>NC_057732.1:9611236-9653313 GCF_004010195.1 Chiloscyllium plagiosum
CACCCTAACCTGCACATCCCTGGGCACTATGGGTAATTTAGCATGACCAGCTATCCTTAGTAGCCACACACGCAGACAACAAGCAACATGAATTCGACTGGGACAACACTACTATCATAGGGCAAGCCAGACAGAGAACAGCCAGGGAATTCCTAGAGGCATGGCATTCATCCACAAACTCCATCAACAAACACATCGACCTGGACCCAATATACCAACCACTACAGCGGACAGCTGAAACTGACAACCGGAAGCGGCAGGGACAGACCACTATAAACACCGGAGGAAACATCAAAGAAGCGCTTCGCAGGAGGCTCCCAAGCACTGAGGATGTCGCCTAGCCAGGGGCCGAAATGTTTGCAACAAAAACTTCCAGCTCGGCGAACAGAACCACAACAACGAGCACCCGACCTACAAATCTTCGCACAAACTTTATTTCAGGTATTCACGCTTACTAATGGATACCCTACCACCTACTTACTGATAATGCTAATGTCACCCTTGATTCCCACAGTAATCTAGAATGCATTTCCATTCGGATGGGGTTACTTGTTCACTATTAGTGGTGCAAAAATATTTAACATCACTTTTCTATCTATATTTATCATATTCAATATTTATACTTCCCCAGAACTTCAGCGCCATTAAATCTTTCCATTAATGCATATTCCATTTTCTTATTTATTACCATCCGATAATATTTCCTGATTTGACTTTGATCTTTTGTTATTAAGACCATAAGACATAGGAGCAGAAATTAGGCCATTCAGCCCATCAAGTCTGCTCCACCATTTCAATCTTGGCTGATTAATTTCTCAACCCCATTCTCCCGCTTTCTACCCATAATCTTTGATCTCCTTGACAATCACGAACCTATCTATCTCCATCATAAATATACTCAATGACCTGGCTCTGCAGCCTCTGTGGCAGTGAATTCCATAGATCCACCACTCTCTGGCTGAAGATGTTTCTCCTTATCTCCGTTCTTAAAGGTCTTCCCTTTAGTCTAAGGCTGAGCCCTCGGGTCCTAGTTCTAGTCTGGGTGCAACTCTGGTCTCTGGATCTTGGCTCTTCACCTCAATTACCTTTACTAAAAAGAAGTCTAAGACGGGTCTGGGTTACGTGGCCAATCGTGAAACATGTGGCAGAATCAGGAGAGAATTGGGGCAAGGCTGATCTCAGTGTCAAGATCAGCTCACTCCCATCTTTTGCACTTCACACAAGTGGCAAGCATCTCACTGAGTGGCTGGGAATTGCCAACTGATGGTGATTATTTATTGTTTGTTAAGCCACTTGTTAGCAGCCAAACTCATTAATATTCCTGTTGCATTACCAAGCCCAGCAAATAAGATGGCAATGTGGCAAATCTAACCTAGAGATCAGGGCAGATGGTACCTACACCAAACGACCTCCAGCTTACTCACAGTCATGATCTACAAGCACCAGCCACACCTGCCCTTCCTTCTCTGAAACTGGCACCCAAACTTCAGAGGCATCTTCACCATCCAAGGCATTTAGCATGCTTGCCTTCATTGTTCAGACCTTTGAGTATAGGAGTTGGGACATTATGTTGAGGTTGAATAGGGCATTGGGGTGAGGCTCCTTCTCAAATTCTGCGTCCAGTTCTGGTTGCCCTGCTGTAGGAAGTATATTATTAAGCTGGTCAGAGTTCAAAAAGATTTACCAGGCTGTTGCTGGGAATGGAGGGTTTGAGTTATAAGGAGAGGCTGGATAGGCTAGGGCTTTTTTCACTGGTGTGAAGGAAATTGAGAGGTTACGTTATAGAGGTTTATAATGAGGAGTGTAGATAAGGTGAATGGCAGGTGTCTTTTCCATCAGGTGGGGGATTTCAGGATAGGGAGCTTTTGTTTAAGGTGAGAGAAGAAAGGTTTAAAAAAGATAATTGGGGCCATTTTTGTACACAGTGAGTGGTTTGTGTATGGTATGAACTTCCAGAGAAAGTGAGGGATGTGGATACAGTTACAATATTTAAAGACATTTGGATAAGTATAAGAATAAGAAATGTTTGGAGGGAATGTGGGCCAAGCACTGACAGGTGGGACTAGTTTAGTTTGGAATTAAAGTTGACATCAATTGGTTGAATCAAAGGGTTTGTTTCTGAGCTGTATGATTCCATGACACTATGACTATGACTCCACTCTGGCATGTGCCCTGTAAGCCCAGAGTGGTCTAGCAGGACACACCAGCAATCAACATTGGGTACAGGTACCAGATAGCAACTGGTGCCCAGTCTGCAATGTGAATCAAGCTATCTACCAGGGCTGTTCCCTCGCTCCCTCAATTGGTACCTACTGGCATGCCCAAAGCAACTGTGCTGTGCCCTTCCTTGCCCTGCCTTACAATGGCAACTGGTGCAGTCACATGACCAGGCAAGCAGCCATGCTGTGCAGCAGCCTTCCGACAAGGGCACCTATACCTCTCCATACACCAGTGTAGCATGTCAGTGTTGCATCCGTACCATGTGGCAGCAGCAGTCATGCCAAACACACTGCTTCTGCGTCAAAGAGTCAGCTGTATCCCAAAGCCTGAGGGAAGTAATCCACAGTTGGGGGGTTCGTAGGCCAATGGTCAATCAGTGCAGACAAGGGCAACCTCCCATACCATTCCTGGGCTTCACCCATAGTCACGTCTCTCAGGATGACATTGCCCGGGGAGAATGTGCCTCTGTGCTCCAGGTAGTGGGTCACAGTCAGACTTTTGTCTCTGTTGGGGTCGGTCTGGAAGGCAGAGGTCTCCCGCAGTCAGGGAACATGTGTGTTCACCAATTAGTCACTCGAGGGATTGAGCCACTGGCCATTGCCTCCATTCACAGAAATAAAGGAGGAGGATGGAGTAGGGGTTGTGGGTGATAGGTGGGCAGATCTATGTACATATGTGGGTGATGACCAGTGCAGGGTGGGTTTGGCAGAATGGGTACTTAGAAAAGAGAGGGGGATGTTGAATGTTTTGGTGGCATGTTATCACTGAGACTGCAAGCAAGTGACATAGAATTACTCAATGCTGTTTCAAACATGAAACTCGTAGAAAGTGCATAGCACCTATGAAAGACTCCACAAGTGTAATCACAATGGCCAATGTGTGATGGAGAAAGGCTACGTCTGCAACTTGTCACTGGGTCCATGCAGGGGCAAGAACTGCGGCTGCAAAAACAAGGTTTTTTTTAAAACTTCAATCGTGAGACCTGGTTGTTGCTGGCTGGGTCAGTGTATACTGTTCCAGCAATAAAGTTTCAACTTTGATCTCCAGCATCTGCAGACCTCACTTTCTCCTCAGTGTTTATTACCCATCTCTAGTTGTCCTTGAGAGGGTAGTGATGCGTTGCCTTCTTGAGTTGCTGCATTTCATGTGCTGTAGGTCAGCCCATAATGGTGTTAGGCAGACAGTTCCAAGGTTTCTCTATTTTTCTATTGCTTGTCCCTTTACAGCTTTAAATAGGAAATTGAAGGCCAATTCTGCTCACTCCAGCACCTGATGGTAATGTCGTTTTCCATGAACAGATAACACCAAAACAAATATTATGATTCACAAAATAAAGTATACTTCAATGGAAATTTGCATCCTAATGAGTTAGGAGAAATAATTAATTCTACATAAAGAATATAATTTGTTTTTCAAGCCGCTTTCAGACTAATATTATGCAAGAATATAGTCATTTTTGCAACATTTGCACTCAATGCTCCAATAATTTAAATAAAGCAAAATAAATAACACACTGAAATTTATTTCAAAGCAATGCTATTTATCACATACTTTGAATTACAAGAGGGAGTATTTCCCATTAAGACTAATAACCTTGAAGAAGAAATCACACCAATGGATTGCAAACCGATGGACAGTGGACTCTGTTACAGCCATATAGCTAACTAAAATGAACATAAATCAAGTATTAATTAACAAGCATAGAATAATTCAAAGAAGAAGTTAAGTTTCACTTTAAACAGTCAATACAAAAAATAAATGCCTTGTGTCGTTGTAAGTACTTACATCACTTCCTGCAGAAGAGTGATAATCTCAATCTTTCCAACATGGCGCCTGGCATTTAGGATTCCTCACTTCCAAATTGGCCTTTGAATTGCTCTCACCAGCAGCTGCATTCCATCAGAGATCCCAGGACCATGGGTCATTCTAACTAGGAATCAGTCTATGATGCCTCCTCTACTTGTGCCACGATAGCCCTGATGCTGTATCTTTCCAGACTTCCTTCTTCACTGAGCAACCAACACACCTGGTTCACAGACTTGTCCTTCTGTTACAGAACTAAATTGGCTCACACATTGCTTCACCAAAAGCATCTGGTGTTGTGTTAACTTCCTACTGCCAAATAGAAAACTGATCTGCTCACAGAGAGTTTATTTGCTTCCCCTTACAAGAATTCTGTGTTCTTGGTCAGCTGTGATTCAACCTCTTGATTAGCTGTCTACTTAGCCTTTCTTTTTAACTTTCATCCTCTGTAGCAACCTTACTCACACCCTCTTCAGAATATTCTGAAGTTTCACTTTGGATTGAAGGGACATTCTCAATTGTAAATATGGGCTTTTCCCCAAGACAGAAGAATCATTGTCGAGCGCATTCCAAAAATTTAAAATTGTACCATTGTGCACCAATTAGTTCATCGTTGTACATAGGGAAGACTGCTTGTCAGAAATGGCAGAGGTTTTAGATGAGACACTAGGCTGAAGCTTCATCTGTCCATCCATGAGAACATAGAAGATCCCATGCTACTTTCCAAAGGAGAGCAGAAAGTTTCAATAGTTATGTCTCATCGGAAACAGATTAATCGTTATCACTTGTTATACTCAAACTGCCTGCCATGTTTGGCTGCAAAACAGCAGTGACTGTGTTCCAAAATTATTCATTGGCTGCAAAGCATGTTGGGACATGTTTAGCTCAGGAAATATTTGACATTAAAGTTACCATTTCAAGTAATTATTTCAATTATTCTTTCATCTATCGGATGAGGGATTGATTCCAATCCTTATAGATGAATGTCATGCAAAAGTAGTCCTGACAGAATGAAGGGCTGACTCTGTCTCTTCCTCTCTCGATCTGTTTGCTAGGTTTAAGCAAAATGAATCTTGGCAATGTTAAGCCAGCTCCACTGGGCTGGAGTCCATGACACCATAACTTAAAACTAATTGACATGAAATTGGCAATCCCACCCAAAGAGAAGAAGAACTAGAGCTGTGGGAAATGTAAACGCTGAACTAGTACAAAATAGACCCATCTTTTTCAAGACTTCAAATCTAGATTTGTTTCATGAGGAGGCAATGGAGTTAAGTTATACTCTGCATTTTCTCTATATTATGCCTGACATCAAAATTTTGGAACTATCAAAAGTTTATTTGAAAAATGTGATGCATTCCTTATCTTTTCACCAGTACAGATATTTGACTAAAAGTATGTAACCAAAATAATTAATTATTCACCCAATAAACACACTGATCCTCCACCATTAATTTCTAAAGCATAAGTATTCTTATTAGTATAATTTACTGCATTAATACTTAATTCCAGAGAGACAGACACTGTATAGAACATCAGTTGTATTCCAGACATATTTCTCTCCTTTCTTTGGAATTTTCAGGTCTACCCATCTTCAACATCCAAGAGCTATATGGCATACACTCTGCATTTAATTGAGGCAAAGCTGTATTGCTGTGCTGAGGATCAGGTTGGGTTGACCAATCCACCACTTTTACCTCCTTTTGATGAAGTCCCATCCCTCTCATGTAAATGCAAGCCAAGAAGCCACAGTGTGGAGAATAACCAGAGCAGAAGAACATATGAAACTAGATTAGCTCATTTAGTACCACAAGTTTGCTCCACCAATCAATAAGATTGTGGCCGATCTGCTCAAGGCCTCAACTCCTCATTCATGTCAGCTCTTCATAGCCCTCAACTCCCCAATACCTTAAAAACCTATCAACCTCCTCTTTAATTATTTTCGACAATTACTTTCAAGACACTAGGAAGCTCAGATGGACCTTGGGGTATTTGTCCACAGATTCCCAAAGCTGGCAGGACAAGTTAGTAGGGTAGTTAAGAAGGCACACTGGATGCTTGCCTTTATCACTTGTGGCACACATCGTAAGAGCAGGGAGGTTATGTTGGAGCTGTACAGAACTCTGGTTAGACCACAGCTGGAGTATTCTGTGCAGTTCCAGTCAGCAGACTATAGGAAAGATATGACTGGAAAGGGTGCAGATGAGTTTCAACAGGATGTTGCCTGGGATGGAGCATTTCAGCAACAAAGAGAGGATAAGCTTGGGTTGTTCTCTTCAAAGCACAGAAATCAATCTCCCAGGCCCACTGTCAAGGAAAGGCCGCCAGCGTTCTTAAAGATCCATCCCACCCTGGCAATGTTTCTCTACAACCTCTACCATCGGGGAGAAGGTACAGAAGCCTGAACACACGCACCAGCTGATTTCGTAACAGTTTCTACACTACTGTTGTTAGAATACTGAATGGACTCACAAACTCTTAACATTTGCCTGTACCTGTCTCTTTGTTTTTGCCCCTGTTTACCCTAGGTGAGGGGTCAATAACAAGGGGGGCATAATTTTAAAGTGAAAGCCAGAAAGTTTAGAGGGGATTTGAGGGCAGGAAGTGTCTCTACAACACAGTGAGGAGTGAGAATGTCGGTGACTCACTTGTGGTCATAGAGTTTGCCCCAGTAAAAGTTACCGAAACAAGCAAAACAGGTACTACCCACATCAAAAAGCTTTGCAAGACAGGGCTTTGCAAATAAATCAGCATAAGGAGGAGGAATTGATACTACTGAATTGCATCACTGCTCCCAAAGTGGCCCCAATTGAAAATAAAAAAGCTATCCCCTAGACATGGAGGTAGAGACAGATAATAATGTATCAATTGTTGGGGAGAAAATCTTTACCAAATTCCAATGGGACATCTTTCCTCTGTGGTCACTGATGCAAATGACCAAATATGACGGCCAATTTGCATACCACAAATTTTCTTAACTGATAATCAGATGTTTCTTCGGAGAACCTGTTTTAATAATGTTTTTTGAGGGATATATATTAGTCAGAATATGAAGAGAACTTTCTAATCTTCATTGAATAGTGAATGGGGATTTTTTGTGTCCATCCGGAAGACAGATAAAGTCCCTGCTACAGTGCACCATTCCCTCAATACTAAACTGGCTGATGGACTCTGTGGGCAGGGACTGAATTTATAATTGCCTGACTCAACAGTAAGACGGGTACAACTTCACCACATATAAGAGGTGAGTCATTAAAAAAAGTATTAAATAGCAATTTCTTTGTACAAAAAGATGCAGGTCAATCATCATACCTGGGGAAGCAATGGCTTTGTAGTATTATTGCTAGGTTATTAGTTCAGAGATTCCAGGTAATGTCCTGGGGATCTGGGTTCAAATCTGGAATTAAGAGTCTAATGATGACTGAAGAAATCCAAGTGCTAATAGCTTGTATGCGAAGTGACTGAGACTGCAGACCTGCATTTGGACAATTTGTGAGTAGCCGTTTCCTTATTGTAAATTTGGTTGCTAATTGGTCAAAGTGGACTTGAGATAATAGTCTGCAATATTTTATATTTTAGTCGGACTTGGAAGTTAAGTATGTGTTTGTACATATGTGTTACTTTTCAAGATGGGCAATTTTATATATAAATATATATGCAGTAATCAGTGAGCAATTTGTACCTCATGTTAATAATCTTTACATTTATACCTATGTAATGATTGTTGCAATAAACTAATGTTCTATTTGATACCTAAGGAACCTTTGTTTCTGATACTGAGCTCTATGCAGTTTGATAATAGTATGATTTCTTTATGCCAATGAATCACTAAGAGAACCCCTAGAGGCAAAAGAATTGGAATGCAACAAAGCTGTATTTCAATTAACTATGTGGTTTAGTTTTAAGCCACCAAAGCAGGCTTTTGTAACTTCAAAAGGCCGTGAAGAGTATTTTGAGCAAGTGAAGCTCTCCAGGGACTGATAGCTACTCAGACTTGTACCTACTAGACAATTTCACACACTTAAAAATACCCACTTTCAGATCCTGAAAAGATACCAGATAGAATCACATTGCAGCTGAACAGAGTAAATGTAAATTAAATTGTAACTGTTACATTAGTCATAAATCTGTTGATTAACCCCTACTCAACTGAATAGAAAGCACATGCATTTTAGTTACTAAGATTTGTTAACTAAGATTTTAAAATGTCTTCTGTATTTTTGATTTGCTTACATTGTTTAATGTATTTACAACATTGAGACAGAGCAAATGTTAATCTACTCTGAAACTGCAGGAATGAAATGATATCCTTGGTATTGTTGGGATCTATGCCTTAGGTCAAGTGAAGGCAGATGCAGATTAATACATGGAAGTATGCTGCTCCTTGCAACCAAATAGTTTAATGTTAGCCCAGACATGTAAAGCATTACTGTAAAGCATTAAAGCCCTTCCTAGTATTAAGTAGAAAAATAAAGATAAAAGTTCAAATCTTTCTCAAGTGTACTCCCCTGTGAGGGCTCAGATTCCCCCAATTTGGCCTGCTGTCGGGGAATGACACTTCAGGCTCTCATTAATTATGTTGGGATCAAACTCACAACTGCTTCCATGTACCAGAGAGGTTACCAGTTACCAGTTATCCTTTACCAGTTATCAGTTATCAGTCAAGAAATGGCACAGTGGTTAGCACTGCTGCCTCACAGCGCCAGAGACCCGGGTTCAATTCCCGCCTCAGGCGACTGACTGTGTGGAGTTTGCACGTTCTCCCCGTGTCTGCGTGGGTTTCCTCCGGGTGCTCCGGTTTCCTCCCACAGTCCAAAGATGTGCAGGCCAGGTGAATTGGCCATGCTAAATTGTCTGTAGTGTTAGGTAAGGGGTAAATGTAGGGGTATGGGTGGGCCGCGCTTTGGCGGGTCGGTGTGGACTTGTTGGGCCGAAGGGCCTGTTTCCACACTGTAATGTAATCTAATAAAAAAAAATGAACTGCTAAGAATCAAATATTGTAATGTGGAGACGGAATGACAGGTATTTGCGGAAAATAGCATCAAATATTGTCTTATTATTAGCCTAGATCCACTAAACACTGAACAGGTTACTCTTGAATCCATTAGACTTTAGAAGAGGTCTTTTGGAATGTATAAGATCTTGAACAAGTAGCCTCCCTTGAGCTGATGCAAAGTTTTTCCTCTTAAAAGGAATTCTCTTCCTCAGAAGGTAGTTGATATGCTTTTTGTCTCTGCAGCGTATTTTACCTGATATGGTAATGCTTATCTCATCCCTCATGCCTTAAGAAACATGGGTAATGTGATACTGAAAGCCCTAACAGATGCTTATTTCAGCTCACTAATATATGCATATATTATACTTACAATGATATCCTTACTTTTAACATTTCTCTATGTTACTACTTGTATCTAAGTTTTGTACCTGGGTACCTTCATACCTAAGATCGCACCATGTGTGTGGAGATTGTACACTTACTCCTGTACTTCTGTATTTGAGTACACCTGACAATAAAGCTTAAATCTTAAAGCTAAAAATTAAATTGTACAATCTGTTGGCTATCCTTACGTAACACAATATTTCCTGACATCGATTCTAACTTTGGTGTTTACATTCTTTACCTGAGGCCATTTGTTTGGCTGTGTGGAGTTTCTTTTTTGATACTGTGAAGTATCATGTATACATCCTCACTGAAATATTTTTCTTCTAAGACTGAGGATCCCCAGTTTCCACGGCAAGAAGTAAAAAATTAAAACCATATTCATACCTTTGAAATTGGGCGTCTATCAGATGTGAAAGATAATAAGTAAACTCACCCTTTTCTCCCATTCATCAAGGACCCTTTAACTTGCCCAGGGCAATGTAGGATATAGCAGCTTACTAGTTTAATTCCGGGTTAGGTAGTACCTTTCTGTTACCTCAAGTGTGGAGATCATGTGGCACACCAGGCAGCACCCCAACATCTGAGCCAGAAACTCTGGGTTCAATTCTCACTTTCGGACTTTGTTGACCACAGAATGAGAGATCATGATGTAGGTCAAACTGGTCAATAATTAACTTTCCAACATTCCCAAAGGGAAGTTTATTACTTGTGATGATACAAAACAAACGCAGGCACAAATTCAGCTGATTTCCTGTGACACCATAACTCCCTGAGCTTGGTTCCTGAACATTAACTATTCAGCTGAGAGAACTTTCAATCACAACGGTATCAGACCCATTAAACTACTGTTAAAACAAAATCAAAACCTCTTATTTATGACAGCCATTTTATTTCAAAAAGGCATTTCCGTGCGACGTAATAACTAAATAATAAGTACTGTCTCGTAGCTTCAAATCCATTTCTAGCACAGCTTTAAAATAAGTCATAACCATTGAAATTACCTCCCACTCAATTACCTATAATTGATATGCAGTACTCAATGGCTAAGGTTGAGCAGAACAACAATGTTTAGGATTTGCTGCTTTAGAAAGTTAGCAATGAAAGTATGATTTGCAATAAAGTGCTCAAGAGTTCCAAATACTCAGTCCCTTGAACACGCTCTGACAATCAATCACATCTTTGCTGGACTGCATCGTAACTATATTTACATTTCTTGGTTTCAATATGAGCAAACAAATTAGAAGCAGGAGGAGCCCCTTCAGCTTCTGAAGCTTGTTCCACTATTCATTTAGTTTGCTCTGAATATTCCACAGCCCCATCAACTCCCGAGATCATTCACCACTCCCTTGCTTCGCAAGAATCTGCTTCCCTTCATTTCTCTGACAAAGTCTATCAATTTCTCAAATGATCATTATCCTCAATTGCTACTAAGTTCCCACTTTATCTAATTTTCAGGATTTGTCTGTCCATCGGGGAATATATGGCACAGTGGAAATGTCATGGATGTTAAGCTGTTGCCCAGACTATAGCTCCAGGAATATGGGTTCAAATTGGGGATATACAGACAGTAACAGTACCATTCTTGGGAGGCGTGATTGGAGAATTCTATTAGGTGTTTTAGTCTTGTTTGCAGCTCCAACCACTCCATTCACTCCTCCCAAGTGTTTCTTAACATAATCAGAAACACCACAGTAGAGGAAGATGAAATAATGATTTCATTTGATGTAACAGCACTCTTTAAATCAATAGACATTGACCTAGTCAAGCGACCATTGCCACATTATTGGATGAAGTGGTTACTAGGACACCCGACAACACCAGCAGCATCAACAAGAACAGCAAGCTAAAATTACTAGACCTATACATCACAACTCACTTTGCATTCAATGGGCAAATGTACAGACAAATCAATGGCACACCAATGGAGGTCACAGATATCAGGATTGATAGCAGAAGCAGTAATGCAATGCTTAGAGCGGACAGCCCTCCCCACAATCCAACCCAAACTCTGGAGCGGTATGTAAATGATACCTTTGTCATCATTAAATATACACAACTAGAAGAAACTCACCACTACATCAATAACATCCTAACCCGAATAAGGTTCACTAATGAAGTGGATAACACCAGCATACTCCCCTTCCAGCATGTATTAGTTCACTACCGGTAAACCCCAGACCAGTGTGTACAGGAAGAACACCCAGATACAGAATTATAATAGCAACCACCTCAGCACCCACAAACAAAGCCACATTAGGACACTATTTAAATGGGGAAGGAAACACTGCAGCAATCCAGAACTCCAGTGGGCAGAACAGGAACACTTATTTAAAGCATTTAAACAGAACGGGTATCCCAAAAGCCCTATCCTCCGGTACTTACAAAATGAATCTAAAGAAGAAAACACGACATGACCAGACACGATAACGACCATACCATGCATCAAACATATCAGAGATGACTGCCTGACACCTAAGAATCATACTGGCCCACAAACCAGTAAACATCTTTCACCGACTCTTCACAAACGTTAAAGACCCAATACACACACCTAACAGGATGAATGCATTCTACAAGACACCCTGCAAGGACTGTGAAAAACACTAAGCAGGACAAATGGAAGAAAACTGACCGTACGAATGCACGAACATCAGCTCGCCACTGCCATGCATGACCAGTACTGTCTCACTTCAATCCACATAGACAACAAAGGACACAAATTCAACTGGGAAAATGTAACCATCATAGTGCACGCTAAACAGAGACATGTGAGAGAGTTCCTGGAAGCCTGGCACTCCACCCAAAACTCAATCAATAAACACATTGAACTGAACCGCATATACAAACCACTCAGGTACAGAACTGGAAGTAACAAAACACAGAAACACATAAATACCAGGCAGGACAGACTACCAACACAATGTTGAAGACGTACTGACGATGTCACCTAACGAGGCGATGAAATATCTGCAGAAAACCACACCAGCTCAGCAAACGAATCTATGAATTTATCGAGGGGTATTAGTTAGATTAAGTCTTATTGAAGATGGTCATTGTTTGGTAATTGGACGGAAAAAATGTGACTGGCTATTCCTCAGCCCAAAACCTGGATATTGCCCAGGTCTACAATATTTGGACATGGACTGTCCACGATGATCGATCTCACACAATCCTCCAATGCTCGCCCTTTTACTTATAGCTTCACGGCACCTCCCCATTTGCTCATGGAGATATAAGTGCTCTACTGAGACTTTCTGGCATTCACACTGCTGGTGCTATATTTAAACCCTGGCTGGACATCACCTCGAAAGCTGCATGCCAGAAACTGCCTGCTCAATGTCTGCTGCTCGACAGTAGCTATAGAAGAGTTGCCGACCGAAGGGAAGTTAGCACCACTGTCCATGGACAGGGACCAAAAGGTCCTGGTAAGTGGAGTTGTGGAGAGTAAAGCTGACATCTTCCTTCTAAAGGATGCCACGACGTCAACCTCTGCCAGACTGGGCCAAGATAACCACTCAGGTCAGTGCAGAGTCTGGGGTGAGAAGAGAAGCAGAACAATGTATACAAAAATCTATGTCCTCCCACTGTCTGTAACAGTAAGTGCCACATTGTCTTACTGCTCCTCATACTTTCTGTCATTCCACATATTCCTACAAAGGCCAGTGGATCCACTGTTATTATTGCATGTGGCATTTTCACTCATATCTTTCCCCCACTCATCCTCCCAAGCTACTAAGATTTGCTGTCCTCCATACTTCCTACTCACTCACCAGGGACAACTCACCACTTTCCCTGTTCCCGTACTGCCGCCAGCAGCTCTCTCAACTACTTTCATCTCACTGAATTCCATCCTTTTATCTTATTGCAGGAGAAACTGTCAGACAACAGGGCCAAGACACCTGCTCCAAAAAGACAGCCCCTCACCCCATGAGGTCCTTCTTCCTCTCCAGATACCTAAGAGATTGTCCAGTCAAGACATTTTCCAGCAGCCTCCACCACCTTACAGGCTTTCACCTACGAGTGTACCCTTTCTAAATTAAACTCGATGTCTGGCGGACACATCACCAGCTTGTCTCCATAGTTAGTCAAGAAAAAAATGGCCTAGCTTTCTGGCTGTCAGAGGTCTGTTGGGAACTAGCTCCCAGCTCAGCCCCAGGCATGAGAGGACACCCTGATGTTATATATTAATAACCACATCCAAACGTACAAACGTACAAACAGTCGCAAGAGCAATAGTGGTGCAAGACGCCTGGTTAACCAAATCAAATTTTTGTCAGGTCTACCAAAGTGATCAATAAAGTGTTGGCTCCAACATGTGGTAAGGTAAAGGCAAAGTCACCACATTCTTAGCAGATAAAAAGGGTTACTCTTTCATTAGAGAGAGAGAGACCACTGGTGGTGGTTTAACCTGAGGGTCATCAGGCAAGGAGAGAGGTTAAAAAGGAGAGCCTGTCATATTAACCTCAGCCAGTGTGAGGATGGAACCCACATTGTTGGCATCGCTCTGTATTGCATGCTAGCCATCCAGCTAACTGAGCTCACTGACCCTCTACTTGAGTGTCTGCTATCTCTAATGGTGGCCCCAGAATCTGTTGGAAATGAACTCCATTGCTGGGGCCATTGCATTGAGCATCAGCACCAGGACAAGGTGAGGACAAGGGACATTGACCTTACTTCAGGTGCCTCTTCCTCACAAGGAGAAGGCCCCCAGCCAGAGGAGAAATCACGTGTAGGCTCCTCAGAAGTCTCCAAGTCTACTCTGCGGGTGTTCAAGCTGGGGGGATGCAGCTCCCTCTGGGGAGCTTAATTGGAGTACGGGACTCTGCTCTCAACATTGATCTCTCCTTATGTCCTCAACTTTCTCATCAATGTCCACATCTTTCCGAGATTGGGAAGATCCCACCTAAAAATTCAATGCAGTATAAAATAAGTTAAAAATCAGCTTGTAGTCAGATTTCCCTTTACGTGGTCTTGCTGTTGAACAACCCTCATAATGAGTTTGGATTCTTTAGGAGAGATTTTTAAGTAATGAAACTAGTTTCGCAGTTCCATTGGGATTGTTACTTGGTATTAAGTGATTATAAGCGATTTAAGCCAAAAGTGTAGTCAGATTTTATTGGGCTTCACTTCATTAATGAAGACCATCAGAGTTACACAGAACTAGCCCAGTCACCCACATCTAGCTTTTTCATTTGTGGATGGGATGAGAGTGTTGCTGGTCAGGCCAGCATTTGTTGCCCATCCCTAATTGCCCTTGAGAAGGTGATGATCTTCTTGAATTGTTAAGAATGGAACTGTGAGGCAAGCAAACATGGTGGTGTTGAGTAGATGCGCTTACAGTGTTCCTAGGGAGGGAGTTTCAGGTCTTTGACTTAGCAACACTGAAGGAACTGAAAGTTAGGTCCAATTCAGGATGGCGGGTGGCTTGGACAGGATACTCACAAATATCTGATGCTGTTTGTATTTCCAGGTGCTAAATGGTAATGAGTTTGGAAGGTGCTGTCTAAGGTGCCTTGGGGAGTAGATGCTGCTGTATATCAGCGGTGAAGTACTGAATATTAAAGATGGCGGATAAGCAGTAAATTAAAGAGATTGCTTTATTCTGGACAACCCTTCTCGAGTCTTGTTAGAGCAGCATTCACCCAGACAAGTGGAGAGTATTCCATCACATTCCTGATTTACACCTTGCTGATAGTGGACAGGCTTTGGAAGCCTGTGATCTGCTCTTGTAGACAAGATATTTTTATGGCTGGTTTAGTTTCTGGTGAATGGTAACCCCCCAGGATGTTGATAGTGGAAGTTTCAGCAATCGTACTTCTATTGCTAGTTAAGAGAAAATTGGTTAGATTCACTCAGGTTGGTAAATGGTCACTGCCTAGCATTTATTTGGTGTGATTATTTCTTATCGGTCCAAGCCTAGAACCTGCCCAGGTCGAATCGCATATGAATACAAACTGCTTTAGAATCAGATGAAACATGTTGATCATTGTGCAATCACTAGCAAAACATCTCCACTTCTGTCTAACACTCATTCCAAACATTCAATTTTAACCATTAGTCCTGCATCAAAGTCTTATTTTCTGTGTTTACCTACTCCTATCTGTCCCATGAATTGGTAAAAGTGAAGCTGTGTCTCATTACTTAAAAATCTCTCCTTAAGAATCCAAACTCATCATGAGCATTGTTTAACAGCAAGACCCAGTAGAGAGAGATCTGACCATGAGGTGATTTTTAACTTACTTTGAGAAGCCTAAATTCATTTATACTGCATTGAATCTTTAGGTGGGATCTTCCCAATCCCTGAACGATGTGGACATTGGTGAGAAAGTTGGGAACGTAAGGAGAGATTGCTGTTGATATCTCAATGACAGTGTCATCTTGTTTGAGCAAACAGGATCCCCATCCCACCATATTTACACTCACCACTCACTTCCCACCAAATACTTACGCCGCATTTGTCTTCCAGGATGTTCTATTATTTCCCAAGCTGTCACTTTATCAGGAAAGCACTGTGATAAATTAGAACATTCTTGTTAAGGAAGCCACCAATAAATGTGATGAGCCTGAGTTCGTAAAACTTCCCAACATCAACCTGTCTTTTAGATTTAGATTTTAGATTAGATTACAGTGTGGAAACAGGCCCTTCGGCCCAACAAGTCCACACTGACCCGCCGAAGTGAAACCCACCCATACCCCTACATTTACCCCTTACCTAACACACAGGAAATTAAAAAATAATATCCTTGCTTTCAGATGACATTGGCTAACCATTCAATCTCCCTTAAAAATCAGTTAACCCTGTCTGATGAGCTCTTCTGACCTTGTCATTAGCATGTTGCTCTTTGTGGATGCCTGCTGTGCAAATTTTGGCAGCTGCATTCCAACAGTGACTAGGGTATAATGTGATTCCGAAACATCCTGAGACCAGGAATGATGCAAGCATTCATTTACACACAATAATCTGTTGTAGATCCACTCCCCAGTCACCCTTTATCAACATTCTGAACATCTTCAGATCTTCATCTTGCTCAGCAGCTCCCTAGTCTTGGAATTTCTGTTTGCTGATAGAAATCAGCCTTCGGCCCAACAAGTCCACACCGACCCACCGAAGCGTGACCCACCCAGACCCATTCCCCTACATTTACCCCTTTACCTAACACTACTGGCAACTTAGCGTAGCCAATTCACCTAACCTGCACATTTTTGGATTGTGGGAGGAAACCGGAACACCCGGAGGAAACCCACGCAGACACGGGGAGAAGGTGCAAACTCCACACACAGTCGCCTGAGGCAGGAATTGAACCCGGGTCTCTGGTGCTGTGAGGCAGCAGTGCTAACCACTGTGCCACCATGTCACCCACCCAGTTTACAGGAAGCTCCTGTTTGTAGGAAGATAATTCTTTGTGAACTCCTGTTAGCAAGAGGAAGTACTGAAAAGAAATTGCAGATAGGAATGCCAATGATCTCAAGACCAAGAGCCAGTTCTATCTCCCAGAAACAACCTACCAAATGTGTAATTGGAGATGTGGCCTCTAGGATTGAGCTAATCAGCAACACAAGGACCCACAGAACCCATGGCTCGGTATTTCCTGGATGAACAGGTGATTGCAAACAATGACAATGAGTCATTTTCTTTACAAACTTGCATCAAATGATACGACTTCTGGAACTAATGAAGTAAATAGACTTGCCGAAATATCTCCTCACCCTTCTTGTGGACATCAAAGTTATCATCTTAATGAAATGACATTTTCTGGAGCCTTTTGGGGGCAATGAGTAACTTCTGTTGTGGTGGCCCCAAGCAACAAGGGAAAAAGTCAAAAGAGAGAAGCTTCTATTGAACTTGTTGCAATCAGTGCATGCTTTTTTCGACAAAATGTTATTGTTCAAAGTCTTCTCTCGACCAAAAGACTCAGTGGAAGGTTTCTTTTTGATCTGAGAAAAGTTTGTCAATGTTTCATAAGTGACTATCTTTCATAAGCACTGGTTTATCGATATCCA
Source organism: Chiloscyllium plagiosum (assembly GCF_004010195.1). Taxonomy (NCBI): domain Eukaryota; kingdom Metazoa; phylum Chordata; class Chondrichthyes; order Orectolobiformes; family Hemiscylliidae; genus Chiloscyllium; species Chiloscyllium plagiosum. Next base: position 9,628,644 of record NC_057732.1, read on the forward strand.
AGATTTTCCATACCAGTGCGTGGGATAAAGTCTTCTTCACCTCATCCAGGTCCATCATACAATAAAATACAACTTTTCTTCAGTAGATTACAAAGAGAACCCATTAACTCTGGTAACACTGGGTGAACTGATGGCAATAATAAGGTTTGGGACATTGCTTATTGATGAGGGAAGATACATGAAGCACTGTTTCAACCTGAACAGCGTTTGGTTTTAATCATTTTCAGTGGCCATAGCCCAAACCATTCACCTTTCTTTTCTGTTTGAACTCACTTTTATCTATGAGCACTTTGATATCTTTCTGTTGGCATCACTTCAACACACCTTTTAGTTAACAATCGTGATCCCGCTTACCCTAAGCCATTGATTCAAATGTCACTTGCCAATTCCTTCCATAATTACCTAGTACCTGAAGACTTCTCTGAGCTTTGCCACCAGAGCTGGAGGGATTCTGACAGAGGTGTGCAATGCACCTGTACTTTTAAAATAGTGCTGGGCAGTTGGACAGTTGACTTAAATCTTTGTCCAATGAGCCAAAATTCATTCTTTGCATAGACAATCATGAATAATTTGGCTTTTGTTAGTTCAGACAGAATAACATCAAAGTGGGTAGTGATTACTTTTGAGGGCATTGTTAAGTGGTGTTGGATCAATGCACAGGTGCACTTTGTCATTGCCTTTCATTCCCACTTATCCTATGTTTCCCTGCAGATTTATTATAACTTCTTTGATGTTGTGTACTCTGTCCCTTTATAAATGTTTGGCAAAAAAAAAACACACCGCAAACACTAGGAATCTATAGCACAAACAAAGCCAGTAGATTTATTCTGATGATGCAAACATCACTGTGAAAGCTCAATTTTACTTCCAGCTCCTGGTTGCCCTGAAAACAAGTTGCATACAGCCTGCATGATTTAAAATGTGTCAAAAGAAGAAAACACACGGAAACTTTTCACCTTGCACTCATCAGGCGTAGGATTAAAGAAACACACTTGAAGAAAAGGAGACCAATGAGAAAAGTGTGCTGATTGGTTGAATCATCACTGGTCAATCTTCAGTAACTGTTACAAGCATAGAGAGCAGAAGGATTCAGAAGGACAGGTTGATCCATCAGAAATGTCCCATTCAGCCATTTTTCATCATTAACGGCAATACCTCCAACCCACCAGCAACTATGCAATCGCCTGGAAGTTGTCTCTGCGGGACATTTTATTACTTAAAGCATACAACATAATTGCAAGTCTGTGTTTTAGTGTTAGTAAGTTTGCAGATGGCACCAATATTGGAGGTTTACTGGACAGCAAAGAAGGTTAGCTCAGGGTAGAATGGGATCTTGATCGGATGGGCAAATGTTTTGAGGCATGGCAGATGGAGTTTAATTTAGATAAATGTGAGTTACTGCATCTTGGTAAGGCAAATCAGGGTAGGACGTATACACTTAATGATAAAGTCCAGAGTGGTGTTGCCAAAGAGGTCTTGAAAATGGAGTCACAGCTGGACAGAGTGGTGAAGAAGGTGTTTGGTATGCTTTCCTTTATTGGTTAGTGCACCGAGTATAGGAGTTGGGAAGTCTTGTTGCGGCTGTACAGGACATTGGTTAGGCCACTTTTGGAATACTGCGTTCAATTCTGGTTTCCCTGCTACAGGAAGGATGCTGAGAAACTTGAAAGGGTTCAGAAAAGATTTAAAAGAATGTTGCCAGGGTTAGAGAGTTTGAGCTATAGGGAGAGGCTGAATAAGCCGGGGCTATTTTCCCTGGAGCACCTTAGGCTGCGGTGTGACCTTATAGTGGTTTATAAAACCGTAAGTGGCATGGATAGGATGAATAGTGAAGTAATTTTCCCAGGAGAGGGGGTTTCAAAACTAAGAGGGCATAGATTTAAGATGAGCGAGGAAAGATTGAAAAGGGACTTAAGGAGCAACGTTTTCAAGCAGAGGGTGGTGTGTGTTGAAATGAGCTGCCAGAGGAAGTGGCAGAGGCTAGTACAATTACATTTAAAAGGCATCTGGATGGATTTATGAATAGGAAGGGTTTTGAGGGATACGGGACAAAGGCTGGCAAATGGGATTAGATTACTTTACGATATCTGGTCAGCATTGACAAGTTGGCCTGAAGGGTCTGTTTCCATGATGTACATCTCTGTGACTCTATGACCACTGGGGTCACAGTGACTTCATAGACTCAACTACATGTTTAGTAAATGCTATCTGTATCTTCCTACAGAAATACTTTTCCAGTTTCCAACTAAAAGCACTTTCTTAGCACTGCCACTGAAACATTAAATTAGAGACATTCTCATTAAGTTTGAATGCATTTCCAAGCCCACCTCATCTCACCTCCAAGCCTGTTGTTCAGAGATTCAAGAACTGTGGAGAGCTCCCATTCAATCTTAGTTTTTCTTTAATGGTGGAGAAAAGTGATGGGCTGGAACCATACTGTTAGCAGCTTAAAACAAAAAAGGATTGCTGGTGATATCCCCAAATCTGTAGCACTGAAAGACAAATGGGTTGCTGCATCATAATGCAGACAGGCCGGTGCTCAGACTGAAGATAGGCAGGTGCTTGTTGAGAGGGTACTACTTTACGGGTCATCACTGATTTCCATATCTTGCCCAATATCTTTTGATGAGAAGTTGTTTCTGTTAGGCGGGGAGACCAGGACCCGTGTGCACAGCCTTAGAATTAGAGGGTCAGTTTAAAATGGAAATAACGAGACATTTCTTCAGTCAGAGAGAGGTAGGCCTGTGGAATTCATTGCCACGGAGCGCAGTGGAGGCATGGACGTTAAATGGCTTCAAGGCAGAGATTGATAAATTCTTGATCTCACAAGGAATTAAGGGCTACGGGGAGAGTGCGGGTAAGTAGAGTTGAAATGCTCATCAGCCATGCTTGAATGGTGGATTGGACTTGATGGGCCAAATGGCCTTACTTCCACTCCTATTTCTTGTGGTCTTATGAACAGAAGTGAGTGAAAAACATACTGTATGCTGAAAGTACACCATTGAAGAGCTGAAGGTTATCAACATTTACTACAATAGCATGACAATGATATTTTGAGATTCTTGAGAGTCATATTCTCCGAAAACTCATCTTCAATGCTGCCCATCCCAGGTCACTATGATACTCAGGATGACCTTTGCTTTGACCAACTTACATTATACTGTATCTGCATTGTCTTCACACTTAACAAGAAAACATGGAATTCGAACTAAATGCTCGTAAATCTCCTAACTATAAAAGTTCAACTTCCCTCAGACATGGTTGGCCATTAATGATGCTTTTAAAGCCTGCTATTGAGTTCCAATGCTTTGGGCAATTTACCAGAGAGACACTGCGGCTCAGGCAGTAGGACCCTGCTTCTGAGCTAGAACGCTTTGGGTTGAAGTCCCATTTCAAGACCTGTTGGCAGGAGAAGACCCAAACAACTAGTACAGACAATCCAGTGTGTGTTAGTCCCCAGTCACTGCTACAGACAATCCAGTGTGTGTTAGTCCCCACTCACTGGTACAGACAATCTAATGTGTGTTAGTCCCCAGTCACTGGTACAGACAATCCGGTGTGTGTTAGCCCCCAGTCACTGGTATAGACAATCCGGTGTGTGTTAGCCCCCAGTTACTGGTACAGACAATCCGGTGTGTGTTAGCCCCCAGTTACTGGTACAGACAATCCGGCGTGTGTTAGTCCCCAGTTACTGGTACAGACAATCCGGCGTGTGTTAGTCCCCAGTTACTGGTGCAGACAATCTGGTGTGTGTTAGTCCCCAGTCCCTGGTACAGACAATCCGGTGTGTGTTAGTCCCCAGTTACTGGTATAGACAATCCGGCATGTGTTAGTCCCCAGTTACTGGTACAGGCAATCCACTGTGTGTTAGTCCCCAGTCCCTGGTACAGACAATTCAGAGTATGTTAGTCCTCAGTCACTGGTACAGGCAACTTAATGTGTATTGGTCCCAACCTGAGTAAACATAGAGGATTTGCAACAGGAAGAGGATCTGACGGTAAAATCATTCATCAAATCCAAAAATTCTAGTTGACACAAAGGTGATCCACTAGCACTCTATGAATAACATGTCATGTGGGAAAAAAAATGGAAAAGGGTATTGTGGGAAGTCTATTGGAAGGTAATTTTTTTTCCCAAAGCTAGGGGAGCAGGTTTTGTCTTTGTTTTATATAATTTTAACTTTTTCTAAACTATTCATTCTGATGAAACAATAGCGGTTTGATTGTGAAAATGTATCTAAAGTGTGCACTTTATTGTAGGAGAGAGTTTTAATAATTTTGTGCAAATGTATAAAGCACCAGTCTAATGAAAGAGAAAAAAAAAGCAAAGGCTTGGATTGGCAGTACTGCTCAAAAATCTACAGCTATTATCTGTCCTTGCCTTGTAAATCAAAATCGCGGCGATGCATAAAGAAGCACATTGTGTTTCTGTACGATGAGGAGGAACCGGCTGGTTTCATTCTTGTCGCTGTGCTTCATTTCCCAGCCTCTGGCAAAGTCTTGGAGCTAATCAGTTACTTGATACAAGTTACAAAGTAACTTTCCTCTCTGTAAGTGTTACTGTGATTTACGATTAAAAATTTTCTGCCATTTAGTTCCATGAGGTTAATCAATTTTTGACTCCGGGCTGCACTGGACAAAGTCTCATAAGAAAAAGGCAACTCCAAGTTCCTTTGATCTCATACAAGTAGACGAGGTTTGTATACACTCAAGTTCATGAGAAACAATTCTGTGAATGGAGAACTTGCTGAGGCCCTGATGTATTTTCCATATTCATATGATGTAAAGCAATTCGATTAAAATAAATTTTTCACCATGCTGGAAATGAGAGATCCACAGGGGTAAGAACTGACATTATGTGAAGTGATAAAGTATATGTCTATTCATGCTGTCAGATATGCCATATTAGGATGATAAAGAGTTGAGCTCATCCTCTCACAGGCAAGTTATCGAGTTTATGTAGGGAGCTGGTGATGACGCAGGGCTGATGCAGCCAAGCAGTAATTGATAAAAAATTAATCTTTCTTTTCAGAATAAAAACCTTTCTGAATGCAAGCATAATGCGATGAGCTGCCTCCAAGGGCACTGATGCATTCACTCAGGGGAAAGCAAAATACTTGTGACAGAATTCGAAGAACAATGAGTGCAAAGAGAAATGATTTCCGTGGTGGGAGGGGAGAGGACTGGTAAAATTAAACATTCATAGACAAAGGAGATGGAACCGAGGAAAGAAACAAATAATTTAAGAACAGTGAAACAATTATTGCCAATGAAAAATGAGAAGCATGGTTTAATTTGTCACTGTTTACGATTGCTCCAACCAATTCCCCACAGAGAGGGTTAGGTCTGAGTGCAGTCTTCAGCAAAAGTGGGATTGAAGGGCAGAGAATAGTTGAACCGAGACATCCAGATGTGATGCTGTCCTTATTTCCAGCCATCTATTCTGTCCTTTTCATTTATTACTCTGATGTTATATTATTTATAAGTAAAAAATTTAAAGTTCTAGCAATGTTGTATGCTTGGTTGGAGCAGAAGAGTCAATCTACAGCACAGTATGAGGAGCGGGGAGGTGCAGACCAAAGCTGTGAAGCCCTACAAGTGACCTGAAGGCCTATTTACATTGTGCCAAATTTACATGGGCAGTTTTCATTTGAAGTGTGGACACAGCAATTAAGGTAGAAGGAACTTTGCTACTGCATAAAGCACATCAGTTATTATCAACCGTTCTACTTTCAAGGTGATTTTACTGTCATCATCCAACAGAACTTTGCCAAAATTCTCAAATGTCTAAGGCATAATAGATTAATCTGGTTGTGCCTCCTGAATCAACCATTTTAATTCATTGGAGGCTGATGGATATTTCAATCTCCTCTTCCAGATTTGTCACAAACCTTGGATTACGAGAATTGTTCGATATCATGCAGTTACTCTTTTCAGCTAAGCATCTGACTTATAAATTTGTGCTCTCATACTTTGTACACAATATAATCTATTATCAATTGTTCACAGTTTACATTAATCTCATTATGTACTTTTGTCATTTTATGTATCTTAGTTTCTATGAGCACTAAGCTTTGAGTGGAAATCTGAAGCCATTTAGGAAGGGAATCTATCCCACTTTTGAAAACTTATGTTCTGCAAAGGTTAAGACAAAGAGCACAATTTATTTCTTAATTTGTTCATGAGTTTTGAATGTCACTGCCGAAGCCAGTGTTTATTGCCCCTCCCGAATTGCACTGCAGGAACTCGTGGTGAGCATCCTTTCCAAACCTTGCAAAGACTGAGTCTTTTCATTTTTCTGTATTTTTAACTATGGACTGAAATGGGAAAAGAACTGGGTTTGAAACTAAGGATTGCTCAAGGATCAATGCATGTTTGCCAATCCAAGGTTGGCAACACAACTGGATGTCAAGGGATAATGGCTAGATTCTCTCTTGTTGGAGATGGTTATTCGCTGGCACTTTTGTGGTGCAAATGATACTTGCTCCTCATCAGCCCACGTCTGAATATTGTCCGGATCTTGATGCAAATGTACAAAGACTGCGGCAGCATGTCAGGAATTGCAAATAGTGCCGAACTTATAACAATCATCATTTGATATAAAGCCATGTATAGGAATTATTTGGTATTAACTGAAGCCTTTTGGAACGACTGGGTCAGTGACGGTTTGAGTGTGAAATTGGCTAGGGAATATGAGGCAGTGAGCAGTAGTGAAAGTATGTTTTTCAGATTGAAAATGATGTGCAATGGCTCTCCCTGCCCCAGGAATTGCTATCAAAATCATTCTTTGTTATGCATATTGTATCTACACTTGGGTACAGGGATTACATTTTCAAAGTTTGTAGATGATACTAAACTTGACAATGCAAGAAGTAGGAAGGATGTGAGCAGCAAACCTCTGGAGGATAAAAACAGACTAGTGAGCTAGGTTCTGGATTACTAGTCCAATAACATTGCCACTAGTGCTATGACCTTGAAGAGAAAATGCAATTAAGGGATCATTGAAATCTTCAAGAGTTAAGCAAAACATCACCACATACCCAAAGGTGTTAATAAAAAATGGTGCTTTGTTTTGCTGCAATAAGTAAAATGCAAAACAAGTTTTATTCAACTATACAAGTAGACGTGTCATTTGGGTCAACTGAAGCCCAAAACATATTAGTTCAAGTGCAAACACATTTATTTTAAAATGTGCAGGATGAACTCAACTCAACCCAACCAATCACTTATTCCAATTTGTTTGGTTATAGTTGTTTTTGTTTGAGGGAGGGACAAAGATAGTCCACGTCGAGGTTAGTGAGGAAACGGTAAAGAATCACAACCAAACATTATTTTGTACATCAGATTTTAGCACAGAAATCATAATTTTTGGTTATTCAAGATAGCTAAAGTTAATTAGTATAAAATCTAAATTAGTTGTGTTCCTTTACATTTAATAATTTGTTGCTTAAGAAATCAAGTTGTTAGACAAAGTCAAGTAATTCTAAAATTAAGGAAGACTGCATGAAAGATTGTGATGCAGTTGACAAGATTTGCCCTTCAATTCCTGGGAACATTACCATTGATCTTGGAAAGTCTCTTCTAGAATGGAGCTTACCTGCAGAAACAACTTGTGCTTTTGAACCTGAAGGAAATATCTGGATTTAAAACCCTAATAACGGCCAGCCTCTGATGTCTGCTAATGAGATGGCACAGGTGCCAAGAGTAGAGATGTACTGCTGAGGCTTATAAGGCTCTGGTCAGTCCGCATTTGCAATGAGCAGTTTTGGGCCCCATATCTAAGGAAGGACGTGTTGGCCTTGGAGAGGATCCAAAGGAGGTCTACAAATTATAGATTACCAGTACAATTAATTTATTCTACTTCTGGAAAAACACAGAAGATTCTATTTCTATTCTCTCACAGCTGCTGGGATTATTTTGCACAATCTGTAAGCTAACAAATGTGTAGTTATTTTTAATTAACTTGCTCAGATGTACCTCTGGGGCAGGTAAGACTTAAAACTGGGCCTTCTGACTGGAAGCTAGGGTGACTGTATCACAAGACCCCCTCTCATATAGCATTGGATTGACCAAGATTTATAAATGTCTCAGTTAATTAGCCATTCCATGGTGCTATTACAACACAGTCCATGAAAATGCTCACAAATATTGAGAGCTCTACAGGCTCTGGGAGTGCTGATTCACAGTATAAAGACAATAATTTATTAGACACCATCGAGAGATTACAAAGCCAAATGCTGAAAAAGAAAAGCATTTGAATATGTTGTTTCTGTTACAGTGGACCAGCAAGAACTTAAGTTTCTATTCTAACCTCACACTTACTCATGAGCAACTTTTGATTCTGTTCTGTCAAGGTTCTTTTCCAACTTAGTCAAAGGCATTGAATCAATTTTACCAGGGTCATCTTTCCTCCAATGCGTCATCAAAATGGCAATTTGCAGAAAATTAGTCAAAAGTCTGGTTGACTGCAATGGGCAACATGATTATAGGAATTTGAAAACTGCTCGATGAGGAAAAGGTCAAGTTTAATCAAGGACAGAGTGCAGCATAGATTCACGAAAATGACACATAGTCCAAAAGGCTATATCTTAAAGACAGGTAGCATATCCAAAAGGGGAAAGGCTTTGGAAATCTGAAGTATAAGGGGACTTGGGAATCCTAGTTGAGAATTCCCTTAAGATTGACATGCAGGTCCAGTTGGCAGTTAGGAAGGCAAATGCAATGTTAGCGTTCCCTTCAAGAGGGCCATAATATAAGAGCAGAGATGTACTGCTGAGGCCGTATAAGGCTCTGGTCAGTCCTCATTTGGAATATTGTAAGCAGTTTTGGGCCATGTATCTAAGGAAGGATGTGCTGGCCTTGGAGAGGGTCCAAAGGAGGTTTACAAGAATGATCCCAAGGATGCTTGGCTTGTTATATGAGCAGCAGTTGAGGATGCTGAGTTTGCACTTAATTGAGTTTAGAAGGATGAGGGTGGATCTGATTGAAACTTACAGAATACTGAGAGACCTGATGAACTATGCCCAATAATATGGATTTGAGATGCTGAAATTTAATGCAAACAGGAATTCTCTTAGACTGACAGATGTGACAGTCTGACCCTTTAATTCATACTATGTTTTAAATAAAAAGACTCAGTACAAATTTCCATGTCCTCCTCTTTGGAAGACTGTTTTCATTCTCTCAGTTCCTCTCCCTCCAGCACACTGCCTCACTGCCTGCTCCAATTATGTGGAGCACAGCACACCAGGGTAATGTAACAGACTTTGTCCAGACTATACTGGAGAGAGTTGGAGAGATGACTGACCATGGCAAAGACTCTGGACTGCGATTGGACTTCATTCTTGACCAGTGACGTATCCTCTATTAATTTGATGGAGAACTGCATTGAACGATAGACATTATGAATAAAAGCGCAATGCATTTGCAGTTCCATGGATTTCTCCAACAGCTTTGTTTCTACTATTACCAATTTCTTTCAATTTCTTCTTCCCAATAAATCATTACTTCCTGAGCATTTTTGGGAACTTATTTGTATCGCCTTCTGTGAAGACAAAACTAAAGTAGTTATTTAATTGTTCTGCCATTTCCTTGTTTTCCAATGTCAATTCTCGTATTTCAGACCCTAAGGAACATACAATAGACTTTAATCTTTTTATTTTCACTAACTTATTGATGGAGCTACTGTGTGCTTTTCTGTTATTTGCAAGTTTACTCTCATACTCTATGTCCCTCTATTAATCAATCTGTTCATACTTGACTGTTGAATTCTAAACTGTTTCTAATCCTCAGACTTGCTGTTTTTCTCTAGCAACTTGATGTGACTACTATGTGGATTGAATACTGTTCTTAATTTATTTTGTTAGCCATAGTTGGGCAACTTTTCTGATTGTATTCTTTCCTTCATTTAGATTTAGGACCCACATCTTGGATTGTTTTACTCCATTTATTGCAATGAAGAATTCGATCATGTTATGATCTTTTTTTTAAAAGGGCCTCTCACAAGATTATTAATTAAACCCTTCTCATTACATGAAACTAAAGACCACCTGACAATCATATCGCAACTGTACACAAATATTTGCATTGTTTACCCATTTACCTTATGGTGAATGTTCCATTTATTCAGATACATTACCTTTAGGTTAATCGTTTTGATATTTTTGTATATCTTTTTTCATACTTCAGCCCTATTTGTTTTCCTCACCCGTCACCCTGCTCAGAAGCCTGTCTCCTTGCCACTCAAGTTGAAGCATCCCCTCTCCTACCCTGCAGTTGTAGCAAATGCTCCTTGCAAGGAGATTGGTCCGAATCCTGCTCGGACGCAAACGGTACAACCTTCTCCAGAATCAATCCTAATGGCCTAAGAATCTAAATCCCTCTCTCCTACACCAGCCAGACATTCGACTGGTTTATTTTCCTAATGTCACTTGCATAAGGAACTGGGAACAATCCTGAGATTGCTACCTTTGAGATCCTGCTTTTTAATTTATTTTCTAGCCATCTGAAATATAGTGCAATGTGTCAACAATGGAGCTTTACATAACCTCTTATTTTGCCTCCCAGAACCTCAGATAAACGTACATTGATGCTACAGTGGGTGTACAAAATGAAAAGCACAGGAACAGCTATTTACAAATGCTTCATATGTGAGCAGTGGGGGGCTTACTGGCTTTTAAATAGTGTTGCTATTTTGTTATAAGCAGCAAAGAAAAAAAGGCTTGCTGTAATAAAGTAACACAAGCCTCAACAGATGATGAGAAATAGTGACAGACCGTCTACCTCACTGAGTCAAGAGAGAATACTTTCACCTAATTCAAAGCATATCGTTGGAACTCTCTCATTACATAAACATTAAAGGTTCTCCAGTATCTCAATCAGGGAAATGGAGAGGCCAAAATCTCCAGGGCTGAAATGAAGTCATCTTCTGGATACTTTCACCAATACTCACAAGTGTGACTAAAATGAAAATTAAGGGATTGGAGAGAGTAATATGAGGGAGGGACAGAAACATGAGGAAAACAGAAAGGCAAAAGGAATAGATACTTATTGATGATAAAGAAAAAAGGAAGATTATGAGGAGGATAAGGGACCATGATCAATACTATCAGATATCAGTTACTCACGTTGAAATGAAGTTGGTAAGGGAGATGTTACAACCAGCAGGAGGGATATGGCCTGTCAAGTGTTAATTAGTTTATTAGGAGTTTGGCTACAGTAACTTTCTCCACATTTACCAGAAGCCTATGAAATAAAAATGACTGTTGTAAGTGAGTAACCAAACACCCCACCAGCTGGAGACATTAGGAACACATGCCCAGTATCAAGATTACTCCAGCAGAATCCAGCACACACGTTTTACTAGTAAAACCATTAATTGTTGATTACTGTCAATGTTTTCATCATTCAGACATTGACACAAAATGGACTGGAAATTTAACAGTGTCGTTATTCTCAAAAGCTGAGGATCATTTTCTCAACTCCAAACTCATGAACCAAATTTTTATCTCTCATTAGCAATGTTCTAAACAGTACTTAATGGAAGGAGTCCTTGTTAAAGGTAGCACAGTGGCTCAGTGGTTAGCACTGCTGACTCACAGCTAGAGGAACCTAGGTTTGATTCCTGCCTTGGGCAACTGTCTGTGTGGACATTCTCCCAGTGTCTACGTGGATTTCCTCTCACAGTCCAGAGATATGCAGATCAGGTGAATTGACCATGCTAACTTGCCCATAGTGTTAGATCCATTAATCAGGGGTAATTTTAAGAGGGCGGGTTGTTCTTTGGAGGATTGGTGTGGACTTGTTGGGCCAAATGGCCTGTTTCCACACTATAGGGAATCTAATCTAAACATGTGTGACTTTAATACTTAGAGCTGTAATGATTCAGGCACCAGATTTGTTGGTTTTTCCACTGTTAGGTGTCATTGCCTCTCAAAATCTGACCACAACTTCAGGATTTAGTAAAAACCCTCAGATTAATGTGGAAATGCTGAAGTTACAGCCTGTCATTCCTTGTTCTGCTACAAGCTATAGTGTGGGATCTCACTCCCCTCCCACTCTACATTATCCAAGCAGGCAATTAATGAGCAAAATCAATTGATCTCTTTCTCCCAGTCTCAGATTTCGGTTAGAAATCCCATTATAAAGTTATGCTGTGTGCACTGAGGTGGAACTGGGTTTTGAACAATGATCACTGCAATTAAATATTACTGGACCACCAAACTTGCAATGAATAAAAATTGTGGAGTGCCGCATTAGTTACTAGATTCCTTTGGAATAAAAGCCTGTTTGTGTTATTCTAGCTTCCACCTTGATCCATGTTTATGACACAATCTTTACTTCACTTTGCAAAAATGTCCATTTTGGATGCTCAGGCAGTTTGATGGCATTGCTGCAGCTCAATAACAGCAGTCCTCAGTAAAGGGCTTAAAGTGCTCACCTTAAAAATGTGTTGCTGGAAAAGCACAACAGGTCAGGCAGCATCAAAGGAACAGGAGAATCGATGTTTCGGGCATAAGCCCTTCTTCAGTGCTCACCACAGAGATTGCCAGATATTCCTGCATAACCTCTGTTGAGGGCAGCAGTGAACACACTTACTTTGCTGCTGATGGCAAAATCCAGACCTCAGTCTCAGCACAGTGAAATAGTGTCAAGGCCCAATAGCCAACCACAGCTCAATGCAGATTTCATGAAATCTGATGATATAGAAACAAGGAGGCGATGGTATAGTGGTATTATCCAGAGACCCTATAATGTTCCAGGGACTTGGGTTTAAATTCTGCCACAGCAGATGGTGGAATTTAAATTAAAGTTTTGTTTTAAATCTGGAATTAACTATCTATGGATGACCATGAATCCATTGCCAATTGTCAGAAAAACCCATCTGGTTCACTAATCTCCTTTAAGGAAGAAAGCTGCCATCCTTACCTGGTCTGGTCTACATCTGACTCCAGACCCACAACAATGTGGTTGACTCCTAACTGCCCTCTGGGCAATTAGTGATGGGCAATAAATGCCGGTCTAACCAACGATGCCCTCCTCCTATGAATTAATTAAAAGAAAGGAGCTTTGTAAATGTGAGTCAACTAGCCAGGGCTCCTTCTTAAGCTGACTGGCTTCTGAAACAATATGAGGACAAATGTGAGAAAGATCATTTTACCCCTAACACTAAAGAAGTGTCCCTGCCTTGTTTCTAAAGTTTTCAAGTTGTCTCATGAGCCATGGCGGTGTGATGACGATGTTGCTAGTTAAGCAATCCAGGCAAATTTTCTGAGGACATGGGAATGAAGCTCATGATGGTAACTGGTGGAATTTAAAATTAAATTAATAAATCTGGAATAAAAGGTTGGTCTGAGAGATGATGATCAGGACAACTGTCTTTGATAGTTACAAAAACCCAACTGGTTTAGTATGGTCCTTTAGGGAAGGAGATCTACTGGCTTTCATGTGACTCAAGATCCACAGCAATGTGGATGACTTTTAACTAACCTCTGAAATGGCCAGGTAAGTTCAAGGCAATAAAGGATGGGCAAAAATGCTGGCCATACCAGCAATACTCACATCCTATAAAAGGATAAATAATGTAGGCATTTTAAAAATGTGAAATCCTCCTTCAAGAAGGGAAGAATCTACCAGTAATTGCCACTGTGACAATACTGTGGCTTTAAGAGTGTATTTTGTCCTGGATTTTATTTGTGAGGAGAGGTTTTAAGACAAAGGCACTGAGCAGTCTACATACAGCCACTAAAGTAAAGAGTTTGTAAGGCCTTGGCTTTTTTTAAAAGTTGGAACAATAAAAACAGCTTGAATGGGTGGGGTCAAGCTCCCACAGAGCCAGGGATTTTGGGTTTTTTTTGGTTTTCAGGAGCAATTGTTGCTGGGGTCTTGAAGCTGGGTGGAAGCTGCAGTACATTTCTCCCTGCTACTTTCCCTTTCTCTCAGTGTTTACTCGTAATACTCCCTAGACAGGAGAATTGCCTGTGAAACAACTTAGTTTTCTGAACTTGCCCTTTGCCAAGAGTGTGCTTATGGGATGTTACTATATCAGCACAGTTAATTAGCAATAATTACTGTATCTGTCATTTTGTTAAGCATTTCGATAGAGTTACAGCTAGGCTAATTCTTTTCTTTTTCTTTTGTTATATTTTAACTATATTGCGTGAATAAAGTGTGTTTTGTTTCAAATCTGGTAGTTTGACCAACGGAACTGCATCCTGAATGCAACACCTTGCATTTACCTCTAAAATAAGAAAAAAAGTTAGGATCGAGACTATCTTCTGAATATATTTTCAGGGAGTTCGGTCTGGTCCCTAACAGCCTTTCACTGCAGATTTCACAGTAGCAGAGAGGGTGAGCTGTGGGGAGTTGAAGAAGGCAGATGGTGGAGAAATGGGGATTTACTCATCCACTCCTCCTTCTTCCTTTTTATTTTATGACAATGAAACATTGGCAAAATAGAGAATTGTTTCATCCCTTACAGGTTGCAATGCAAGTCTGAGCCCAGAGGATATTTGTGCAAGAGTAATTTTATTATATAATGTAAGCCTCCTACTTTCGCTTTATTCAAAATTTCAACAGTACTTACAAAGCCTATAACATTATAGTTATAGAAAATTCAATGCTTACACAGAGTGGGTCTATTAGCTTGAATTCTTACCTCCTATCACATAGTTAGATCAGAAACTCGGTTTGATCCTATTTAAATGTCACATTTTTACTTTCATGATATTTACAAAAAAAAAATGGTGTAAACTGCAACAACTTTTAGATCAAAACATTGGCAAATGTCTCAAAGAATTAGAGCAACTTTCAGTGGTGCACATGTCATTATATCATTCTTTATATCAAATTGAACCCTTTTCTCCAAAATCTATTACTCTCATTCAAATAGAGTTTGCATTCAGACTCTTGTTAAAAGCATAACAATATGGGCTGCACAATAGGCAGAAGATTCAAAATAACCTTAGATTACTCATCTGTAATGACTCCTACAGTAGATTGCCACAATCATGAAGTTCCTGCTAACATAACACATTATGAATATCGATTATATTTCTGACAACGTAGTCATACCGTGACACAATAAGGAAGCATGCAGTGACTGAGGGACTCTCGGCTGATCAAATAGCCTGTTGCTGTCCAGTCTACTCTCTCATGTCCTCAAGCCTATTTATTTAATATCTCAAGAAGATGTGCAAAATGAATCATTAACATTGAGTATTTGTTGAAAAACAAATAAAAAAGCAAAACAAAAAGAAGTCCTGCAGCTGACCTGAAATCTGAAAATGCCAGGAGGACTCGGCAGCTCAGTCAAACAACTATGGAGAGAATAGGTGGGGATTATTTGGATTTTAAGCTTGCTTCATTACTTGGCGGATTGCATCAGCACTTCTTTGCTGCATCTGTATTGTCAGTATCTGCTAACTGGATATTGTCCCTTTATAAACTGAGACTGCCTGAACACTCTGCTGAATTCTCAGCTATTCCCTGTGCGTGTGAGAACTCACCTCTCTAAACATCCACGGCAGCCCATGACACAACTGTTTGCAACAATTGCAAGCCTCCAGGAAGTCAAGAAATTGTACTGAAATGAATTCATTGTATTCTGTGATGGAAAGCCAACATAATATGAAGGATGATTATTTGCATGTATTGTTGGCAAACAGGAACAGGGAAGGCCATTTTGTGCCAAAAGCCTATTCTCTCATCCAATGAGACCAGCTGATCAATCATTAAACTGCCCATCCTTTCTATCCATATCCAGCAAAAAAACACTCAATCTCCCAAACGATTTCTTAAGCTAACATTGACTATTGTTTGTGGGAGTGGAGTTCCACAATTTCACCATCCTTTATATGAAGAAATGTTTCCTCACTTCTCACTTGTCTGCCGTGGTTGTGTAGCTACTGTCTTCACATCCCCCAGCAACAGTATGTGTTTCTCTCCATCTGCGCAACCATTTTGTTTATGTTCACCTAAATCAAATCATTAATTTACTTGCTACATTAAAGGGGGATATAAGCACTGTTTGTGTGACTGCGCTCTTTAATTTAACCCTTTGACTCCTGGCCAAATTCTGCTGAAGCTGCACCAGACTCCTTTCAATGTCATTATATCAACTTTCAACTGGGTGGCACTAGTGGTGGTCTGAAAAGGGGCAACTTTCAGAGATCTGTGTACATGGACACCAAGATCCCTCTGCTGAAGCTGCACCAGACTCCTTTCAATGTCATTATATCAACTTTCAACTGGGTGGCACTAGTGGTGGTCTAAAAAGGGCTTTGAATACCTGAAGTGAAAATATATTCCATCATTCTAGTTATAAAGGCTGCCATTTCATTAGTCTTTGTAATGAACAGGGCGAGGGAGGGGGAAGCTGTGGTCGTGATACCAGCACCAAAGACCTTTGTCTTTACATGGAAGTGAACAAGATACACAGTACAGCATCAGGCCATAACCATCTCTGCCAGTGTTTATGTACACTTAAGCTGTCATCCATATTTTCTGATCGAAACCTATCATCCTAGTCCTCCATCTCTTTCTCACCCTTGTCCAGCTGTCCTCTAGATGAATCTACACAATTCACCCTGAATTAGTGATTTGCACATTCTCACTGCATTTTGGCTGAAGAAGTTTTTTTCTGAATTCTCTACTGGACTTTTTGGCGACTCTCTGACATTGATCGTCTTTCTTCATATCCTTTCCCCCAAGTCGAGATATTCATTCTGAATCGACTGTGAGCTCCATATGAGACAAATATTAATTATTTTCAAGTAGAGTTCAGAAAAATCATAGAATCTCTCGTGGGGAAACAGGCCATTCAGCCCAACATGTCCACACTAACCTTCCAAAGAGTAACCCACCCAGACTCATTTCCCTACTACTCTACATTTACTCCTGACTAATGCACCTAACCTACACATCCCTGGATGCTATGGGCAATTTAGCATGGCTAACCCACCTAACCTGCACAGCTTTGGATTGTGGAAGGAAACTGGAGCACCTGGAGTAAACTCACACAGACACAGGGAGAATGTGCAAACTCCACACAGTTGCCAGAAGCTGGAATCGAACTTGGTTCCCTGGCGCCGTGAGGCAGCAATGCTAACCACTGAGCCACCATGCCACCCAAAAGATGCGATCCCCAAACCAGTCAGTGAAACATGAAATTAGATGCTATTACAGATGTTGTGTCACCATAGTCTTACCAGATTCTAGGGCTGCTGTCTCATTAAAGAGAGAGAGAGAGAGACGACTGGTGGTGATTTAACCTGAGGGCCACCATACCTCAGGAAAGGCGAGAGATTGAGAAGGAGAGTCCTTCTTAGTAACCTCAGCCAGTGATGGGAATTGAATCCACACTGTTGGCATCACACTGCTTCCCAAACCAGCCATGGCATGGTCGCTCAACGGTTAGCACTGCAGCCTCACAGCGTCAGGGACCTGAGTTTGATTCCTGCCTCAGGTGACTGTCTGTGTGGAATGTGCACATTCTCCCCGTGCCTGTGTGGGTTTTCTCCGGGTGGTCCAGTTTCCTACCATAGTCCAAAGATGTCCAAATTGCCCATAGTGTTAGGTGCATTAGTCAGAGAGAAATGGGTTACTCTTTGGAGGGTTGGTGCAGGCTTGTTGGGCTGAAGGGCCTGTTTCCACACTGTAGGGAATCTAAAAAAATAGGAATTGTATCTAGCCCTTTAATCATTCACTGAATTATTCATGTAGATCTCAGTTGACCTTGAAGTCTATATTGCTCTAAAGTAAATACTCCAAAATAATTGAGTCTGAGTAGCAATGCTTCTTTAAGCTCAGATTTATTCTTCCTCAGATCCACTTTCAAAGCCAGTATATCACCTATCATTTGGGAGGAAGCAAACTATGTCCAATACTGCCTAGTCACCGAAATATTTCATCTGTACCTTCTCCAATCTGGTCGATTGCACTCGCTGCACCCAATGTAGCCTACTTTACATTGGAGAAACCAAATGCAGATTGGGTGACCACTTTGCAGAACACCTCCAGTCCATGTGTAAGAATGACCCCAACCTTCCCATAGCCGGTCATTTTAACACAGCATCCTGCTTGCATGCCTATATGCTACAGTGTTGACTACAGTTCCAGTGAGTCACAGCGCAAACTGGAGGAACAACATCTCATCCTCAGACTGGGCACTTTTCTACCTTTTGGCCTTAATATTGAGTTCAGCACCTTCAGATTGTGAAACCATTCTTTCAGCTTTATTTGTTGCACTCTGTCACCACATCCTCTCTCCCCAATGGAACTACCTGTTCTTTCCAGTCCAGCAGCTAGACACACCATTGTTCCGCCATTCTCACATTCTGATCACTTAACCTGAACTGTCAGTAGCCTCTTCCTCCACCACTCCACTGCACTTCCCCCCACCCCTCCCACTATTGCATAAGTGCTGCCCCCTCCACACTTCACGTCAGCTCTAATGGAGAGTCATCTAAGACTCAAATTATTAGCTTGCTCTCTCACCATGGATGCTGCCTGATCTGCTGTGATTTCTAGCATTTTTTGTTTTCAGTTGAAGCAGTGTCCCTTGGTTTGTACTAAATAGCTCCAGTACTATGACCCTGTATCTTCATCTTCTTTGTTTGATATAAAGTTTCTCAATATTATCTCAGAACCTTCGGTGACTTGTGCACAATGAAACCAAGACTTAGTTTCAGATCCCCTATCCTTTACGCGATGAAGACGGTCTACACCCGCATCTGTTAGGACCAACTACTGGCTCTATATCAGCCTATCTGCTGTTGAAACTCTCATCCACACCTTTACTATTTCCACAATCAAACACTCAATTACATGAACTCTGACTCGCCTAATCCCGGGAATGTAATGGAGTGCTTGACCAGTTAGAAGTTACAGAGGGTAGAAGAGGGGAGGCTGCCCACGAGAAAAGTTGATTGTGGGAATGACAAAGGTATCAGTCTCCCTTATGCTGACTGACAAACTTTGGCTGTCAGCCCAGGCGCATCTTGAATTTCAAATCCTCAGTTCAAATCCCTTTAATGGTCTCACACTTCCCTACCCCTGTAACATCTTCATACTGTACCACTGTAGCAGAGCTCTGTGTTTATCCAATTCTGGCTTGTTGGCTTAATTTCTCTAGCCTCACCACCTTGCAGCTTTCAGCCAGCTAAGCTTTGGAATTCTCTTCATGGTACTTCTTCCTCTATCTTTTGTTGCAAGATGTTCCTTAAACCTACCTCCTTCACCAAGCTTCTGTTCCCAAAATCCTCCTTTTCATCTGCTTAAAAGTCTCAAATTGTGCAGTGCTTTTGGAGTGCCAAGCTGAGCAATCTGAATCTTGAGCACTGTATCTGCCACACTCTTGTTTTCTGTTTCATTGTATCAAATGTTATCTAGTGCCTCTTGTCTTTGAGCTTTGAGATGTTGTTAATACATTGAAGTCACTATTTAATTATCGTCATTGTTACAAGTTATTTCCACTCACCTTAATGAAGTTGTTCCGACACAGAACACTTACTAACAACTCCTAAACCTAGACCTTCACAGTCAAGTCAAAGTTAAATCCGATTATATTCTAGATTATCACTGCCTCTTCATAAGACATAGTAGCAGAAATTGACCATTCAGCCAATTCATCGAGTTAGTTCTGCCATTCAACAAAATCATGGCTGATGTCATAATCCTCAACTCCACTTTCCTGCCTTTTCCCCATAAACCTTATTCTCTTACTGATTAAATATGTGTACCTCAGTCTTGAATGTACTTAGCAATGCAGTTTCTATAGGGTTCTGTGGCAAAGAATGCTACAGGTCCATTACCCTCCAAGAGAAACATTTCCTCCTCATTTCTGTCCTAAATAACCTTATTCTTAGATTATGCCCTCGGGTCCTAAATGTTCCCACAAGGGAAACAGCCTCTCCACATCTACCTTTATTGACCTTACATGTTTTAATAATACTCCTTTCCATCTTCTAAACCTCAATGAGTACAAGACCAATCTACTCAACCACTCTTCATGATGTATTCCCTCCATATGCAGCATCAGCCCAGTAGGCTTTCTAAGTACGGCCTCCAATGATAATATATTCTTCCGTAGATAAGAGGTGCAAGTCTGCAAGACATCTGCAGGAGTAAAACATTCTCACCTACTTTATATACCACAATTATAATGTACCATATTACAAGACTTCTTTTATTTCAATCATCATTTTCCAGATTGGATCGTTTTAATGAAGTGGTTGTCCTTCCACTGCCAGACTTTGCAACTTTTACTTAAGCGATAGTAGCCGACAGACATGTATCTGATCTACAATTGCCAGGCTGTGAAAGTAGTCATCTCAGAATTATGAAAAATCATCTGCTTCATGAAACTATTGAAGCAGCTATAGCAATGGTTAATGGTGTGATTAATATTTCTTCTGCCTGAAGACAACAACAGTCTATACCACAATAGTTCTGGCATTGCAATCTGATTAACTGGTTTTCAATATCATTTTTGAAGTTCCAATTAAGTTCAGTTTGAAGGCAAAGGGAACTGAGAATTTTTAAGTTGCACCTTATCTGACTTCATTGTATTGCCATGCGGTGAGATCTGTTTTATACAAATCTCCTCAAATGTTGAACTGCTGATGGGATTTCTGCAGAGCTGGAGCTAATACCACCTACTTGATTACCTAAACAAGCACAGGCTTTTCACTCCTGGAAAGTACATAGAACATAACAGCGCAGTACAGGCCCTTCGGCCCTCGATGTTGCGCCGTCCTGTCATACTAATCTGAAGCCCATCCCACCTACACTATTCCATGTATTTCTATTTGCCTGTCCAATGACGACTTAAATGCACTTAAACTTGGCAAATCTACTACCGATGTAGGCAAAGCATTCCATACCCTTCCTACTCTGAGTAAACAAACCTCTGACATCTGTCTTATACCTGTCTCCCCTCACTTTAAAGTTGCGTCCCCTCGTGTTTGCCGTCCCCATACTTGGAAAAAGGCTCTCCCTGTCCACCTTATCTAACCCTCTGATTATCTTGTATGTCTCGATTAAGTCACCTCTCAACCTTCTTCTCTCTAATGAGAACAGCCTCAAGGCCCTCAGCCTTTCCTCGTAAGACATTCCTTCCATACCAAGCAACATCCTAGTAAATCTCCTCTGCACCCTTTCCAAAGTTTCTGCATCCTTCTTATAATGCGGTGACCAGAACTGTACACAATACTCCAAGTGTAGCTGTACCAGAGCTTTGTACAGCTGCAGCATAACCTCCTGGTTCCGGAACTCAATCCCTCTATTAATAAAAGCCAAAACACTGTATGCCTTCTTAACAACCCTGTCAATCTTAGTGGCAAGTGGATACAGTTTGACAAAGCTGATGGTTGAGATTTCTCTCTCACGATATGTTTAATACTGGGTCTGAGAACCTCACCAAACCCATTGGTCGTTCACAAGGTAAGCGATTAAATGTGGATTATACACAACTCATACTTCCATAGACCATCCTTTGGCAAGAATCATCCACCTCAATTCAAATTCAGCTTTAAAAATTGAAAGAACTGTGAATGCTGTAAATCAGAAACAAAAACAGAAGTTGCTGGAAAAAGCTCAACAGGTCTGGCAGCATCTGTGGAAGGAAATCAGAGTTGACGCTTCTGGTCCTGTGACCCTTTCCTCGAACAGTAGCTAAAAAATAACAAAAAACAAATTTTTAAGGCAGCTTTAGACTTGCCAGTGAATTTATTGATCATCACCTCCGGTTAAATTCTCATGAACTGAACAACCAGCCCGTTTAAACTTGAGAGAAGGGCCCGTAAGATATCCTTAATTTTATGGGAACAATGATCTTCAGAATAATATCAAATCATACAGAATTTTACAGAAGAATATTTCTGATGTTTGTGGATCAAATCACGTCAATTTTTACGTTTGGTCATATAAGGAGCTTTTTTTTAAGAATCACCACAGTGTGGAAACAGGCCCTTCAGCCCAACAAGTCCACGCTGAACCTCCAAAGAGTAAACCACCCAGATCCATTCCCTTTTCCTAATATTTACCCCTGACAAATACATCTAACTTACACACCCCTGAACGGTATGGGTAAATTTAGCGCAGCCAATTCACCTGACCTACACATCTTTGGATTGTGAGAGGAAACCCACACAGACATGGGGAAAATGTGCAAACTCTGCACAGTCACCCAAAACTAGAATCAAACCTGGGTCCCCAGTACTGTGGGACAGCAGTGCTAACCACTTGGGCATCATGTCACTTCTAGAAAGTATTTACAGTGTCTCCCCATTGTCTTCCAAGGGAATCCTCCTGCATTGGACTTTGAAAAGGTCCTAGCAGAAAAAATCTTCTGCATCACCCCTAGCATGATTTCCCGGGTTAGTTGTTCTCTCAAATACCACGGTCATGCGAATAAATCACCGATTCTTGTCATGATCTCCGTTATGAGCAATAAATATATTCAACTAATTGTGACATTTATAGGATAATGTGCTTGCCACTTGGCTTTTAGAAACTTACCACTAAGCATTTCAAGCATCCTTGAAATTTCAATGTAAAATGTCCTCCCTTTCATAATGTGATCTGATCAGTTTTTTTCTTACTACTGGATACTCTGAGGACAGTATGTTAGACAGAGCTGTCAATGTGTCAGGTTTTCTCTGAGGAAAGCAATCACTCTCAGAGAATGAATTAAACTTTTATTGGGTTTAGGTTAAACACAGTTGCTTGTAGTTTCATTACTGGACTTTGAGGGAGAAGTGTTCATATCACTATTATTCTGCAAATAGGTTGAAGAAATTTGAGCAAATGAAAAGGTTACAGTTAAAACTCAGAGCTATAGTCTTACAATGCAGGCTGCACCACAAACTAAACTCAAGGGAAATGATCGGACAAAGTAAACGATGAAGCCTGCAGTTAATCTTCTCCAATTTGACTGTCCTCAAGATCGTTGGGCTTCCCCAATCTGCTCTCCCACAGTTTTAAATAATTCATCTGCCTTCATTTGGATGGACTCCAAGCTCTGGAGCTTTCCTGAACACAATCTACCCCTCATATAGAACATAGAAAAATACAGCGCAGTACAGGCCCTTTGGCCCTCGATGTTGCACCGATCCAAGCCTACACTAGCCCACTACCCTCCATATGCCTATCTAATGCCCGTTTAAATGCCCATAAAGAGGGAGAGTCTACCACTGCTACTGGCAGGGCATTCCATGAACTCACGACTCGTTGAGTAAAGAACCTACCCCTAACATTTGTCCTATACCTACCACCCCTTAATTTAAAGCTATGCCCCCTCGTAATAGCTGACTCCATACGTGGAAAAAGGTTCTCACGGTCAACCCTATCTAAACCCCTAATCATCAAGTCACCCCTAAACCTTCTTTACACCATTGAAAACAACCCCAAGTGCCTCAGCCTTTCCTCATACAATCTTCCTACCATACCAGGCAACATCCTGGTAAACCTCCTCAGCACCCGTTCCAGTGCTTCCACATCCTTCCTATAGTATGGCGACCAAAACTGCACACAATACTCCAGATGCGGCCGCACCAGAGTTTTATACAACTGCAACATGACCTCAGGACTCCGGAACTCAATTCCTTTACCAATAAAAGCCAGTACGCCATATGCCTTCTTCACCGCACTATTTACCTGGTTGGCAACTTTTAAAGATCTGTGTACAGATCTCATCTTTTTCTCTTTTTTGAAGAAACTCCTTAAGCATTACCTCTGACCAAGTTGCACACGTCCAAATATCTGGACATGGCTCTGTGTGAAAATTTGTTTTGCACCCAACTGTGAAACGTCTTAGATAAATGCAAGTTGATGTTAAGAAATGTTTTGAATTGCCGATGGAAGCAGCATAGCCTTTAGTCACTGCAAATTTCACTTCAGATAGGGTTCCATTTGTTTCACAAAATTAAGAGACCAGTTAAGTCCTGAAGGAATTGCAATAAATGCAATTTTCAAATGTAATCAATAAATTTGTTCACGTGTGAAATGATTTCTTTAATTCCTCACAAGAAAGAAACTGATATCCCATGTGACGGCCTTTACCTGTAACATACTCTGGCAGGTGGATGTTCGACAAGTCATGTCAGCATCGGAAAAGCCACTCAGAGGACAATATTGCTGCAGTGATTCTACATCTAGTCACAGTTCATTTAGTACACCATTTGTCACTAAGTTGAAAGCCAGTTATTTTTACTGGTAATTTGGTCTATTCCATTCATTAAAGAGATACCACTTGTAATTTCATAAACTGTTGGATTACGTTGGAAAACTTGGATCAGGAAATTGTTAGAAAGTTTGTTTGACTCTTTAAGGTGTAGGTTTGCTCGCTGAGCTGGAGGTTTGATATCCAGACATTTCATTACCTGCTAGGTAACATGATCAGTGGCGACCTCCAGGTGAAGCGAAGCTGTTGTCTCCTGCTTTCTATTTTTATGTTTGTGCCGGATGGGGTTCCTGTGGTTTGTGGTGATGTCATTTCCTGTTCATTTTCTGAGGGGTTGATAGATGGTATCTAGATCTATGTGTTTGTTTATGGCATTGTGGTTGGAGTGCCAGGCCTCTAGGAATTCTCTGGCACATCTTTGCTGAGCCTGTCCCAGGATAGATGTGTTGTCCCAGTCGAAATGGTGGTTTTATTTCCTCCGTGTGTAGGG
>NC_057732.1:9654455-9668494 GCF_004010195.1 Chiloscyllium plagiosum
ATGTCTCTTCTACCTTGTTTCGTTTTGTGATGACAAAGGTATCATCTACGTAGCGGACCCAGAGTTTTGGTTTGATGGTTGGTAGGGCTGTTTGTTCTAGTCTTTGCATTACTGCTTCTGCTATGAATCCTGATAGTGGAGATCCCATGGGTGTGCCGTTGGTTTGTTTGTAGATGATGTTGTTGAAGGTGAAGTGGGTGGTGAGGCACAGGTCCACTAGCTTCACGATGTTTTTGTTGGTAATGTGATCGATGGTGGTTGGGGTGTGTGTGATGGTCTCTTCTAAAAGTGTGGTAAGTGTTTCCTTTGCCAGGTCGATGTTGATGGAGGTGAACAGTGCTGTTATGTCGACTCTATGAAGCATCAACTGATTGGAATGTTGAATGGATTTCGTAACAATTGGATGGACTGCATTTTACAGAATATACAGTGGTACAAATTCTTCGGATTAAAGCAGATGTAACTAAAGCAAACAATGTGATGGCCCATCAAACATCATACCATGCCACGGTTTACTGCAGGACATTACTAGAGACTACAAATACGGGTATCTTAACAAGTTGAGAGATCTATCATATAAACCCAAGCTTACACCCAGCAACGGGACAAACGCAAATACAATTGGGAAACTGGTAGCATATCTTTCTTAGTCATGTCAAAAAACAAAAGTAAGTCCAGCAGAAGGATATGATGCAATTACAGAACAGAGATGGTTAGATATATTTTCAATCTTGCTCTTCAGTTTAAGACATGAATGGAACAGTTTGTCATGTGACAGTCTTACAGCTTGTTCTCAGTTATGTTGAGTTATGAGGAATTATGACTCAAAGAACATATCTTCGGATTTTCTGAATCTACATCCAACCTTGTTAACACTAATCTTTGCAAAATAAATTCTAATACTTGATTACAGTTTATTCTTTAACAACATGATTCATAACCTCATCAGGATACCCTTTGTTTTTGGAAAAGCTCAGAACAGCACATTTAGCCAGCCAAGCATGTTTTGCTATTCCATGAGATCATTACGGAGTTGCAATCTTACTCCATAGAAATACCTTTCCTCATATATATCCCTGAGGACCTTCAGAGAGCAAGTATCTGTAAGCATCAGTTTTAAAAGTAACAGCTGATCTAACATTGTCATTTGCAGATAAGAATTTTGCTGAAAGGACTGGCTTTTACTTTTAGACTCTGTCTCCAAGTCCTAAACAATGTAAATACTTTCTACCTATCTCAATACCTTACAAACATCAATCAAATCATTCCTCAATCTTCTAAATTCTAATGAATACAGCCCTAATTTGTGGAGTTATACAAATTTATGTGATCACTTCTAAATAAACTCTTAAAATTCAAATACCATTCGAGTAAATCTACATTGCACTCTCTCTAAGGCTTTTATTCCTAATGTGTGATGCTCAGAACTGTTCACCATATTTCAGGTATGGTATAACCAGGGATTTGCATAACTGGAACTACTCTTTTACAATCTAATCTACAGAGGATAGCATTACATTAGTTTATTCAATCATGTTCTGTGCACAAGTAGTTTTATCATAGATTCTGTACAAAACAGCAAGTCTGATCAGGATGTTCCAATGCAGACCAGTGCAAATGACTTCCAGAAAAGTAAATGTCAGAATCATCACTCCAATCTGTTTACTTCGATTGATGGTTTCTTAGAGATCTCAGCCAATTCATTGCAGTGAACAAAATATGTTCTGATGAAGGCTCACCAATCTGAAATTTATTGTGATTTCTCACCCTTGTTGCTACCTGGCCAATTGAGTTTTCCTCAGCCTTTGCTTTAGTACTGAGTAGTTATATCCATTGTCTGTCTTTTGGTATCACAGAACTTGTATGTTGCTGAAAGTTTTGCTTGTAAGCTTCAGGAAAATTTGCAAGAATCCCTATTCAAGTGGAAAATCTACATTTACATTGCAACATTTAAACACAGCCTGGCAGCTGACTGTTAAATATTATAAACTGGTGCATTCTCCATGACAATACTTCTACCAGAATCCAGTCGCCAATCAATCAGCGCTCTGTTCTCGCTCAGTTACATGTTGGTTCTGCACATGAATTGGTATTCTTGTGAATTGTCCTGAAGATTTCAAGACAAAATCTTTGACAAAATGCATCTTTTGTTTAAGTGGTTCTCAAGTTTGCCCTTCCAGCTGTTCTCATTCAGTTTTAAATGGTTGTAATGGTTATTTATTAAACTGTCCAGCAAGTTAATCACTCAATTTAATCACCAAAGTTTGGCAGAGCAAATGAATGAATGAAAACAGGGCATCATAAAAACAGAAGTTTTAGATGGAGTAATGGTGGTTTAACAGTGCAAACTGTTGCTGATGCCACTCCCTTTTGTCAAGAAGTCCTTAATTATTTAGAATGAAAAGGTCACAACCTTTGAAATGTCAATCTGAAACCTGTCTTTTCAACTGTATTAAAATTGCGTGCTGGATGTGGTATAGA
Source organism: Chiloscyllium plagiosum (assembly GCF_004010195.1). Classification (NCBI taxonomy): domain Eukaryota; kingdom Metazoa; phylum Chordata; class Chondrichthyes; order Orectolobiformes; family Hemiscylliidae; genus Chiloscyllium; species Chiloscyllium plagiosum. The sequence continues at coordinate 9,656,937 of NC_057732.1, forward strand.
AGCTCTTGAGCAAGTAGTCATTTCAATCTTTCTGAATATGAATGACCGTCTTAGACTGAAATAGATACAGGTTAGCTGAATCACAATTTTGCTGAATGAAATGGCTTTTCTTGTTCAGCTTCGATAAGGTTCCACCATTTCAGTTTTAGAACAAATACCTCACTGAATTAACAGGGCAGCGGAACATTTGAAGCTGAAAAATTTAACTTTTTTCACTGATGCGGGTAATATTAAAACAAATTACAGACTGTTTTAAGGTAATATAGTTTTTCACAGGACTTGCAGTCTTTCCATTATATAGTCGATGCTTGTAGCTCTTTTCCTGTGATGTGAGTGACCTACCAGGATGAAGCTGTTTCTCCTCAGGGTCTAGGTCTAAAGCGGGAGAGAGAAAGAGAGACAGCATCTGTGCTGTGGCTTTTGCAACAATTAAACATTTATGGCTGTCAGAAGCGATGCGCATCAGTCTGTGCGTGACGGGAAATTAAAGAAAAAGCAGAATAAGGCTTTCAGTCCTCATACTAGAGCTGAAAAAGTCAATCCAGAGTCTTTTAACTACATAATGAAGCTCCTGAAAATGCTGTCAAGGTTCTTTTGCTATAACAGTAAATAAGTACCTTTGTTGATGAGTTGGTAACATTATTGAATCAATGAAAAACCAAGGCAAGTTTCTGCCTCAGGTTTCCCCATCCTGAACAACAACAAAAAATTTAACACACAGTGAGTAGAAATGATTTTAGTTCATTTACAAAGCAATGGAATCTAATTAATCAAGGCAGTGTGCCTGGGATAATTTTTATTGTTGAAACAGCTTTTCTCCATGACCTGCAGACATACTTTATCACAGGCTTAGAGTGCCACTGTGAAGCAACAGGAGGCAATTACAATCAGACAAGATTCAGAAAGGCCGCAATTCCTATAGAATTCAACTCTCATTGCCCTGTGTAATCGTATAGGATCTGTTATGGTACAGGCCAGACCCCCTTAAAACAACCCAAGAAGATAGCCCAGAACCTAACTTTTCTATTTGTTTTAAGCAGATGTAAGGTGAATATTCTAGGGGCGACGCAGCTGGTTAAAATACTCAGTTTTAAATAAAACAGAATTTATTTACACGAGCAAAAGAACAACTACTTGAAAATCCAACCGACATGAAAACGCAACTTAACAAAGAGCTGTTCTGATTTACTGCAACATCCCATAAACACATCCCTTGGCACAGGCTCTTACAGGAGAGAGAGAGATTGCAGACAGAGAGTCAGCCAGAAAACATCTGTTGAGTTCGGGAACCTTTTTCTCCCCAGCAGCCTTCTTTGACCAACAGCTTCGAACAGACTACTTGCTCAAACTAAACCAAACCAGAAAAATTCCTGAACTGGAAGAATTGGCCACTCCCCTCTCATTGTACAAATGTTTTTTTTTCAAAAAAAGACTTAAAAGCCTTTTCAAGTAGATATTTCCAAACATATCGGAACCTCTGCTTTTACGACCTCTCTTGAAAAAAACCAAAGACAACATAACCTTACTAAAGGAGTAGCATCACCACAGACCTAACTTGCTTTATCCTGTTTAAATACATAGGACGCAGTTTGTTGTCCAATTAAATCAGGTAGAACCAACTTCTTGGTCTCCTGTATAAATATAGGTATGCATTGCTGAACAAAATATATGACTCATCTTCATACATCTTATAGTGTAGGGGCCCTCAATATTTTTCACTTTTTTGGCAGAACAGTGACTGAGGTTAGGGTTGATGATATTTGAACAGGTGTTTGGTACAGAAAAATGGGAAGAAATCTAAATGCAGTTGCTTATTGTTGGTGATTGGCCTGGAAGATCAATGCAGCTTACTCACTAATCTAAGGAACACTGTCGACTATTCAACAATGTGTGTTGTCATGTCCAGGGCTAATAGCTGGTTGGATATTGAGTTAGTTAATCAAAGGGAAGACCAATTTTAACCAGCCAACCAGAGAATATTGATTTCAAAAAAAGAATAGGAGAGAGTAAACTAGTTTTGACTGGTTTTGGCAGGTGCAGTGTGATTTCTGGAAGCTGTGGGATTGGTTGCAATGCTTTACACTCCCTAGTTTCTATCCAATTAAAGAATTGTTGAATGTTCTGAGAAAAGAATTCCAATGTGTAAGAAATAAGTAAATACTCCTGGAAGTCCATCAAACTATTTATATACATCAGTGACTTTGAAATTAGATAAATAGTCGTGACTGTAAACAATTCATTTTCCAAGGATTACATGAAGGTAAGGCACCCAAACATTTCAAATGGTTTAATTTAACTAGTAAATTACCATTTTCTTGTTTCCTTTTTGATTTACCCCTTTGGACTGGACCCTCTCCAGGGCCGGTACATATTGCCTGAGGTATGGAGCCCACAATTGCTCACAATACTCTAAATGTGGTCTAACCAGAGTTTTATAAAAGCCTTAGAAAAACATCTCTGCTTTTATATTCTATTCCTCTCAAAATAAATGCCAACATTGTATTTGCCTTCCTAACGACTGACTCAACCTGCAAGATTACCTTAAGGGACTTGGACTCCCAAATCGCTTACACTTCAGATTTCTGAAATTTCTCCCCTTTTTCAAAATAGTCCTTGCCTCTACTCTTCCTACTAAAGTGTGTGACCTCACACTTTTCAGTTGTATTCCATCTGCCACATCTTTGCCCACTCTCCTAAATTGTCTAAATCCTTCTGCAGGCTCCCTGCCTCCTCAATGCTACCTGTTCATCCACCCTATCTTTGTATCATCTGGAAAGTTAACCAAAATGCTCTCAGTTCCTTCATCTAGATCATTAATGTATAAAGTGAAAAGTTATGGCCCCAACACTGAGCCTCACGGAACACTACTTTTCACTCCTGCCATCTTGAGAAAGACCCTTTTATCCCCATTCTCTGCTTTTTGCCAGATAGCCGATCTTCTATCCATGCTAGCACCTTGCCTCTAACACCATGGGCCCTTATCTTAGTCAGCAGCCTCCTGTGCAGCACCTTGTCAAAGGCCTTCACAAAGTCCAGGTAAATTAGATCCATTAGCTTTCCTTTGTCTAACCTGCCAAAGTCTGACCAATGACTGAGGTCAGGCCAATTGGCCTGTAATTTCTCATCTTTTTTCCTTACTCCCTTAAGTAGGAGCATTACATTAGCAATTTTCCAGTTGTCTGGGACCCTGTGTGACTCCAGTGACTCCTGAAAGATCATGGCCAACGCCCCCACTATCTCTTCAGCTCTCTCATTCAGAATTCTGGGGTGTAGTCCATCTGGTCCAAGTGATTTATCCACCTTCACACCTTTCAGTTTTCCTAGCATCTTCTCCTTGGTATTGGCCACCATACTCACCTCTGCCTCCTCCCCTCAATTCCTTTGGGATGTTACTCATGTCTTCCACCATAAAGACTGACGCAAAGTACATATTCAGTTCCTCAACCATTTCTTTGTTCCCCATTGCTACTTCTCCAGCATCATTTTCCAGCAGTCCAATGTCTACTTTTGTCTCTTTTGTCCTTTATATATCTATAGAAACTCTTGCAATCTTCTTTTATATTATTGGCTAGTTCATCCTCCTATGTAATCTTCTCCCTCCATACTTTTGTTTCCATTGTCTTCTCTTAGCCTTTGTTAAATTCCCCATCCTCTGGCTTCCCACTGCCCTTTGCCACATTACTTGTTTTCTCTTTTGCTTTCATTCTGTCCCTCATTTCCCTTGTCAGTTATGGTTGCCTCATCCTCCCTTTAGCATACTCCTTTTTCCTAGGGATGAATTTTTGTTGTGTCTCTCAAATTACTCCTAGAAACCCCTGTCATTGCTTTCCACTATCTTCCCTGCTAGGCTCCTCCCCAAGTTAATTCTGGTGAGCTCCTCCCACATGCTTCTGTAGATGCCTTCATTCAACTGTAATACCATTACATCTGATTCCACTTTCTTCTCAAATTGCAGAGTAAATTCTATTATATTGACTCCTAAGAGTTCCTGCACTGTAAGCTGATCAAGTCTTCCTCATTGCACAACACTAAATCCAGTATTGCCTGTTCCCTAGTAGGCTCCACTTCTGCTGCTCCAGAAAGCCATCTCATAGACATTCCACAAATAATTCTTCTTGTGATCCAATGCCAACCTGATTTTCCCAGTCCACCTGCATATTCAAATCCCCCATAGTCACTGTAACTTTGCCTTTCTTACATACCTTTTCTATCTCGTGGTGTGTCTTCTGCCTCTGTTCCTGACTACTGTTTGGAGGCCTGTACATAGCTCCCACTATGGTTTTATTTTACCTTTGCGGTTCCCCAATTCTATCCACACAGATTCTACATCATCTGGCCCTAGTTTGTTTCTTGCTATTGATTTAATTTAATTTTATACCAATAAGGCAACCCCACTCCCTCTGCCTACCTGCCTGTCTTTTTAATAGGAAGTATATCCTTGGATATTTAGATTCCAGTCCTGATCCCCTTGCAGCCACATCTCCGTGATGCCCACTACATCATACCTGCAAATTTTGATCTGTACCACAAGTTCATTTACCTTATTTAATATACTGTGTGCATTCAAATACAACACCTTCAGTTCTGCATTGACTGCCCCTCTTCTCAATGTCATTCATTTATCCATTGTGCTTGAAGTTTATTTCCTAAATATTTCCAAACACTCCGTCCTATTTTGTGTGCTAGAGACTTTAATAACCTCTCAAGTTCTCCTTTTCATTTTTTTCATACTTTCCCATGCAGATGAATCCATCCTCACAGATGTCAACCTACTGCTTTGTTTCCTATTGGCTAAGTCCTTAGAGTTTTACCCTTCTGTTCCCTCCCACTTTCTACTTTAAAGTCCTGTTAACCACCCTATTTACCCTTTTCATTTGAATACTGGTCCCAGCGGTATCAATCCCTCCCGTTCCAATACTGATGCCCATGCTCCATGAGAATAAACCCCTTTCCTGCCCCACTCTTTTAGCCATGTGTATACTTCCCCTGCTCTCGCGTCCCTATGCTAATTTACACCGGCTCCAGCAGTTATCTGGAGATTACAGCCCTTGAAGAGCTGTTCATTAGTTCCTGATAATCCCTAAGCAAGTCCACCTTCCTCGTCTTGTCAATGCTGTTTGTCTCCATGTGGATCACAGCAACTGGATCCTGCTCCTCCCTCTCCAATATCCTTTCAAGTCGGGCAGAGATGTCACACATCCTGGCACCAGGCAGGCAACATAGCATGCGGGACTCTGAATGAGTACAAAGGATGCTATCTATTCCCCGAATCATGGAATTGCCTGCAACCACCACTTATCTTTTTGCTTCCCACCACTTGAATGGCCTCCTGTGCCACAGTGACATGGTCAGCTGGCTCATCCTGTTCCTCATCCACACAGGGAGCAAGTTCCTCGTACCTGTTGGACATGGCCAAGTGCTGAAACTCCTCTGTTCCTGAATGGAGGGTGTGACTCCTCACATGCAGCCACACCCTGCTGTTCCATGGCTACGGAACTATGACCCGGAACACTGACCTGGTAGACTTAATCTACCAGGTTTGACTGCCTCCTGAAACAGAGCACCCAGGTAACTCTTCCCCCCTCCTGGATTTGCCGCAGTGTTTGAAACTCGGATTCCAGCTCATCAATTCTGGGCTGAAGTTCCTCCAGTAACCAACACTTGCTGCAGATGTGGTCACTGCAGTTCAAAATGGAATCAGCTAGCTCCCACACCATACAGCTACAACACATCACCTACCTGGCCATCTATACTGAGTTAATTAATTTATTAGTTAATCCCTGGTTAGTTATTATTTATTAATTAGTTTTTCAGTGCTTTTTTTCAAAGCTTGGACAGATTTCCTACTAACCAATCATTTGGTTTCAGTTTCCCTGTGTGCTCCTCCCTGACTCCACTACCTGGAAACAAGGTGGCTCACGAGAACGATCCCAGGAATGAAAGGCTTAACATGAGAAACTTTTGAGGACTCTGGGTCTATAGTCGTAGTTTAGAAGGATGAGAGGGGCATCTAATTGAAACTTACATAATACTCAACTGCCTGGACAGAGTGGACATTGGGAAGATGTTTCCATTAGCAGGAGAGACGAGGACCAAAGGGCACAGCCTCAGGGTAAAGGGAGGACCTTTTAGAATGGAGATAAAGAGAAACTTCTTCAGGCAGAGTGAAGTGATTCTGTGGAATTCATTGCCACAGAAGGCTTGGGAGGCCAGGTCATTGAGTATATTTTAAGACAGAGGTAGGTTCTTGATTGTCAAGGAGATCAAAGGTCACGGGGACAAATTGACAGAATGGGGTTGAGAAACTTATCAACCATGATTGAACGACAGAGCAGACTCGATGGGCTGAATGACCTAATTTCTGCTCCTATGTCTGATGGTCTTAACTATGTCTGTCTGCGTCGCAGTGGGAAATAAGATCAAAGAACAGCAGGTTTAAAGCCATACATATTATTAGCTTATCTTGCTGTTTAGCTTTGTCCTGCTAAAGTTACAATATTAATAAATTGTTAATTTTTGATTGTAATAAACCTGGTGTCTAAGATCTGTTATTTGCAAAGTTTGGTTAGGAACAATTGGGCAATTTTGAGGGTCATTGAACATGTTAATTTCACTATGTTGCAAATGCAGTGCTATTAAGACTAATTTAGTTTAGCTTATGACCCCAATCATAACTTTTTCCAACAATATTTTTAATTAATTAATGGAATCCACACACCCCGAGCTTGGCCAGCATTTATTAACTAATTATAATTGCCATTGAAGATATTGTGGTTATTTGCCTTGTTGAACCATTGCAGTGATTGGGGCGAAAGTACAGGTTTAATGATGTCCGGATATTCCAGGGTTTTTACCCAGTGACAATGAGTGTGTAGTAATATACTTGCAAGAAAGAGAATGCGCAGCTTTTAGGAAGAAGCTTGCTGCTCCCATGCATCTGTTACACTTGTCCTTTTAGGTGATAGAGATCACCAAGCCTTATGCATAGTTTTTCATGTTCCTATCCATCTAGATGGGAGAAGTCACAGCTTTGGAAGTGTATCGTGTTGATGCTGCCACTGTGTTGGTGATGGAGAAAGTGAATGTTAGTGTTAGGCTGATTCCTCATCAAGCAGGCTGCTTTTTCCCAAGCCCCCCCCCCCCCAACAATGTGAGTAGGATACTGCCTGAACATCTATATTTCCAAATGAAAAACAATTAACTGGCTCTCCCTCTTAATTCAATCCCTCTCCTTATTGGTCACAACTAGTTTATTTTTAAAAGGTCCCATCACTTGTGGATGCCTTTTCCTTATGCAAATATATTTACAGTTTAACATGAGTCAAATTAATCATGGTTTCTTCAGTTAAAGAAAGTTAAAAATTACACAACACCAGGTGATAGCCCACCAGCTTTATTTTGGAAGTACAAGCTTTCAGAGTGCTACTCCTTCATCAGGTAGCTAGTGGGGCAGGATTATAGGACACAAAAATCAAAGTGTCATACAACTTGTCATACAAACCTAAGTTGCTGTTAAGTCTTTAACTACTTAGAATGGGGATGCAGGTTTCGATCAATTAATATTTAACGCAGAGAACTACTTTCAAGTCACAGTCTCAAGACAACTTAAGGGTTTAGCAGTATTTTGTTTTTAAAGTGACATCTCAGCTCAGAGTGCATTAAAGGTGTGAGGTTAGAGTCTGTCTGCATCCCAACCTTGAGTCAGACTGGTTCTATTTCCAAAGTAGGAATTTATAAAACGTCACATGGACTGACTGCCTACACATCGTGTGCTTTTGAATAAAATAGACTATCTGCAGATGCAAATTCACCCCATAGACTTGTGTGTGCGTGGGAAAGTGTGTGCCCACATGTGGGAGAGGAGAAGTATGCATGTGCGAGTGTGATGGAATATATGCCTGAGAGGGTGTGCACTTGATTGTGTGCCTGAAAGCGTATGTATAGGAGTGAGTGAGTGAGAGAGAGAGACAGAGAGAAAATACAGTGTACTGGAGTCACCTGTAGTGTGACATGAACCCAAGATCCCGGGTGAGGCTGTCCTCTTAGGTATCAAACTATCAGCTGTGGTTCGGCAATTCTGCATTGTTGTGTATTCTGAAATCTGCCTTGCAGGACGGTCACCCAACTGAAGCGATTAAGGCCATTCGGCCTCGGACCTTTGGTGACCACCCTTCAAGGCGGACTGTGATATGCAACAATGCAGTCACCGAGCATAGGCTGATAGCCAAGTTCGGTACCATGAGGATGGCCTCAACCAGATTGTTGGGTTCATGTAGCACTACAGGTAACCCCACCATACTACACACACACCCTCTCAGGTTCACATTCGTGAACACACTATCAAGCACACATATACATACACACTCTCTCACACATGCATACAAAAACATTTAAATCTATGGGATGAATTTGCATTAGTAGATTTGTATTTGCAGATAGTCTATTTTGTTCAAAAAGCACACAATCTGTAGTCAGTCCATGTGACATTCTAAAAATTCCTACTTTGGAAACAGAACCAGTCTGACTCAAGGCTGGAATATAGAGTCTAACCGCACACCTTTAATGCATTTTCTGAGCTGTGACTTTAAAATATACTAATAACTGCGACTTGAAAGAAGTTTGGGAGTTACATATCAATCAATTGAAACCTGCATCCCCATTCTAAGTGAATAAAGACTTAATAGCAATCTAGGCTTGTTCTAGGGGTGGCACAGTACTCAGTGGTTAGCACTGCTGCCTCTCAGCACCAGGGCCCACCTCGGGCGACTGTCTGTGTGGAATTTGCACATTCTCCCCATGTCTGCGCAGGTTTCCTCCGGGTGCTCTGGTTTCCTCCCATAGTCCAAAGATGTGCAAGTTAGGTGAATTGGCTATGCTAAATTGCCTATAGTATTAGGTGTATTAGTCAGGGGTGAATGTAGGGGAATGGGTCTGGGTGGGTTGCTCTTCGGAGGGTCAGTGTGGACTTGTTAGGCTGAAGGGCCTGTTTCTACACTGTAGGGAATCTAATCTAATCTAATCCAAAAATGTGCAGTTTAGATGAATTGGCCAGGCCAAATTGCCCATACTGTTCAGCAACGTGTAGGTTAGGTGCATTAGTCAGGCATAAATGTAGGATAACAGGGGAGGGGTGTGGTTTACTCTTCGGAGGGGTTGGTGTGGACTTGTTGGGCTAAGGTTTCCTGTCTATGAGTATGTTGCATCAGTTGTCTGACATTTTGATCTTCTACTATAAATTCTGTGTCTTATGATCCTGTCCCACTATAGCTCCCTGAAGGAGCAGCGTTCCAAAAGCTTGTACTTCAAATAAACCTGTTGGACAATAACCTGGTGTTGTAGGATTTTTAACTTTGCCCACCCCAGTCCAACACTGACACCCCCATATCCTAGTTAAAAAAAGATGCGTTTGTTAGCTAGCTGAGAAAAGATAATAAAAGATGACACTTGCACATTAGAAAAATGAATAGAATAAAAAGTTGGATGAATCAACTATTAGATTATGTGAAGAGTACATAGTGGAACTTTACTGCTATTAGGTTGGATAGTGAGTAATGCAGACGTTGGTAGCTGACAGACTTTTGCTTTGTTTCCTTCTCCACAGTGACCTCTGTTTTGTTTGAGCTCAGTACTCAGTAAGAGTGTGTCACTACTTTCCTCGTAGCCATGGTTTGTCTAGTGGTGGTGGTCTTCAACCTGACTTTCACACCTCATTTGTTCATCAGCTAACAGTTCAAAATCAGGGGTTGCAGCTGGGTTTCAATCCCCTTTCCTGTTTATGCCTGAAAGTACATAGAACAGTCCGGCTGCTGTTTGAGGAGCCCAGTGCTGCGCCACAGTACTAGGGACGCGGGTTCGATTCCACTCTTGGGCAACTGCCTGTGTGGAGCTTGCATGTCCTCCCATGTCTGCTGGTTGCTCTGGTTTCCTCCCACAGTCCAAAGATGTGCAAGTTAGGTGGATTGGCTATGCTAATTTATCCCATAGTCTTCAGCCATGTATAGATTAGGTGCAGCAGCCATGGGAACTGCAGGGTTACAGGGATATGGTAGGGGGAGCGGTCTGGGTGGGATGCTCTTCAGAGGGTCAGTCTGGATGTATTGGGCCAAATGGCCTGTTTCCACACTGTAGGTATTCTATGATGGTACAGCATAGGAACAGGCCCTTCAGCCCACTATGTCTGTGCCAACCATAATGCCATTCTAAATTAATACAATCTGCTATATGGTCCATATCCCTCTATTCTCTGCCTGTTCATGTATCTGTCTAAATGCTTAACTGCTGTTATCATTTCTGCTTCTATCAGCTTCCATAGCAGTGTATCCTCTGCACCAACCACCCTCTGAGTAATAGAAACTTGCCTCATATCTCCTTTTAAACCTTCCCCATCTTACCTTAAACCAATGCCCCCTAGTATTTGACATTTTCACCCTGGGTAAAAGGACTATCCAATCCTCTCAAATTTATATATTTTGTATCAGCCTCAGACACTCCAGCAAAAACAATCCAAATTTATCCAACATCTCTTTATAGGCTATATACACTGATCCAGACTACATCCTGGTAAACCTCTTCTGCACCCGCTCCAAAGCCTCTACTTCCTTCCTATAGTGTGGCAACCAGAAATGCACACAATACTCCAAATGTGTCCTAACTACAGTTTAACACAGCTAGTGTCGTAACTAAAGTTATATCAATGACTTGCTGCTCAGGTGAATAACTGGCTTTCATTCATTTATAGGGAGTCTAATTTCAAACTAAAATCTGGCTGCAAAGAAATGGCAGTCTGAAAACAAACATTGTCCACAGCTTGGGCCATTATACACAAGTGACGGCCTCCTGCTAAGGGGTAGTTAGCTCCATTATAACTTCCTTTAATTCTGTTTGAAGTTTCCCTGACACTGCACAGGTGTGACATTGCATGGGTTCACATGTGGCTTTGCCAGATAACCACTGAATTTAAATAGTTAAGTTTTAGCCGTTTGCCTTTTTCAAAAAAACATGTTAATTGTTTGTAATCCACGATCATAATCTATTATGATGTTCAAAGTTTGTGAGAAGATTTGTAGCTTGGGTGCTCGTTGCTGTGGTTCTGTTCGCCGAGCTGGAAGTTTTTGTTGCAAACGTTTCGTCCCCTGTCTAGGTGACATCCTCAGTGCTTGGGAGCCTCCTGTGAAGCGCTTCTGTGGTGTTTCCTCCGGCATTTATAGTGGCCTGCCCCTGCCACTTCCGGTTGTCAGTTTCAGCTGTCCGCTGTAGTGGCCGGTATATTGGGTCCAGGTCGATGTGTTTGTTGATGGAGTTTGTGGATGAGTGCCATGCTTCTAGGAATTCCCTGGCTGTTCTTTGTTGGCTTGCCCTATAATGGTAGTGTTGTCCCAGCCAAATTCATGTTGCTTGTCGTCTGCGTGTGTGGCGACTAGGGATAGCTGGTCGTGTCGTTGCGTGGCTAGTTGGTGTTCGTGGATGCGGATTGTTAGCTGTCTTCCTGTTTGTCCTATATAGCAGGCACTCATCCACAAACCCCATCAACAAACACATCGACTTGGACCCAATATACC
>NC_057732.1:9668549-9686491 GCF_004010195.1 Chiloscyllium plagiosum
GTAATCTAATCTAATCTAATCTAACACTACCATTATAGGGCAAGCGAAACAGAGAACAGCCAGGGAATTCCTAGAAGCATGGCACTCATCCACAAACTCCATCAACAAACACATCAACCTGGACCCAATATACCGGCCACTACAGCGGACAGCTGAAACTGACAACCGGAAGCGGCAGGGACAGGCCACTATAAATGCCGGAGGAAACACCACAGAAGCGCTTCACAGGAGGCTCCCAAGCACTGAGGATGTCACCTAGACAGGGGACGAAACGTTTGCAACAAAAACTTCCAGCTCGGCGAACAGAACCACAGCTATTATGATGTTCTCTATCCTATATCAAGATAGTGCACAGCTTTTATCGTTTTACACAGAAGGCCCAGCTCTCTGCTCTATACAATCACTTAAAATTCAACTCTGGATGATGTCGTGGTCAAGAGGAAATAAAATGGTGTCCGTAATCTTTAGATTGGAAAACACTTAAAACAGAATCCAAAAGTTCGTAAGATAACTTTCCACTGAGAAATTAGGCATGAACAAATGATAAAGATTGACTGACTGAAAAGGGTATTTGCATCAAGAACATGAAAAAAAAAGGTAATTGAGTTCAGTGCAGTTGATCGAGAAAACAATTATCTTGTCTAAATCCAAATGGTCTTTTAATGAATTGTAAAATAGATATCTTGACAGAATCTTTTCTCATAAGTGGACAGAGAAGCTACTATTTGAAGAGAAGGGAAGTTCTGCCCGCCGTCCTGGTCAACATTTCAAGTGATGCTGCTGAAACAAATCAATGATAAATTTTTATTCCTCCTACCTCCATTGTACCCCTGCTTCCCCAAAAGAGATTTATTAGGACAAACAGCACTGAGCCACTTTGCTCAACACCCACCTGTGACTACATCTTTGACCGCCAACATTTAAAATGGGCCTGGAGACAACCTACTGTGCAGAAATTTCCACAATGTTACCTTTTGAATTGATACAGCTATTTCTCCTGTGTTTTTTAAAATAACTGATTTTTTTTCCCTGAAAATAGAATGTGATTTATGTGGGAATTGGCTCATCTAATTGGAAGTGCTGCTAATTTCTCTCAGCCGCTGGGTAGGCTCGATGGGTACCAGACATGAATCATATAATTTTAATCACAGTCCTACACAAAGGCATGCTCAGTTGAACAACTGTTGCTAAAACATCTTACCTTATAGTAATCAGTCAACAAATATTCTGCAATTTTTTTTTGTCATTCATATTTTGGTTTGGTTATGCACATGCCAACCAATGCACAAAACATTTTTCTGTGGAATTCCTGGGTCAGCCTGCCAGAATCAATTACTGTACTTAAAATTAAATAAAGCTTTTGCTGCCATGAAATTCAGGCTGCTGAATAATGAACTATTTTAACAGCACCTGAATATAATAACTGCAACCAATTTATTCTCAATCGACTCGAATTAAATGAATTAACCTCAGATTAAAATTGCAAAATAAGGTCAGATTACGATCTCTCAAGTAAACAAGGGATGACTTCAAAGTTCCTCATTCCTTCACCAATATTTTCAGTGTATTGGAATTTCTTCACTCACCTTTTCTACAGAAGTATTTTAAAAGACACATGCTATATTATTTGCTGAATTTTCCTGTGTGTGTGCATGTTACTAAGTGTCCAATAAATCTTCCAATGGTAGACAAATTGCAAATCTCAAAATTTAAGATTGCCTCAAGGATTACAGGTGTGAAAAAGATGGTATGAAGAAAAAAAAAAATCACCCAAGTCAAACACTTGAATTTATTCCCATTATTGTGCTTGGAATAATTGAGTAATAAAGACTGAGTAATATTTTGCAGCCACCTGAATAAGAAGCATGATGTAGAGCAAGGACAGCAAAATTTAGACATCATAATTAATGTGAAAGACATTAAAATTACATACCTTGCCTTCAGCATCAAGGAGATTCAGCGCAGTATCAAATAATACTTCATACTCAGCCTCATGAGGGAATATTGGGGGAGATTGCCAAAAGCTTGCTCAAGGAATAAGTTTAATGAAGGAAGACAAGTAGAGGGGAGGGGCTTCAGATCTTAGGGCTTAGTCATCTGAAGCACAGTCATCAGTATTAAAGTGATTAAAAGCAGAATGCAGAACTTGTAGGCATGTAGGAGATGGACAGCAGCAGAGTCATTGATGGATTTGAGAACAAGGATTTTTTTTTTTAAAAAAGACGTTGCTAAACTGTTCCTTGCAAGAACAGAAGGTTCCACTGTATCGTATTCTGCCTTTCTCCAAACTTAAAAATCACAACACCACGTTATAGTCCAACAGGTTTAACTGGAAGCACCAGTTTCATCAGGTGGCTGTAGGAGCGGCACTCCGCAAGCTTGTGCTTCCAAATAAACCTTTTGGACTATAAATGGTGTTGTGTGATTTTTAAACTTTGTACACCCCAGTCCAACACTGGCATCTCCAAATCATTTCTCCAACCTGATCTCAAAAACAGGATCTGATTTTTACAACATTATGTAGCGACACTAGCATAAGCATCAGGTCTTGTAAGCCAGACACCTGGAGTAATGGTCACTTCAAGCTGGGGAATTTATATGTAGTCGATTCAGAAGACTGAAATTTAGAAAAAGTTACAAGTTTATCAATAAGTATTAGTGAACGCTTATCTGCTGGATTGTCAGAAAAAAACCCATCTGTTTTATTCATGTCACAAGGATGGAAATCCGACATCCTTACCCAGCATGGTCTGTGTCTCCACAAATCCGTGATAATGTGGTGAACTCTTAACTGACACCTGAAATAGCCAACCAAATAATTCTGTTGCCTTCAGCAAGAAAGCGAGACATTGACCAAAAGGACACCAAATACAAGACTTACAGCAAAAGATTACCATGTTTTGAGTGTGGATTAAAAAGCACAGGTGGCCAAATAAATCAATACATCAGTGTTGGTTTACTAGAAAATCATTTTAGCCCCATTGTTCATTTAATATTTTGCTTAATTTCCAAATATTTTCCCATTTGCCCTTCAAAGCCAATTTAGATTCTGTTTTTATTTTGATCGTCAATTTCACATCTGAACAACCCCACCATTCAGTAAATTATCTAACCTCTTTCATTTTCATCACTACCTAAAATTTATAATTTAAATCCCTGACTCGCCAAATCAGCAGAAATAGATTTTATCTCTGCTGCGTTATCAAAGTCTCAGGTTTAAACTCATATCAAATTCCTATTAACTTTCTTATAATGAACATCACTTCAGCCTAGAACAGACAGATGAATTAAGTGGGTCATAAACTGCATTACATAGCTTTACGTCCTGACTTTGGTCCAACATAATTTTAATCTCCATATCACAAGAAGGGAGTTGGATTTTCACCACCCGGAGGGAGACAGTGGGTGGCCGAAAGCTTTGGGAGGGAAGACCAATGTTTTCCGGCCACAATCCAGAAGATGAAATGGTGATTAATTAGTTGGTCTATTAATGGCAGCCTCCGAACCCACCAGCATCAAAATATGATTAAAAGTTCTCATGGAACTAATTTTGGACATTGCCATAAATTGACAACATATGGATAAAATTGATGAAGAATTGAACCTTTGGCAATAAATTACATGTCCTTGCATTCCCAGTACTACACTGAAGATCTTGCTGCAGCAACATGCCTTTCTTTTGAAGGCTGAAAAGAAAGGAAGAAAGCGTGTTCAATAAGGCTTTACATAAATAAAATGTTACATCCAAATTTTACATTGCACATGCTGCTAGTTTATTATATATTCCATGAACAATTTTCATGTATTTATAAGCTTTATCACCAAATAAAATGATGCTCAAATAGAAAGAACTATTCTGATGATAGCTTATTGATTTGTAAAAAAAAAAAGGGGAAACAGACAGGTTTATTACTAATCGTAAAATACATGTTGCTTTTAATGATATGACTGGGGCAGCATTGCTGCCTCACAAGCCCAGGGACCTGGGTTTGATTCTAGCCTCGGGCTGGAGTTTGCACATTCTCCCTATGTCTGCTTGGGTTTCCTCCTACAGTCCGAAGATGTGCAGGTTAGGTGAATTGGCCATCCTAAATTGCCCATTGTGTTCAGGGATGTGCAGGTTAGGTGCATCAGTCATGGGAAATGTGGAGTAATAGGGTTGGGGAAGGAGTCTGGGTGGGAGGGTCGGTGGGCCAAGTGGCTTATTTCCACCCTCAAGGGATTCTATGACTGGATAATATAGTCATGTGCATTGACCTGGAATGTGGACTGTACAAATACAGTTGGTTGAGATGGGTTGAGTAAAGTGCAGTTTTTTGATTAGGAATCATTATTTATAGGAATAGGTGACTTGAAGATTATTCTTACACACAAAATCTTTGTTCTGGCAATAAAGATTTCAGCTGTGGGCCATTTTTGGACATGCACATCTTCTATCATGAACAAACGTTTAAACAAAGACATGAGGCTTAGAAGGAAATGAATGGGTTAAACTCACCCAATCATCTGAAATGCTAATTGTCTCTCACCACAGGTGCTACCTAATCTAGTGGATATTTGCAACATTTCCTATACAGATAGTTCATCTATAACAGGATGGTTGCATTCTTGTGCAAACCCGTATTGAAAGATCGCACTTCAGAAACAGGATTTGAAGTTTTGGCGATGTAATCACGTTACAGCCAACATGTTCTAAAAAGTTTGCACTTTAGAAAGCGTCCCCAATTCGTCAATTACAATGATTTCGCGTTAATGAAATGCTTGTTATAGCAGAACAACTTGTATGTCCTTTTCAACTGGATGTGGCATGGTCCATCATCACTGAGCAGAAAGAGACGAGACACCTTACCAACATCACAGCAAAGTATCAATAATTTTCCCAAGTGAATTACAAATTGTTTGTAGTATTTTTGCTTAACTACTCAGTTTCAACAAAATCAAAGCCATTTTAAATTAACATTTCTTTCACAATAATGAACAATGATATCAGAATATCATAGTTACTTTATGGGACTTGCTTATCCAGACACCTCGACTTTCAATACAGAATCACGAACTCAGATCCAACTGGGGAGTATAGATTCAACATTCTGTGGCTGCAGAACATTCTCCAGGGGGAGGGGGAAAACAGTAAGACATTGGCACATATTACATAAGTAGAAATAGGGATGAGACCCTGCAAAGTGATTATAGAGTGCTAAGTTAAAACCAGGACCTTGTTGGTGATAATCACTGGATTATTTCCAGTCCCCCATGCTAGTGAGGCTAAGAACAGAAGGATATGGCAGATGAATGAGTAGCTAAAGGATTGGTGCTGGGGGCAGGGATTCAGATTGTTAGACGATTGGGATCTTTTCTGTCCAAGAGGGACAGTTTGCACCTGAACTGGAGAGGGACCAATATATTGACAGCCAAGTTTGCTAGTGCTGCAAGGGAGGATGGGCAGAGAGGTGGGATCATCAACAGCAGAGAGGCAAATGTGAGGCTCAAAGGAGATACTGTAATCAGAAATAGCAAGTTGAAGAGACAGGTCAGGCTGGAACATGACAGGGAGCAAGAAACACCTGTTGGATTAAATTGCAATTAATTCCAATGCTAGAGGGTTGACAGTTAAGTCCAATGAACACATGGTGTGGATAGGTATATGGGACTTGGATATTATATTCATTACTGAAACATAGCTTAATATGCTGGGGTACAGGTCCTTTAAGCGGGACCGAGGTGGTGGAAAGAGGGGAGGGGGAAGCTGCATTATTGATTAAGGCACGTATCACAACAGTAGTCAGATGAAATAACTGAAGTATCATCCAGTGAGGCTTTGTGGGTGCCACTAAGAAATAAGGTGGGATGGTGATCTTCTTGGGTTGTACTATAGCCCCCCCAAATAGTCAACAGGAATTACAGAAACAAATAGGCAGGGGGACTGGGAAGACTTGCAGGAGCAAAAGGGTTGTCATAGCCGGGGAGTTCGGTTTTCCTAACAAAGACTGGGATTACCAGAGCGTTAAGGGCTTATCTGGGGTGGAATTTGTTAACTGTGTCCAGGGACGTTTCCTCAAGCAGTATATAAAGGGTCCTACTCAGGAAAAGGCAAAACCCGACCTACTTTTGGAAAATAGGGCAAGACAGGTGATGGAGATGACAGCAGGAGAGCACCCTGGGACCAATGACTGTAGTTCTATTAAAAATAGTTACGGCGAGGGACAAAACTGGTCCACAGGTTCAAGTTCAATATTGGCAATTTTTTTATGGAATAAGAAAGGATCTTGCAGTGGGTTTAATTGTAGTTTGTTTGCAGGCAAAAAGGTAAGTGGGAGGACTTTTAAAGTGAGAACTAGAGTTCAAGGTCAATATATTCCTGACAGGGTGATGGGCAAGGCTGGCAGGAATATGGAAGCCTGGATGACAAGAGATATTGAGGCTTTCACCAAAAAAATAGGTGTGATTCAGGTAGAGGCAGCTGGGATCAAGGGAATCCCTGGAGGTTTGCAGGGGACACAGGAGTTTACTGAAGGAGGAAATCAGGAGGGTTAAAAGGGGGCATGAGATAGCCTTGTTTGAGAAAATTAGGGTGAATCCAAAAGAGGTTAAGTATATTAAAAGAAAAAGAATAACTAGAGTGAAAATAGGTCCCTCAAGGATCAAAGTTGACAAGTAGAACCACAGATAGATGAGGCTCTCAATGAATATCTCTCCTGTGTCTACCATGGAGAAAGACATGGACACAGTGGAACTTGGGTAACTTAGTGGCGATATCTTGGGGACAGTCCATATCACAGCAGAGGTGGTGTTGGATGTATTTGAATATATGAAGGTGGATAAATCTCCTGGTTCTGACCAGACATACCCAAAAATACTGCAAGACGCTAGAGAAGGGGCCCTAGCTGATATTTTTGCATCAAGGGCAAGGTTCTAGAAGACTGGAAGGTAGTGAATCTTGTTCCATTATTCAAGGGCTGCAAAGAAAAGCCTGGGAACTATAGACCAGTAAGCCTAACATCTGCAGTGGATAAGTTGCCTGAGGGGATTCGGAGAGTTAAGACGTACATGCATTTGGAAAGTCAGGGTTTGATTAGGAGTAGTCACATGGCTGTGTGTGGGGGAGGTTATGCCTCACAAATTTGTTATGGGAGATTATGCCCCAAGTTCTTTGAAGAAGTGACCAGAAAGGTTGGAGGGAAGGGCAGTCAACGTAGTCGATATGGTTTTCAGTAAGGACTTTGGCAAGGTTCACCATGCTGGGCTGCTCTAGAAGGTTAGATCACATGGAATATAGGGGGAGCTGGCAAATTGGATATGAAATTGCTTGATGGTTTGTTATCTGCATTAATGATTTGGATGAGAATGTATAAGACATGATTAGTAAGTTTGCTGATGATACTAAAATAGTTGGTATAGTGGACAGTGAGGAAGGTTCTCAGAAATTGCAGAACCTTGATCAGCTGGGGAAGTGGGCCGGAGTTTAATACAGCTAAGTGTGAGGTATTGCATTTTGGAAAGTCATATCAAGGTAGGAGTTTCATGGTGAATGGTAGGGCCTAAAGGAGTGTAATGGAACAAGGGATCATGGAGTTCAGGTGCACGGTTCTCTGAAAGTGAAGTCACAGGGCAGTCAAGGTGTCTTTTGGCACACTGGCCTTCATCAGTCAGGGCACTGAGTAGAGAAGTTGGGAAGCTATGTTGCAGCTGTACAGGATGTCGGTGAGGCTGCACTTGGGAGTATTGTGTTCAGTTTGTCACCTTGTGAGAGGAAGGATGTTATTAAACTGGAAAGAGTGCAGAAGACATTTACAAGGATGCTGCCAGGACTCAACGACCTGAACTATAGGGAGAGGTTGGACAAGCGGGGACATTTTTCGTTACAACGTTGGAGACTGAGGGGGCACCTGATAGAAGTGTATAAAATCATGAAAGCATGGATAGGGTGAATGCACTCGGTCCTTTCCTAGGGTTGGGGAACCAAGGATGAGAGGGCATCAGTTTAAGGGTGGAGGAAAGAATAAAAGAGAAGCGGAGGGGCAACTTTTAAAAAAGTGTAGTACGCATATGGAATGTGCTGCCAGCGGATGTGGTTGAGGCAGGTACATTAACAACATTTAAAAGGCATTTGGACAAATACATGGATAATGAAAAGTTTAGAAGGATATGGGCCAATTGCAGGGAAATGGGGTTAGCATGGACAGACATTTTGGTTGGCACGGACCAGTTTGGGCCAAAGGGCCTGTTTCTGTGCTGTTGACTCTATGACTTTCAACTGGCGAAATAAAAAGCCAGTGAGAGTAACTGTGGCCATGAAATGACTGGATTGCTGTAAATACCAATCTGGCGTTTAGGGGAGGAAATCAGCTGTCTTGGCCGTGTCTGGCTTGTGTGACAGTGCACCCACAGCAATGTAGATAATGTTGTGGTTCTGTTCGCCGAGCTGGAAGTTTTTGTTGCAACAAAAACTTCTAGCTCGGCGAACAGAACCACAACAACGAGCACCCGAGCTACAAATCTTCGCACAGACTTTGAATGTAGATAATTTTTATTTGGCCCCTGAAATACCTCAGAAACTAATCAGTTGCGTTCAAAGTAGCATGGCTCACTATCAAGTCCAAAAACAATGGCTAGTAAGTATTGGCCTTGCTGGTAGGTAGCACCTCAATCCTGTAAATTAATCAAAAAGAATTGGCTGCAGTGCCAATTTAATCAGATGAAAATTTGCGTGGCTAAAAATATGAACAAAAGATGCCACATAAATCAAATACTTTCATTTGCATAGCTTGCTGGCACTACTTTCAATTCACAAACGAGTTCCATTGTTGAAGCCGATAGTTCTTGATATGCAAACAATACTGGACTGGGCCAAATAAATATCATACTCTTATCTTCCCATAGCACCTCTTTGGCATTCATCTCAAAAATTCCCTTTGTGGGATGAAAAATGTAGCATCTTATTCTAAACCAGCAAACTGAGCAAGCTTTTCTTTTAAATCCACAAATTGGAAGTTTTAGCTGTCACCAGTAACGTTTTGCACAAATGCACCAATTTTTAACAATATTTCTCTTCTCCAAAGTCAGAGCTCAATCCTCATTTCAGACAGTTTCATTGGGTGTTGCTGCAGCTCTCAAATCCACCATTATTATTATTTAACTTTTCTGATATAAGGTAGCCATCTATTTTTCAGAAATGAAAGCTGATCTAGCTTTGCTCTTATTGTGTAATAATCATAAATCCGATTAACAAACCTGCACTTCAAATCCAAATTGCTTGAAGTGTTCACGGTGAATTACTGAACACAATAAGCATCATGAAAGTCTATAAATTTGCAACTGATAAGCCACTGCTTTATTTAAGGAAGTTAGATAAACATTTCTAAAAAAAGGGACTTGCTATGATTAGAATGAAGTGAGAGGCTCAGGTAAACAGACATGGACCAGCTTCTATTCCCTTGCTAAAAATTGTACTTTACGTCAGGGTTTTGGTTTCATAGAATCTCAGTTTGATTTGTATAGAACTTGGCTAGGCAATAGAAACTGGGCACATTTATACATAGAATACAACTAAACATGACAGGAGATACAAAATATTTCATTTTATAGTTTATTATAAAAATGTAGCTGAAAAAGCAGTAGCAACTTGATTTGGATGGGAAGAAGCAGTGGATACAGGTGAAGTGCTCAGGTAAGGATACATTGTATGAAGGGTTTACAACTGTGCGAAACAAGGGTACTACAGGCTTTTTTAAAAAGCCTGCCTCTGTCCAGGAAATCTAAGTTTAAAGACACAATCCAAGTCATGCTGTTTACATCTTGCACAATACATTAAGACATTAGCAGTAGTAATTGGCATTTGCAGAAAACCACAAATGTCACTTTATATTTATAATTAGGCAAGGTGCTTTTTGTGGGGTTTTTGTTAACAGTTATTCTGGCAGCTCAAGAAAATTACATTATCCTTCAACATTTGTTCTACCGTAATATATACATTTCAAAATTTGCTTCCATGCTTCTAAAAGGTAAACCAAAATTGAAATCTACAGTACATTTTAAAGTATAAAAATATATTACAAATCTGCAGAAATATTTACAAGCAATTTACTATTATCTATATGCAACTCTTTGCGCCTTCTGAACCTAAGACTAGGATGTTACAGAATAATCTAGAATTTTTCCCATCTTCATACAAGTAAAAATACAGGCTCTTTCACGTGATACACACGCAAGCATGAAGATTATCAACAATGCAATCACTTGGTTAATCTTGTCTCTAAAGATCTTCTATGCAGCAAGCTTTGGTGCATTGAAATAAAACTTTCCAGCTTTTATTCCCCCATCAGATCAACAACCTAAATTGGCGGCAGAAATTAATTTTCAACATTTGAGATCATTTTCAAGGTAAACACAAGATATTTAAAGTTCACAAATCTTAATTCATGAACTTTTACTGTAGAGTTATTTGAAATGAAGAAATTAAAGAAAACCATTAAAGTATCTAATTAAACTGAGGTTGTTACACAAGTAGCGATTGGGAGAAAGTAATAAAAAAATCTGCATTTCTAATCAAAGTGGGACAATTAGATTTTTTTAAAAAATCCTTAATGAAATTTTATATCTTGATTTTAGATTAGAAAGGGGCACAGCTTGAAGCAGCGAGTAAACAAGGTCCAAGGAGGAAGTTTCTCATTGCACATCCCCCCTTGTTAGATGCCAAACATTCCCTGTAGAACTTTTCCCATTGTACCGTCTCATCTCGAAGAGGTGGAGTGCGAAGCTTCAGATCCATTCTCCCAAAGTCTGCTTTTAGTACAAATAATCAGCTAGGACTGGGAGAAAAAAAGTGATTCTAATGTGCAATATTCTATTCGAGTCATGGCGACTAATTTTGACACCATTCTGGTTCCCAGATTGGACCTTACCTCCTTTTCAGCCTTTTCTGTGGCATTGTCCTAAAAAGGAGGGAAAAAGAAAAAGAAAAATTTAAAAATCAAAATCTTGCCTTTAAGGCTAATTGCAATATGATCTGAAAGTAGTTAAACTAAACTCAATAGAAGTGAAATGACTAAGTATGATATTTAACCCTTGCTCATGACGTGATTTTGTAACCACTTGTTAAAAGGTTAGCACATTCATTGCCAATATTTATTATGGGGCAAACATGTTTTCACGTGCTGCAGGCAGTAGTTTTCAGAGAGATCACTGCATCTTTTAAACAGCAGATGGAATAAACACTTGAAGCACTGGAAGCTATCAGGAGGGAGCAGATCAGTGGCTTTAGGTTTGGACTGCCTAGCAGAGTCAGTACAGACGCAGATAAGCAAAACGCTCACCTGTAAATTTCTCTGCTTCATTTACAAAACAATACCTTAATTTACAGGCTGGAATTTTAATCAGATTAAAATTCTGATCTTTGGAACAAGAAATCCACAGATCTTTGGAACAAGAAAATAAATCTGCAAAAATAACGAGGGAAACAAACAGATCCAGCAGATTTTTGGTATGCTTACCTTTTGATTTTTCAATAACACATCAAAAATGACAATGGCTGCCAGCTATTTGCCGAGACACAGACACATGCCCAATGAGTTAAACATTGACAACTACTTCCAATGGGCATGCCGAGGGAGTTACTCTTTTCTCACAAGTGGACTATTCAAATTCACAGAACAAAAGAACGAACAGCTGACAGCAAGACGACGTCTAGCAGATCCCCATATTAGGGGCCAAATTATTTTTTTGCTCAAGAGACTCTCTCAAGGGCTGTTTTTCTGATTTTGGAAGCTCCTTTTCTCACTAATGCATTTTTAGATGACACAGAGTAACATTACCTTCTAAATTTGTGCTTTTTTGTTTAAATTGAGTTTCTTCTTTACATAGAAAAGACAAATACCAAAGATCGTATACAAACAAATATTAAATCTTATAACTTAATCTATAGACAAAATGTTTTGTTAATCATAATTAAAAATTTTCCATACTCTTTTTATGCATTCACCAAAATAAATAGTTAAATGCATACCTTATGTAAAAATGATGCAACATTAATCCTGATTTTCCAGGAATTATTATGTCTGTAACTAGGAAAAATATAAAGTTGTAAATAGATTCCTGAAAATTGTTGAAAGAAACTGAACGCAGGATGCTGATTTTTACCTAGTTATGCAAATTGAAGATCATCTCTCTCTCAGCATTTCACCTTCACACACAAAAATAAAATTAAGGCTTCAGTTACCCTGGTTGCCCCCACTCCTCCTTCACAGAAAGTGCTCAGGTGTTGACAGCATTGTGGGAGGCCATTCGCCCTGTCATGCCTGAACCACTCAAAGACCTGACTACACTAATCCAATTTTTCATCTCTTGGCTCACTGAACTGAAGGTGATAGGTACAAGATTTTTTAAAAATTCCATTCACAGGTTGAGGGTGCTACTGGCTAGACCAGCACTTCCTGCCCATTCATAATTGCCCAGAGAGCAGTTAAGAGTGAACCACATGCTGTGGATCTGGAGTCACATGTAAGGCAGACCAGGTAAGGATGGCAGTTCATAACCTGAAGGACATTAGTGAACCAGATGGGCTTTTCCTGACAATCGACAATAGATTCATGGTCATTGAATTCAAATTCATCTGCCATGCCAGGATTCAAACCCTGGGTCTCTGGATTAACAGTGCAGTGATCACACCACTAGACCGTTGCTTCCCTGTAAATACCTAAATACTGCTTAAATATTTCAAGGGTTTCCTGACTTAACCACCTTTTCAGGCAGAGAGTTCCAGATTCCCAGTGAAGAGATTCTCAACAACTCTTTTAGCCTTCTAGCTCTTACATTCAATGTCCTCTGGTTAGTGAAACTTCTTCTAATGGAAACAGCAACTGCCCATCCATTCTACACCCCAAAGTCTTATACACCACTTTTAATTCCCCCATCACCATTGCTGCTCCAAGAGAAACAAACCTGGGCCTATCTGATCTTTCCTGTGACCTCAGTTCCTACAGTACAGGTAGCATCCTGATAAATCTCTTCTGCCTTTCCTCTAGCGCAATCATATCCTTCTGATAATGTCAAAAAGTGTGGGGCTGGAAAAGCATAGCCGGTCTGGCAGCATCTGGTGAGTAGGAGTGTTGACATTGAGCATAAACTCTTCATCAGGAATGCTGCCTGATTGGCTGTGCTTTGCCAGCACCACACTTTGTGACTCTGATCTCCGGCATCTGCAGCCCTCACTTCCTCCTTCCTATAAATGATTAGATTCCCTACAGTGTGGAAACAGGCCCTTCAGCCCAACAGGTCCACACCAACCGTCCGAACAGTTACCCACCCAGACTCAGTTCCCTCTGACGAATGCACCTAACACTATGGGCAATTGAGAATGGCCAATTCACCTGGTCTGCACATCTTTCGACTGTGGGAGGAAACCCACACAGACACAGGGAGAACATGCAAACTCCACACAGACAGTTGCCCAAGGCTGAAATGGAACCTGGGTCCTTGGCGCTGAGGCAGTAGTGCTAACCACTGAGCCACTGTGCTGGCCCGAATGTGGCACAGAGCACTCCAGTTGTGGTCTGGCCAGCATAATTTCCTTGTTTTTATTCCATACTTTATTAAATAAGGTAGGTTTCTCAACCGCCCAACTACTCATCTACTTGCCCTGCTGCCTTCATGGATCTACCAGGGTACAAAGTTCCTCTGATATGCAATATTTTCCAGAGTTGTACAATTTAAAGTGAAATTCCCTTGTCTTGTTAGTCCTTCCAAGAGTATTACCTCTCACTTCTCCAGGTTGAGTTCCACTTGCCACTAGTCTGCCCACATGACCAGTTTGTCAATATCCTTCTGTTCACTATTCCCTTCCTATTATTCTACCTTAAATGTACATTGTGCATTCCATTAAGTCCAATCCATACGTGTGTGCTACAAGCAGGAAGGGCCCCAGTGTGGAACACCGCAAAAATCCATTGGAAACAGATTTCCAGTCACACAAACATCCTTTGACAATCGCCCTCTGCTTCCCACCTCTCAGCCAATTTTGGATCCAATGCTCAATTTGCATTGGAATCCATGGCCTCTTACCTTCTTGACTAGTCTACTAAAGCCACACTGAAGTCTACATCAACCACATCAAACATTACCAGTGGCACCTCTTAATAAAATTCAATAAAATTTGTCAAACATAACATTCTCTTAAATCCATGTCAATGCTTGCTGACTGACCCACGTTTCTCTCCAAGTGCAAATATATTTTGTCCTTTCTAATGTTCCCACCAAGGTCAGACGGACTGGTTTGAGATTTACTGGTCTATTCCTAATTTTTTTTAAAAATGGGAGAACATTAAATAGTTTTCCAGCCCTCTGGTACCAGATCTGTCACCAGCGAGGTTCTGAAAATTACTGCAATGGCTCTCTTTGCCTCCCCTAACAGGCAAAGATACAGGTCATCGAGGCCTGTGGATGCATTAAGTTTTAAAACTGTTAAACCCACTAGCACTGCCTGTCTATGCTTGATTTCTTTTACTATTTCACAGTGCTCCATCCTGATTTTTGATCCTGTATCGTCTGTTTTCATTGTGAAGGCCAATGCAAATTATCCATTGAGGACTGTGTCCACACCTTTCATCTCATGCACAGATTACCTCAATGGTCCCAGAGTGGCCCTATTCTTTCCCTAGTTATTCTCTGGTTTCATATAAATTTCAAAAACCCTTCAGTTTCAGTTTAGTTTACTCACTAATTTATTCTCATGTGCATTCCAACCTTTCCTAATTTCATTTTTAATTCATCCCATGCACTTTTTGTAGTCTAGGGACTCTGCTGTATTAAGCCCTCACCCTAAGCTTTTTTAAAATCCTAACCTTTTTGCCCCTTTACATCTATGATTCTTTGGTCTCAGTCTCACCCTTTCATTTTATGGGAATATATTTGTCCTGTACTCTCACTCTTCCCTCCTTGAATGAGTGTCATTGCTCTGATAAGAGTTGTTACGATTTCTGCACCTTCCATAGGAACAGAACTTGAACGAATCTATTAAGAATGCCCACTTTACCATGAACACAACTGCTCCAAGTCCCAATGCCATGTTCTTGTACACTGAAAATTTCAGTCAGATAAATTCAGGCAAACTATTTAGGCTTTTGTTGCTGTGCTGCACTAGCTAGGACAGGAGTAAAATCATTCTGATGGGTGTTACCCATTTGCAAGGGAATACCTTTTACAGAAACAACCTCAGAATCAAATAAAGATAGACAGAATGGGTACTCTAGTTTTGAACAGGGATTTAATTTCTACCAAAATGTCATGATAATTGAAGCACAGCTCTAAGGGCATCAAGTTTTGTCCAGTAGTTATGATGCTAATGTGTTAAAAAATGCCTTACAGCAATATCCAGATGGAGTTTTCAATTCATCAATCTGGGTACAAGGTTGCATCAGTTATTGCCTAAATAAATGTAATGGTTGGGAAAGGTACTGGTGGCTTTTGTCAGTCAAATTCAAGTGCTCAGGTGAGTGATCAAGTAATAAATTAAAATGAATATTTGACATGGACAGAGCTGAGGATAAAGTATTACAATGAGAACTAACTCACCTTCAATTAGGATTCATCATTTCTCTAACCCGTTACTTCCAATTCTTAACAAACATACTTAACTACCTCGGTTAATTTAGGGGTGGGGGGAATAGGGAGCACAACACTCAATTTTCCACTGCAGATGATGCTTTACATTTGTTAAAAATAGAGATCTGTCAAATGTGTATCATGTTTTCCAGTCAAGTACAACTTCAATCAAGAGTGCATTGAAAACATAATGGCAAACTGTGGTCTTCTGGCCAAAACCAGAAGAACAGGTTCAATCAGAATTCAAAACAATTTTGGAGTTGCTTTCAGTTCACCAATTTTAAGTAATGATGTGGAGGTGCTGGTGTTGGACTGGGGTGGACAAAGTTTAAAATCACACCACCAGGTTATAGCCCAACAGGTTTATTTGGAAGTAATAACTTTCGGAATGCTGCTGACGAAGGAGCAGCGCTCCAAAAGCTTGTTGGACTATAACGTGGTGGTGTGAGATTTTTAGTTTTAAGTAAAAGGAGACAGATACATCAAGCCAAAGTTAATAGTTTACCAATAAGCCTGATCAAGCTGAAAATGGGTATTCCTGAGATTAAAATCTAAGACAATGCTCCTGGCACGTTAATTTCTTTAATTTAAAGAAAAATGCTAGAGAAACTCAAGTGTGACATTTGGTAGAAATTAAATCCCTGTTCAAAACTGGAGTTCACTGGAGAGTGAAACAGAGTTAACATTCTCTTCACAGATGCTGCTAGGCCTGCTGAGTTTCCAGAGCATTTTCTATTTTAATTTCAGATCTCAAGCATCCACAGTACTCTATTACTAATATATTTAAAAGTTCCTTCAAGATGGTGGAATTAATTACTGATGATTAGGATGTCTTGATATCCAAATACTTAGCAAATATAAACCAAAGATTTAGGCTCCCTTGACTGCACGTTAATCCTGGAAAAAGTGAGGACTGCAGATGCTGGAGATCAGAGTCGAGTGTGTAATGCTGGAAAAGCACAGCAAGTCAGGCAGCATCCGTGAGTAGGAGAACCGATGTCTCGGACAAGAGCCCTTCATCAGGATGTCGGGCTTATGCCCGAAACATCAATTCTCCTGCTCCTCAGATGCTGCCTGACCTGCTGTGCTTTTCCAGCATCATTCTCTTGATTGCATGTGAATTCTATCTCAGCCACTCTGCCACACTTGCCATCAGCTCAGAAAATGCTATTAAGTGTGAGGAACATTGTCTACTGTAGGTGTAGGCCTTTCCATTATTCAATCAGATCACAAATGATCTGTCGTTTAAATTTTCCCACCTACCTTGCTTGGCCTCATATCTTTAATTTCAACACAAAATTCAGATTTAAAATGATTAATTAAGATCATAGTCACCTTTATGTTCCAAATGTCTACCACCATTTAGGTCATGAATTTCCTAACTTCTCTTCTGAATGGCCTGGCTCTGTGATTAGGGCTATGCTCTTGTTCTAAATATCCGCACCAGAGAAGAAAAATCCTTTCAAAACCTTAGAACCTCAGCCAGATCTATAAACCTACTTAGGCTTTATGCCGGTGCTGACTCTTCGAAAGAGCAGTTATACTTAGGGTCACATTCAGCCTTTTTTCTGCAATCCTGTAACCTGCTCATTCGAGAGTGTGGTGCTGGAAAAGCACAGCAGGTCAGGCAGCATCCGAGGAGCAGGAGAATCAACCTTTCGGGCAGAAGCTCTTCATCAGGAAACCTGCTCATTCTCAAGCATCCCATAGAATGAGCTTCAAACATTCTGTCAGTCGATGTTTCAGATTCCAACAAATCAACAGGGGAAAAAAGTCTCAATTCACTTCTTGATCTTTTACCAATGATTCTGAAACTATGTCCATGAATTATGGATCAATTTCCCAGACAGAATATTTTTTCTCTATCTACACTAGCAAAATCCTCCTACTCTGGCAACATCCTTGTAAATCTTTCTGAACCCTTTCAAGTTTCACAACATCTTTCCAAAAGGAAGGAGACCAGAACTGCATGCAATATTCCAACAGTGGCCTAAACAATGTTGTCCCAAAAATGACCTCCCAACTCCTGTACTCAATACTCTGACCAATAAAAGAAAGCACACCAAACGCCTTCTTCACTATCCTATCTACCTGCGACTCCACTTTCAAGGAGCCATGAACCTGCATTCCAAGACCTTTTTGTTCAGCAACACACCCGAGGATCTTACCATTAAGTGTTTTCCCAAAATGCAGCACCTCGCATTTACCTGAATTAAACTCCATCTGCCACTTCTCTGCCCATTGGCCCATCTGGTCAAGATCCTGTTGTAATCTGAGGTAACCCTCTTCACTGTCCACTACACCTCCAATTCTGGTGTCATCTGCAAACTTACTAACTGTACCTCTTA
>NC_057732.1:9686801-9689715 GCF_004010195.1 Chiloscyllium plagiosum
GGTACACCTGATCAGGTCCTGAGGATTTATCCACTTTTAACTGTTTCAAGACATCCAGCACTTCCTCCTCCGTAATCTGGACATTTTGCAAGATGTCACCATCTATTTCCCTACAGTCTATATCTTCCATATCCTTTTCCACAGTAAATACTGAAGCAAAATATTCATTTCGTATCGCCCCCATTTTCTGTGGCTCCACACAAAGGCCGCCTTGCTGATCTTTGAGGGTCCCTATTCTTAGATTAGATTACTTAGATTACTTAGTGTGGAAACAGGCCTTTCGGCCCAACAAGTCCACACCGCCCCACCGAAGCGCAACCCACCCATACCCCTACATTTACCCCTTACCTAACACTATGGGCAATTTAGCATGGCCAATTCACCTGACCTGCACATCTTTTGGATTGTGGGAGGAAACCGGAGCACCCGGAGGAAACCCACGCAGACACGGGGAGAAACCCTAGTTACCCTTTTGTCCTTAATATATTGGTAAAAACACTTCGGATTCTCCTTAATTTTATTTGCCAAAGCTATCTCATGTCTCCTTTTTGCCCTCCTGATTTCCCTCTGAAGTATACTCCTACTTCCTGTATACTCTAAGGATTCACTCAATCTATCCTGTCTATACCTTACATATGCTTCCTTCTTTTTCTTAACCAAACCCTCCTCAATTTCTTTAGTCATCCAGCATTCCCTATAGCTACCAGCCTTTCCTTTCACCCTAACAGGAATACACTTTCTCTGGACTCTCTCATTTCTGAAGACATCCCATTTTCCAGCGGTCCCTTTACCTGCGAACATTATAGCTACCAGCCTTTCCTTTCACCCTAACAGGAATACACTTTCTCTGGACTCTATCTCATTTCTGAAGACATCCCATTTTCCAGCGGTCCCTTTACCTGCGAACATCTGCCCTCAGTTTTCGAAGGTTCTTGCCTAATACCGTCAAAACCGGCCTCTCTCCAATTTAGAACTTCAACTTTTACTTGTGGTCTATCCTTTTCCATCACTATTTTAAAATCTAATAGTATTATGGGCGCTGGCCCCAAAGTGCTCCCCCACTGACCTCAGTCACCTACCCTGCCTTATTTCCCAAGAGTAGGTCAGGTTTTGCACCTTCTCTAGTAGGTTCATCCACATACTAAATCAGAAAATTGCCTTCTACACACAAATTCCTCTCCATCTAAACCCTTAACACCATGGCAGTCCCAGTCTATATTTGGAAAGTTAAAATCCCCTACCATAATCACCCTATTATTCTTACAGATAGCCGAGATCTCCTTACAAGTTTGTTTTTCAATTTCCCTCTGACTATTAGGAGGTCTATAATATAATCCCAATAAGGTTATCATCCTTTTCTTATCTCTCAGTTCTACCCAAATAACTTGCCTCGATGTATTTCTGGGAATATCTTCCCTCAGCACAGCTGTAATACTATCCCTTATCAAAAATGCCCGTTAGGACCCTTGCATTGAAATAAATGCAGTTTAATTTATTAGTCCTACCTTGTCCCTGCCTGCCCTGACTGTTTGTCTCACTTCTGTTCTCAACTGTACCAGTCTCAGATTGATCTCTTTCCTCACCATCTCCATGGGTCCCACCTCCCCACCTTACTAGTTTAAATCCTCCTGAGCAGCTCTAGCAAATTCCCCTGCCAGCATATTAGCCCCCTTCCAATTTAAGTGCAATCTGTCCTTCTTGTACAGGTCACCTCTATCCCAAAAAAGATTCCAATGATCCAAAAATGTGAATCCTTCTCCCATACACCAGCTCCTCAGCCATGCATTCATCTGCTCTATCCTCCTATTCCTGCCCTCACTAGCTCGTAGCACCAGGAATAATCCAGAAATTACTACTCTCGAGGACCTCATTTTTAAATTTATGCCTAACTCTGTATAATCTCCCTTCAGAATCTCAACCTTCGCCCTTCCTATGTCATTGGTTCCAATGTGTACAATGACCTCTTGCTGGCCCCGCCCACCCGTGAGAACATTCCGCACCCTCTGAGACATCCTTGATCCTGGCACCAGTGAAGCAACACACCATTTTGATTTTTCGCTGCTGTCCACAGAAAGGTCTGTCTGTACCTCTGACTACAGAATCCCCTAACACAATTGATCTCTTGGAACCCGACATACCCCTCGATGCATTACAGCCAGTCTCAATACCAGAAACTTGGCTGTTCGTGCTACATTCCCCTGAGAATCCATCACCCCCCTACGTTTTCCAAAACAGCATACCTGTTTGAAATGGGTATATCCATAAAAGACTCCTGCCCTTGGTGCCTACCTCTCTTATCCTACCTGGAGTTAACCCATGTGACTGTATCTGAGACTTTCCCCCCTTCGTATAACTGCCATCCATCACATACTGTTGCTGTTGCAAATTCCTTACTGCTTCTGTCTCTCCAACCGATCCATTCGATCTGATAAGATTCACAGCATTTATGGCAGATATAATCCACAGTAACCCTTAAACTCTCTTTAAACTCCCACATCTGACAAGAAGTACATATCACTCTATTAAAGGCCATCTTTGTTCCTTCACAATCTACAGACGCAGAAAATAACACCGTCTTATTCCTCTACAAACACTGCCCCAGGTTAAATTAGTAGTTATGGTTTATATTTTAAGTTTAAATCAAGAGACATATTCAAAGTTTGTGAGAAGAACTGCAAAAAGAGGAAGAGGAACACCGATACAAGGTATTCGCAAAAAAATGGATATCCTCGCAATTTCATCAACAGATGCCTAAGGGAGAGACAACAGAACGAGGACATGCCGCAACCAAAAGGACTAGCCACACTACCATACATCAAGAACATCTCTGAAATGACAGCCAGACTACTGCGACCACTAGGACTTATACCAGCACACAAACCAACAGCCACTCTCAGACAACAACTCACCAAAA
>NC_057732.1:9690196-9705143 GCF_004010195.1 Chiloscyllium plagiosum
ACAAAGGCAGTAACTGTGCAGGTTCTCTCTCTCTCTCTCCTGCAATTACCTCAACTTGAGTTTTCTTTGTCTGTTCTGTTGTTGTTTTGACCCCCCCCCCCTCCAAAGTTCCCAAAACAATCCAAGAGAATTGTACATTCCAAATCTCTCTTCATCTATACTTTTGAAACAAACCATACGATACATACTTTCCACACTGGTCACTCTGAACAGCAACACTTCACAAGTTGAACATTGAACTCCAACTGCCATTCTTCTGCCCAATCCTCCACCCTGAAGCCTATAGATAACCTTATCACTTTTTATGTAGAACTTTGTAAAACTAATCTATAAATTTATAATGTTGTCCCCTGCATCCAAATTAGGGTTATTTATAATATTTATTTCTGAGAAATTGGGTCAAGCGACACCACTGTATAACAATGTTCTGAAAAATCAACATATGTTGCAGCCTGCTCGCAGGTTGATTTTAAATCTGAAACACACTTTTCTTTTAATCCCATAAGTTTCCACCTTCATAAGCTTGCGTGACACTATCAAATGCCTTTCCGTAATCAGCACTTAATTTTGTATATTTTGGTGAATGCTAAAAATCCAGTTCAAGTAATTTTTCTTCAGAATAACATTTAGAATTTGGTACAATCTGGTGAATATGTACTGAACTCCATGCAAGGCCAACACATACACTCCAAGATGTGGCTCCCAAAAGTCTACATATTACTTCTGATGTAATCCAACTACAAGTT
Organism: Chiloscyllium plagiosum; assembly: GCF_004010195.1. NCBI lineage: Eukaryota > Metazoa > Chordata > Chondrichthyes > Orectolobiformes > Hemiscylliidae > Chiloscyllium > Chiloscyllium plagiosum. The sequence continues at coordinate 9,690,943 of NC_057732.1, forward strand.
TTAAGACGATAAAGCAAAACTTCCTCTTCTCCACATATACCCAGTGACAACAATGCAACGCAGATCTGTAGCTCAAAAGGACAAGCTGGACACAGCAGTGAAACTAATAATTGCAAAATCAAGGCCATACTATGAAAATCAAGAAAGGTGGGAGAAGGGAATTAACATTAAGATTCCTTTCTTAACCACATCACATTTTTCTGGCTTTTCTAACGAGTTAGGATACTCTCTGTCAAAGGGAGAGTGGGGAAGAAAAACAACGTACTGCAGATATTAGACCATTGTAGAGAAAATGTGAAGATGGATAGCATAATAAAAATAATGCTTTTCCACATGATTAAAAATTTCCTGTTTCATTAACTAAACAGAAGTGTAACTAACAAAAAAGCAAACTGTAAGATCCTCACTGACGGATGAACAAATTTTAAGGCTTAACAGTTTTGAAATTCACCCTTGCATTTGTTTCCACTCTTTCAACAATTTTTTTTCTTTAGTCTCCACTATAAATCACAAATTGCTTGTGTATAACATTTAGCAGAAAGTTAAAAATTAACTGCATGCTTATCAGATGGGCTGCTTCTTAAAATATTGTAGCTATGCATTTTGATAACATGAAAGCATAAATATAAAATCTATAGAGTTTGGAATTACAAACCAAATTTCATTGTTGGTGCTTAGCCCTACAGCACTTCAGCATTTTGACTTGAAATACATTTTAAAAATTAGAGTTGAAACACCAGTGTACTGTTATTTCCCAATATTTAAGAGCCATTTAGAGACCAATAATTGACTGGAGTTTATGGACTGCATTGGTTTAGTTGTGAAGGATCAGGTAAGTAGAAAATGGAAGTGAAAGAGACGTTTATCATAATTTATCACAGATTAGAATGAAATTGTTCACAGAGATGCAAGGCATGAACTGCATTAAGTCACGGTCTTTAAAAGTTTCAAGAACAAAATCCCTACTCGTGTAGTAATGTGACCTGCCTTCAAAGTACACTTGCAACAATATTTGTAGAATGTAGATTGAGTTTTATTTTTAGCCCCTACCTGTGCTGCTTCTTCTAGACTTAAGTGAAGTTTAGTTGTCATGTGTCAACCATGGAGCCATGTTCATAATGTTGTAAGGAGCCAGTCGGCCTGTCAGTACAAGTAAAAACAGCTCAAAGCTGAATTATTCAGAAGTACAGTACACGGCTGCAGCACAAAAATTGGACTATGTGCGTGTAGTCAAGAACTTATTCCTACTTTTACCAGAAGAAAAAAACTGCTTCTTAAACTGAAGGATGGAAATATGAATAACAGCCGCACAGATTGCATAGGTAAGTTTGGAGAATACAGTGCTCTTAAATATAAATCTACAATCACCTAACTACGTTTTCAATTTACTTAGCAACAATAAGCTGGTATAAAGTTTGACAAGAATAAAACATTTTCTATTAACATGGAAATATAACATTTGAAGTCTAACACCCAAATTCCACTACCAAAATAGGGAAATTAAGCCCAGAAATCTCAATATGGAATACAACAGAATTTACTAGGAGAAAGTGAGGACTGCAGATACTGGAGATCAGAATTGAGTGCGGGGTGCTGGAAAAGCACAGATCAGACAGCATCCGAGAAGCATAAGCCCTTTATCAGGCTGGCTTATGCCCAAAATGTCATTTCTCCTGCTCCTCGGATGCTGCCTGATCGGCTGTGCTTTTCCAGCACCACACTCTTGATACAACAAAATCTCTGTCCATCACAAGGTTCAAGCTTGATATCGTGTAACACCTTCCTCCAGATCTAAAGGGATTTACCCACTGGATTATCGGGACCTTCACTGCATATAATATCAAGCTGGCGCTTTATTCTGGAGATAAGTTGCCCATTGCTGTCATCATTAGAATCGAGTTTTGCAGTATTCTGCACAAAGACATTTGGACTGATGTCATGTAGTAATAATATAAATCTTTCCATTGAACGAGAATGTCAACCTTTGCAGACAGTTTTTAAGCAGGAAAGCAGGTGGGTAAAGGAACAGCAAAAGATGTTAGAATGCACGTGTTAAAATATGGAGAGAGAATGAGACGCTCATTGGGCGTTTACAATATAAGCTAAGGTTGTTTTTATAGTTCAGCATGAATGGACAAATTGTGATCTTCATAACTGTTTAACTTTCTAGAATTGCAACATTACGGAATGGTTAACAAAAATCCTATCTGCAGGAAAACAAGTATCATACATACTCACGTAAAAGTTGAATTTTTTTTAAAGACTTTAAGGTTAAATTTACAGGGTCAACTATTACATGGATACTACTTTTGAGGGGCTGAAATTCATGGTACAGTCCAAAATATCATTAGTAGAAGCCCAATTGATCTCTTAAAAAAAGACGAGTTACAGTAGTTACTGGATAAAAACAACAGAAACGAAAATGAATTAGTAAGCTTTTATACATACATACAAAAAGTAGAAATATGATACAGCTTACAATTACATGGTACATCTTTAATTAAAGATGCCAGATTCAAAGGTTGATTAAAATCCTGCAAAATCACACTGTTCAACTAGGTATATAACTATAAACCACGAATGCTACAGGGAACTGAGCTCAGCTGAGCTGCACACAAAGGGAGGTTGTCACCTGACCCTGACCTGATGCATCGTAAACTTTCGCACCAAATCAGTGCAAGTGTACATCAAAACAATTCATTTCATCATAACATGTATAGCATAATACTTTGACTCACAAATGTAGATCTGTTATCCGTGAAGAACTAGAGTTGACTTTTACACGAGATACGTGGAAAATTCCAGATTTTTTGGCCAAAGGTAACAGGTCAACTTTTATTCAAGAATATATGTTACTTCTCTGGCTCATTAGCAATGAATTATATTTTTAAATGCTAGCTCATCTCCCTCAGTGTCAAGAATTAAATGAAGTTTTTAGGTGAAATGGATTAGAGGACACAGGAAATTTAGACCACGATGTGCAGTGAAATGACTTTAAAAAGACACAGGTACACAAAGTAGATGCTAAAGTACCTATTTTCAGATTATATACCTTCAGTCTTATAAATACTACTTTAACATTAGCCAGCTAGCAGGGCTCATTGCAATTTTGGAAATCTAGACAGTTGGAATTTAGAAATTACTGTTTATAAACATTGGAAACTGGGGCAAAGGTTCAGGTGGCCCTAATTTATCAAAGTCTGACTTACGAACCCTCATACTTAACAGAGCAAATCCTACACAGTGGCGTAACTTTAAAAACATACAAACATTTTCTGTATTTATGACTAGATGCTTTACACTGTCCTATGTTGAGCTCTGACTTGGATATGCAATTTAGGCACAACCTGTAAGCCATGCAACCTGTTGAACCCACTATGCCATTTCATACAATAAGGCTGATCCTTTGTCTCAATGTCATTCTCCTAGTTTCTCCTCATACACCTTGACAGCTTTAGCTTCTAAAAATTTATATCACTCTTAAATACAGAGACTTAGCCCTATAGCCACCTTTGGTAGAGAATTCAACAGGTTCACAACTGATCAAAGGCAGTCCACCTTAGTCCAAAATGGTCTACTGCATATCCAGAGACTGTTAACGCCTTGTTCTGGGCTCAACGAGAATCCCTCCCATCCATCTAAAATGCAGAAATTACAGGTCCAGTCCATTCAATGTCTCTTCATTTAACAAACCGATTATCACTGTCTAGCTTTAGTACGAACTGAGGAGTGGAGATCTGCAAACCCACTACTGGTTGCAGTAAAAGCTTACTGACATTAGCTAGAATCGAAAAGCAGGTATAAAAAGGTACAACAAAGAACATACTGCCAATAAGAAAACCAGCATATTAAGTATAACCTGACGGTATTTTGTTCATTTTTAAGTGAGTGTGGCTAATTAAATTATTACATAGGTAGGTTCACTTGGAGCTGACAATATACAGCCTCAAAAAAAAAGGCTATTCAACTTCACCAGAAATATTATGTAATGTGCAGGACAGGAAGTGATACTCACACCCAGTAAGAATGCATACTGATTTACTTCTTTGTAACTACACATAATGGCTGAATATTATTAAACTTTCAAAACATAAACTGTCTTGTCCGAAGTGTAATTCAATAAGTAGAAAAAATGCATCTCCAGCAACATTCTTGATTTACCATATTGCAAGAATTCAGTAACTATTGAGAACAGTCATATCACTTATTTCCACATCAAGATTCTGTTTTCCAAAGATTGAGAAGGCACCTATATTTAAACACTTTTTCATTCAGGGGAAGGAGGTGACACTGCCAAGGTCAGTATTTAATTGCCTACCCATACTTCCCTCTAAAATAGTTATGGTGGCCTGCCTAAGTGAATAGAAACTAAAAGACCTGCAAGACCAGCGCTTCCTAAGCAGGGTTGCCAGCTGAGATTTCAGGGCCCCAAGTTGAGAAACAGAAATCTGAGTAAGCTTTAATAGCTGTGCTCTTGGTTTAACAGCCCCTTATTCTTCTCCCTCAATTTGCATTGAGGATCACAACAATTTTCTCAATGTGGTTATAGTGAGGAAAAGTTTGGGAAGCACTATATAAGACTATTGCAGAGGGTAGTTACACGTCATTCACATTGTGGGGCTCTGGATCCCATGGGGACCAGTCCAGAAGAAACAGATATCCTTGGGAGAAGGCTATCATTAAACCAGAATTCTAACAGCAATCTGGCAGTTTCATGATCAAATACTGATACCAGATTTTTTTTTTGGTGCAGGCTTATTGTACTGAATTGAAAATTTCTCAGCAGCCAGGCAGGGTTTGAACAAGTGTCTGAATCATGAGCCCACCACTGCTTTTGATCCGCCAAATAAAGCTCCAAATTTTAGATAGCAGGCACAGACCTCTCATCACATTACCCAGCAGTTTAAATTTGCCAACAATAAGGCCAAGACCAAATAATACATGGACTGCAGTGTTTTGAAATTACCAGTACTGATCTAACAGAACATACTCTTCCAATAAATTACAATAATAAACTAAATATTGCCAAAGTGAAATAGAGATGACTTTGGACCAGGACAAGTATTCAAAGAACAGTGTAATTGATTGTTTACTTTGTCATACCTTGATGAGGGATTTGATTTCACAAGGAACCACTTATTCAAGACATGTTAGCATCAATGAACAATCAATCTCATCTGCTGCTCTGCCAGAACTCATTTTACAGTCTGTGCTTGATTTTTCCACTTCCTTTCCTTATTTGCTGGCACACAAGTGCAACTCACTTCAGACTTGTTAAGACTGATGAACAGATTACAGTCATAACCACTCCACTGATAAACACAAGATGTCATCAACCTGACACTTCGCAACCCACCAACACTCTTAATTCAGGTTTTGTCATAGTCACAATCTCTCATTCTACCTTTCGGCTCCGTCCAAAGCAGTATTCATCCCAAAAAATCAGCTATAAAAGCAAACACATTGGTAGTCATAAAATATGCTCATTTCCTACATGCCAACCCACCAACACTCTTAATTCAGGTTTTGTCATACAGTCACAATCTCTCATTCTACCTTTAGGCTCCTTCCAAAGCAGTATTCATCCCAAAAAATCAGCTATAAAAGTAAACACATTGGTAGTCATAAAATATGCTCATTTCCTACATGCAGGCATTCAATTACTCCAGAATTTCACTATTCTTTTCACCTGCTGTTTTCCAACAACTTAAACAATAATTACAGCTACATCCATCGACAATTCAGCCTTTAGTATAAGACCAAACATTGCCCAGCTGCTAGTCTCTTCTAAGGTGATCCATTTCTCACTAAGTATCTTTACCCCGAAATACTAAGCCAATGCAAAATCACTCAAGATATATCATACCATGTGAGAAAATTAGAGATTGTGCACTTTGCCAGGATTAGGGCAGCTGAATATTATTTAAATGGAGAAACATTTGCAGAAAGTTATAGAAGAGTGATTTGGAGTCCTCGACCATAAGTCATAAATCTAGCAACCAAGTTAAGTGATATTCAATGACACGGTGAGCAAATGGAATGCTGTCCTTTATTTCAATAGAATAGAAGTTTCATTAAAACTATGTAAGGTACTGCGCAGACCACAACAGTGAACAGTTCTGGGCCTCTTATTTAAGAAGAGATAAACTGGCATTGGAGGCAATCGAGAGAAGGTTAAAAAAACTGATACCACGTATGAAAGGATTGTTTTATGAAGAGAGGTCTGTATTCACTGGAATTTAAAAGTATATGAGGCAAGCTGACTAAAGATTTTTTTTTAAGTAGACTTGACAGGCTCGGTACAGAAAGGCTATTTCCTCTTAGAGTGGTCCAGGTCCAGAGGGCACAATCTCAGAGTAAGGTGTTAACATTTAAAACAGCAAAGAGGAGAAATTTATTCTGCGAGGCTATAAAATCTGTGGAATTCTTTACCACAGAAGACCAGCATGGCTGGATCGTTAAGTACACTCAAGGTTGAGACAGACAGATTTTAATCAGCGAGGGATCTCTAAGGGAAAGTAGAGCAATTATCAAATGAGGATTATCAGATCAGCCACAATCTCACCAACAGCGTAGCAGACGAGATGGACTGAATTGCCTACTTCAGCTCCTACAGTTTATGGTCTTATGTTGAGCACAACAATTCTTAGCGTGGAACCTATTAAAGACACTCCCAGATTATGCAGCAATTTGCACTCCAAAAAGTCAAACTTTACAGCTAGTGAGTATGATGCATTAAAATTTCAAAATTAGCCTTCTGCTTGCTGACTCCCAGCCCAGTGTGGTTGAACTGCATTCTTTGTGACGCCAAGGATCAGTGCATCAATATGCTGTCGCAAAAACACACTTAAATGGAAATAGTGTCCAAGAAAAGAAAATGCCTTTTTCTCAGCTCCAGCTGTTCTTCACTAAATTTACATTAGTTTTAGCTTTCACTCAATGATTTATGAGAATATCTTAAGGCAAAAGATGGGTCTTTGGAAGTTCACATTCAAAAAGCTGTTATACTGGATGATTCTGGCACCAGAGTTTTGAGAAAATAAGCTTTAATCAAAATCCATCAGATGCTTAGCCCATGACCTCAGCAGCTTCACTATGAAGAGAGACATACTTGCAGCAATGAGTGAAATGGAAACCTCATCTGTAATAATTTAAAATTTTCTAATGCTGATCCTCTCCATATTAAAATTGTGACTATTTACATTAACAAACAATCGTTTGATGTGATGAAAAGCTGAAATTTACCAAGGCGCAAGTTCACATGCGAGTGCAATCCCTCAGTTTCCACCTCAGCTGTACTTAGTTATTGCCAATATTTTTCTATCAACTATACATGTTGTTTCACAATACATTCTGAACTTATATGTGCACTAAACTAAGTGTGATAAAGACTTTACTCTAAGATGGCTTCTAAAGGTGAAACTGAAATAGCTTATAAGCATAATACAAGATTGAAAAGGATATCAGCCTTGTGCCTCAGTGGTTAGCTAGGGACCAGGGTTCACTTAACCCTCGGGCAACTGTATGTGGAGTTTGCAAATTCTCAAGGTCTGCATGGGTTTCCTCCCATGCTCAGATTTCCTCCCATGCTCCAAAGATGTGCCGGCTAGGTGGATTAGCCATGGGAAATGCAGAGTTATACAGTGGGCGGTTTTTCAGAGGGTTGGTGTGGACTTTACAGACCAAATGGTCTGTTTCCACATTGCAGGAATCTATATTTCAATGAGCTACCTGGCTAAGTGGCATTTTGTACCAACATGTACCTGGAAGAAAAAAAATACTTTCCTACATTATCAATTCTTCCTTCAGCAATCTCCACGGGGATGGCTTTAAAAACAAACAACAGATCAACATACAAAAAGTCAAATGAAACAGGAGGCAGCTACTCTTTCCTACTCCAGATGCAATTCAGTTGATGTCCTAATGCATGCCCACCACTCCAACATCCAAATCAAAAGTTCAGACAAATTTCACATACCAGTGTTTCAAAAACAGAACTGAGATTCTCCAAACTGTATAGTTAATCAACTGTAACAAGTTATAAGAAAAATAAATCCTGCCACAGAATGTCAACTTAAAACATACTTTAGTGTCTGTTTCTCAACCAAAAACAAAACTAGTCTAAAATCAACAGACTTAATATTAGTCAGCCAAAAGACCTTTTCAAAAATAGTGAGTTTGATTGTACATAGGTGGCAAAAATTGTAATCAAGACTGGACTTGCTAATTTGGAAAATGATAGCCAAGAGTGACACTGGGGACAAACCAGCACAGACGTGATGCCATTGAGGATGCAGAAATGAAGCTGAAAAAGGATGAAAGTACACTTTTTTTAAAGTTAGTGGCAGAGTGCTATGATGCTGTTTCAAAAGAAGAAGAACAATGTTCAGGGAAGTGACCCACTGGGTCAATGTCAATGAGCACTGCACAAACTGCAAAACTGTGGATCAAAATGTGGTCAAGATGGTGCAGGGTGTTCGAGGGTGGCTGATTATTGTACTAAGTATATGAAACTTAAGTGTTACGAATTAGCAATGTGAAAACGAAGAGTAGAGCTAGTTTCGATCCATTATTTCTTCCGTGAGAGCTTAATTATACTTTTCCTGAATGATGGGACACCAGATGACTTTTATTATGACAAAAGCTGAAGTCCCCTTTCATTAAAGAATATGGACATTTCAGAATTCATAGCAACTTTCCACACCTGGACTCCAATCCAAACTGAACTCACTTCAACTCAAATAGTTCCCTTCCAATATTAAACCAAGTTTAAACCACAACAATGCAAACTTAATTATTTTAAAAAAGGGCAATGCCATGCAGCAACTTAAAGATTCAACCAACAACTTTCATTTTCAGACAGGCAACCCTTCTGGCCTTTACCTATTATGAAATAGGAAATTACCATCATTTTCAGTGATGTTTACATTTAATAAATGAAATAAAACACCTCAAAAGGATAACACCCTCTAACATTTAACCCAGACACAGTTTCAAGTAAGTGGACACAATTAAAAGCAACTAATGTTACAAAAATGTTAACACAATTAAGATTTCACGTGGTGGAGGGAAAGCACAACACTGATAAAGCTACACTGGGACATTTATCTGAAAATTAATGACCCCTTCAGCAGAGAAACAGCTCAGCCCATAATGGTGCACAGGTGCTTTCCTTCAACATAAATCATCACTAAAATCTTGCTGTAGATTCCTCAGACAAGAAAGAAATGAGAGAACATGCACTACCCTAAAAGTAAACTAAATTGGTAAGATAAACCTCAATCGTACCGGTATATGTTTGGGTCAAGGAGCAAAGCAGCATCTTGTGGTAGTTTAGACAAATGAACTGCTTTTGTCCTCAGTTGAGATCTGTCATTTTCATTCACCCACACATCAGGCAGACTGCAAAAGGAAACAGTGAGACATTACTTCAAAAAAAAAGAACATTTATGTTTCATCCAGATAGGGTTAGAAATGATTCACTCACTTTATTAAAAGTCACAGCAGATTTTAAAATTCCACAAAATTTCTTCTTAATTAATGTGAAGTCTCAAAAACTATACAGTCGAATGTTCCTAAAACCTTTTCTTCAAGAGTTTAAATGAAAAACTGTTCTGTACAAATTAAGACAAATACGAATATCACAATTATTCATTTATCAACTATAGGAATGAGGATAATACGATTAGTGCCTGTAGCATTTCATTTTCTTCATTTACTTTCACTGCTTTGCTTTTGCTGGCAGCTAGCTTGGATGGGAACAACCAACATATCTGCTGTTCTGCTGGATGATGTCTCTCCTATTGACTGGCTCATCATTTGATCATCTCTATCCTCTCAGAACGCAGCCAAATGAATGAAAAGAAACATAACACAAACTACAATACACCACATATGTACAGATAAACACATATGTGCTCACCACTAGTGTTTCCATTTGCACCCCAAATGAAACAATGATCCAGAAGATCAAATGATTTATTTTAAAAACAAATTGGTCTATCGAAGATAGTGCCCACACTATTTTCCAGCAGGGAACTGGTTTGCGTAAACACTCAAATCTGTATCATTTGGACCGGAAAAGGAGAAGGGCTCTGAAGTAGATCGATCAGATTTAACAGTACCACATAATTGTTTGCAGGAGCAGGTGGTTGAACGGGCAGCCTGTCAAATCAGTAGCAATCAGCTCTGCACGTAAAGATTTCAAATGATTTGACAGGAAATTCCTCTTCTTAATGGAGGATAAAACAAGTTGTTTCATGTCCCATGCTTTCTTATTAATAATTCGATTAGATTAGGCGATTGATTTCTGAAAAACCCAAGTCTCAAAACAGGTTCCTGAACTTCTAGCAGTTTAATTAATTTAATTTTCTGTCACATTCCAACTTTGCGGTCATTAGCTTTCTCCACCAGTCCAAAGAAATTCAATGCAAGCTCAAAAAAAACCTTGTCTTGCAATCCCACAGTTTACAATATTCCAGACTGAACACTGAGCTCAATTCCAGATTACCACCACCACCACTGAGTTTTTTGAGCAATAGCTGTCGATAACTCTGTTCTTATTTATACCCTAACTTCATCTTTTAGTTTTTCTATTTATTCAATTATCAGTGCCGTGCACCACCTCTTTTGCCATTTCTTTGCCTCCACCTCTTCTTTTCCTCGATACTTTAAAAGCTATTAGATTTTTTTACTTCGTGTTGAAGAAATGACATAACCTGAAACATTAATCTTGTTTCTCTACACAATTTTTGCCTTATCGGGTCCCTAGTTCTGGTCTCGCTTGTAGTGACAAAAGCAAAGTGAACCCATTTAACTTTTATGGGTCACCCTTCAGTCTGGAAGGAACATCTCCAGTCAGATAACTTTTTTCCTTAATAGGTTGAACTGTGTAGTTTTAGTAAAGTTCTTACAATTTTGTTCACACCACTCTGATATCTCTTAATATTGAGTAGACTGCCAGTGAAGGCACAGACTCTTGGTCTCAGTAAATTAAGAGTTATGAGAAGTGCACGGGCAAGAAGTGTTGAAGTAAATGATCAGTCTATTTATGCATCGACCTGGATCCAATATACCGGCCACTGCAGCGGACAGCTGGAACTGACAACCGGAAGCGGCAGAGCCAAACCACTATAAATGCCGGAGGAAACAACACAGAAGCGCTTCACAAGAGGCCCCCCAGCACAGAGGATATCACTTAGACAGGGGACGAACCTTCTGCAACACAAATTCCCAGCTCGCTGAACAGAACCACAACGACCAGCACCCGAGCTACATATCTTCTCTCAAACTTTGAGCCTATTTATGCATCTATTTAAGTTTTTATAATACAAAAATCAAATCGTGGATGTAAGTTTGCTCACTGAGCTGAATGGTTTGTTTTCAGACGTTTCGTCACCATACTCGATAACGTCACCAGTGAGCCGCTGGTGAAACACTGGTGGTATGGCCTGCTTTTTATTCGTGTTTAGGTTTCCTTGGGTTAGTGATGTCATTTCCTATTCTTTTTTCTGAGGTTAAACGAGATCCAAGTAAATGTGTTTGTTGAGGGTATTCCGGTTGGAGTGCATGCTACCACAAATTCTCACGGGTGTCTGTGTTTGGCTCATCCTAAGATGAATGTGCTGTCCCAGTCAAAGTGGTATCCTTCCTCATCTGTAAGGATACTAGAGAGAGTGGACCATGACTTTTTGTGTCTTTAAGTGTTAGTATCTGACAGCAGTGTGTTCGCTTTCTCAAATGTAGTCTTTGATTTAAAATAGAGTCTAGATGTAGAGTAGGGCTAGAAAAGCACAGCAGGTCAGGCAGCATTCGAGGAGTAGGCAAAAAAAAAGAAAATCAACGTTTCGGACAAAAGCCCTTCATCAGGAATGAAGGCAGGGAGCCTTCGGGGTGGAGCAATAAATGGGAGGGGGTGTGGGGCTGGGGAGAAGGTAGCAGAGAGTACAATAGGTGGATGGGGGTTGGGATGAAGGTGATAGGTCAGAGGAGGGTGGAGCGAATAAATGGGAAGCAAGATTGGCAGGCAGGACATGTCATGAGGATGGTGTTGAGCTGGAAGGTTGGAACTGGGGTATGGTGGGGGGAGGGGAAAATGAGGAAACTGGTGAAGTCCACATTGAAGCCCTGGGGTTGAAGGGTTCTGAGACGGAAGATGAGGTGTTCTTCCTCCAGGCGTCAGGTGGTGATGGAGCGGCGGTGGAGGCGGCCCAGGACATGCATGACCACGGCAGAGTGGGAGAGGGAGTTGAAATGTTGGGCCACGGGACTGTGGGGTTGAATGTTGCGTGTCCCAGAGATGTTTCCTAAAGCACTCTGCGAGAAGGCACACAGTCTCTGCAATGTAGAGGAGACCGCTTCGGGAGCAACGGATACAATAAATGGACATTGGTGGATGCGCAGGTGAAAATTTGACTGATTGGAAGGCTCCTTTGGGACCTTGGATGGAGGTGAGGGAGGAGGTGTGGCACAGCTTTTGCAATTCCTGCGGTGGTAGTGGATAGTGCCAGGAGGGGACGGTGAACCTGACCAGGCAGTAAGGGAGGGAACTGTCTTTGCGGAAAGTGGAAGGTGATGGGGTCCGTTTGGAGGAGGCAGAAATGTTGCCAGATGATGCGGTTTATGCGGAGGTTGGTGGAGTGGAAGGTGAGGACCGGGGGGTTCACTCCTTGATATGGTTGGAGGGGTGGGGTTTGAGTGCGGAGGTGCAGGATGTGGATGAGATGCGTTGGAGGGCATTTTCAACCATGTGGGAAGGGAAATTGCAGTCTTTAAAGGAGGCTTTCTGATATGTTCTGTGGTGGAACCGATCCTCCTGGGGGATATGGGATAGGGTGGGAAGAGATGTAATCCAGGTTGCTGTGGGAGTCGGTGGGATTGTAAAAAAAGTCAGGGTCAAGTCGTCGTCATTGATGGAGATGGAGAGGTCCAGGAAGGGGAGGGAGGTGTCAGAAATGTCCAGGTGAATGTCAGGGTAGAACGTGTTGGTGAAGGTGATGAACTGCTCAACCTTTACGCGGGAGCACGAAGTGGCGCTGATGCAGTCATCAATGTAGTGGAGAAAGAAGTAGTGAGTGGTGCTGGTGTAACTACAGAAGATGGACTGCTCTATGTAGCCAACAAAGAGACAGGCATAGCAGGGGCCCATGCAGGTGGCCATGGCTACCCCTTTCGTCCGGAGGAAGTGGGGAGGATTCAAAGGAGAAATTAAGGGTGAGGACCAGTTCAGCCAAACAAATGTTGGGGACTTCAGGAGAGGAAGAAACGGAGGGCTTGGAGGCCCTCGTCATGGTGGATGGAGGTGTAGAGAGACTGGATGTCCATGGCGTTGGGGGCCGGGGAAACAGAAGTCTTGGAGGAGATGGAGGGTGTGGGTAGTGTCTTGTATGTATGTGGGGAGTTCCTGGACTAGGGGGGGGATAGGACAGTATCAAGGTAGGTGGAGATGAGTTTGGTGGGGCAGGAGCATGCTGAGACAATGGGTCGGCCAAGGTGGTCAGGCTTGTGGATCTTGGGAAGGAGGTAGAATCAGGAAGTGCGGGGTTTCTGGACTATGAGGTTGGAAGCTGTGGGTGGGAGATCTCCGGAGATGATGAGGTTGCGCATGGTCTAGGAGGTGATGGTTTGGGGATGGGGAGTGGGGTCATGGTCGAGGGGCGGTAGGAAGAGGTGTCTTCAAGTTGGTGTCTGGTTTCAGCGGTGCAAAGGTCAGTGCGTCAAACTACCACTGCACCCTCTTTATCCATTGGTTTGATGCTGAGGTTGGGATTGGAGCAGAGGGAGTAGAGGACTGCACGTTGTGAAGGTGAGAGTGGGGGGAAGGGGGTAGACAGGTTGAGGTGGTTAATGTCTCGGTGGCAGTTGGAAATGAAGAGATAGAGGGCGGGTAATAGGCCAGCATAGGGTGTCCAGATGGATGGACTGCATTGGAGGTATGCGAAGGGGTCCTCAGAAGGTGGGTGGGAGTCCTGATTGAAAAAGTGAGCTCTGAGGCGGCAGAAGAAATGCTTGATGTCATGAATGTATTAAATTCATTGATGCGTGAAGGGAGGGGGGACAAAGATAAGGCCTTTGCTGAGGGCTGATCATTTGTCCTGAGGGGGGAGGTCTGGTAAAACTCGATAGGGCTGAGAGCGACAACCTTGGATAGGTGTGGAGCTGGAGTGGGGGAGGAACCTGTAACAGGAGTGGGCGTGGGGGTA
>NC_057732.1:9705172-9714779 GCF_004010195.1 Chiloscyllium plagiosum
TGGGGGGCGGGGATGGTGACAGTGGGATGTGCGTGTGGGGGGGTGGGCAATGTCAGCAGTATGCAGGTGAGTGGCTTTGGTTGGGGGCGAACATGGCAGTCGGGGGTGCAGAAGTCGCTGACATGTGACATCAGCGATTACATCGGGGCAGAAGTGACGTCATGTGTGAAATAGTGAGAGGCGCAAGTGACTGTGGAAGTGGAAGCTACATCATCGATTGCCGTGGGGATGGTAGCTATACCAGCCTCATGGCTAATGGCGTCCGAGCAGTTCTGGAGGCCAGGGGAATCTTCTGGAATGTTTGAGGAATGCTGGTTATGGAGGTGGGTATATAAAAGTTTGTTGTACTTACAGTTTTTGATGTTTGGGACAGTTTCTCCAACAAACAGTATTTCAATACCATCTCACAGCTTGTCTCGTTGTTTTTGTGCAGGTCTAGTTTATTTTCATTTTCTGTATTTGTCGCTGTCTAATATCTATGGCTTGTTGCACTGTGTCTGTCCATTCATGGTTTGTTGCATTAGTGAGTAAAGTTTTTTGGCACAAAATTTCCTGGTTGTATTTACGGGGTTTGATGTGGGCATCATTAATCATTTCTCTAAGCATTCTGCAGCCGTTTTGCTTTGCTATTCCTTTGGCTAGTGGGGTGTTAAGGGTACAAACACAGTACAGCAAGCCATAGACATTAGACAGCGACAAACACGAAATGAAAAATCTAGACCTGCAGAAAACATGAGACAACTTACACAAAATAACAATACAGACAACACAAAAGCATAGATTTTAAAAAAAACTTATCTGACTGACCCTTAATAGACACTTAAAAATGTGTCTTAGTAAGAGGATTAAATTACAACTTCCAGGATTCGGACAAAAGATTTTTTAGCATTAGAAACAACACTGAAAGACAACGACCTCTCAGAAGAAACCCAGCAAACCATCAGACAGACAGGCAGTCACACCAACATTAAGGAGGAAACACACTCAATACACAAGAAAGGAAAGCACTAGAAGGGCTAAAAAAAATTGTATTTCCTACCAACAGACATTTTAAATCAAAGAGACAACATTGAGAAAGTGAACGTACTGCTTACAGATACCAACACTTACCAACAAGTGGCAATATACCTGACCCCACAACGAGAGAACAGAGTCACAGCCCGACTCAAAAAACTTCAGGATGTTCAAGGTTTAGATTAGATTAGATTCCCTACAGTGTGGAAACAGGCTCTTCGACCAGTCCACACCGACCCTCCGAAGAGTAACCCAACAGACCCACTACCCTCTGACTAATGCAGTTATCGCTATGGAGAAGTTAGCATAGCCAATTAACCTGACCTACTCATCTTTGGACTGTGGGAGGAAACCAGAGCACCCGGAGAAAACCCACGCAGACACGTGGAGAATGTGCAAACTTAGAAGGAGAGGAATTTGTTAAATGTGTACAAGACAATTTTCTGATTCAGTATGTAGATATACCTACTAGAGAAGGTGGTAAGTCTTGGGAAATAAGGCAGGGCAGGTGACGGAGGTGTCAGTGGGGGAGCACTTTGGGGCCAGCGACCATAATTCTATTAGTTTTAAAATAGTGATGGAAAAGGATAGATCAGATCTAAAAGTTGCAGTTCTAAATTGGAGAAAGGCCAATTTTGACGGTATTAGGCAAGAACTTTCAAAAGCTGATTGGGGGCAGATGTTCGCAGGTAAAGGGACGGCTGGAAAATGGGAAGCCTTCAGAAATGAGAATCAAGAGAAAGTATATTCCTGTTAGGGCGAAAGGAAAGACTGGTAGGTATAGGGAATGTTGGATGACTAAAGAAATTGAGGGTTTGGTCAAGAAAAAGAAGGAAGCATATCAGGTATAGACAGGATAGATCAAGTGAATCCTTAGAAGAGTATAAAGAAAGTAGGAGTATACTTAAAAGGGCAAAAAGGGGACATGCGATAGCTTTGGCAAATACAATTAAGGAGAATCAAAAAAGTTTTTACAAATACATTAAGAACAAAAAGGTAACTAGGGAGAGAATAGGGCCTCTCAAAGATCAGTAAGGCGGCCTTTGTGTGGAGCCGCAGAAAATGGGGGAAGATACTAAATGAGTATTTTGCATCAGTATTTACTGTGGAAAAGGATATGGAAGATATAGACTGTAGGGAAATAGATGGTGACATCTTGCAAAATGTCCAGATTACAGAGGAGGAAGTGCTGTATGTCTTGAAACGGGTAAAGATGGCTAAATCGCCGGGACCTGATCAGGTGTACCCTAGAAGTCTGTGGGCAGCTAAAGTAGTGATTGCTGGGCCTCTTGCTGAGATATTTGTATCATTGATAGTCACAGTTGAGGTGCCGGAAAACAGGAGGTTGGCAAACATGATGCCACTGTTTAACAAGGGTGGTAAGGACAAGCCAGGGAACTATAGACCAGTGAGCTTGATGTCGCTGGTGGGCAAGTTGTTGGAGGGAATCCTGAGGGGCAGGATGTACATATTTGGAAAGGCAAGGACTGATCAGGGATAGTCAACATGGCTGTGCGTGGGAAATCATATCTCACAAACTTGATTGAGTTTTTTGAAGTAACAAAGGGGATTGATGAGGGCAGAGTGGTAGATGTGATCTATATGGACTTCAGTAAGGTATTCGACAAGGATCCCCTTGGGAGACTGATTAGCCAGGTTAGATCTCACGGAATACATGGAGAACTAGCCATTTGGATACAGAACTGGTTCAAAGGTAGAAAACAGAGGGTGGCTTTTCAGACTGGAGGCCTGTGACCAGTGGAGTGCTACAAGGATCAGTACTGGGTCCTCTACTTTTTGTCATTTACATCAATGATTTGGATGCAAGCAGAAGACGTACAGTTAGTAAGTTTGCAGATGACACCAAAATTGGAGGTGCAGTGAACAGCGAAGAGGGTTACCTCAGATTACAACAGGTTCTTGACCAGATGGGCCAATGGGCTAAGAAGTGGCAGATGGAGTTTAATTCAGATAAATGTGAGGTGCTGCATTTTGGGAAATCAAATCTTAGCAGGACTTATACACTTAATGGTAAGGTCCTAGGGAGTGTTGCTGAACAAAGAGACCTTGGAGTGCAGGTTCATAGCTCCTTGAAAGTGGAGTCGCAGGTAGATAGGATAGTGCAGAAGGTATGTTTTCCTTTGTTGGTCAGAGTATTGAGTACAGGAGGTGGGATGTCATGTTGCGGTTGTGCAGGACATTGGTTAGGCTACTGTTGGAATATTGTGTGCAATTCTGGTCTCCTTCCTATCGGAAAGATGTTGTGAAACTTGAAAGGGTTCAGAAAAGATTTACAAGGATGTTGTCAGGGTTGGAGGATTTGAGCTATAGGGAGAGGCTGAACAGGCTGGGACTGTTTTCCCTGGAGTGTCAGAGGCGGAGGGGTGACCTTATAGAGGTTTACAAAATTATGAGGGGCATGGATAGGGTAAATAGGCAAAGTTTTTTCCCTGTGGTCAGGGAGTCCAGAACTAGAGGGCATAGGTTTAGGGTGAGAGGGGAAAGATATAAAAGAGACCTAAGGGGCAACCTTTTCACACAGAGGGTGGTACGCGTATGGAAAGTGGAAGAGGAAGTGGAGGAGGCTGGTACAATTGCAATATTTAAGAGGCATTTGGATGGATATATGAATAGGAAGAATTTGGAGGGATATGGGCCAGGTGCTGGCAGGTGGGACTAGATTGGGTTGGGATATCTGGTCAGCATGGACTGGTTGGACCGAAGGGTCTGTTTCCATGATGTACATCTCTGACTCTAATCTGTAGAAATAAGACAGACTTAAAAAAAAAAGCAACCAGACTGATCCAACACACCACGCTTCTACAGATTCCCAAAATTCACACACCAGGAGCCCCCCCTCAGACCTATAGTTTCACTACCCCGAATATCAACTTACAGATTAGCCAAGAGCTACACCAAAGATTAAATTACTAGTACAAGACTCACGCCACTCCATCCATCCACCCAAGAATTCCTGAAAACCAAAGACACCAAGATCGAAGAGGTTGAACTAATGATCTCCTTTGATGTAACAGCCCTATTCACATCCATCGATATCAACCTGGCCAAGGAAACACTGACTACATAGTTATAGATTCTTACAGCATGGAAACAGACCCCTCAGACCAATTCATCCATGCCGACCAGATATCCCAATCTGACCTAGTCCCATATTAATAGAAAAACCAAAGACACATACACCAAACTTCATCAGCAAGGACAATATATTCAAGCTAGTGGACTTATGCCTTGCCACCCACTTCACCTTCAACAAGTAAAACCTCCAAACCAACGGAACACCCTTGGGATCTCTGATATCAGGGTTCTTAGCAGAGACAGTAATGCAGAGACTCGAACAAACAGCTGTCAACAATCCAACCCAAACTTTGGGTCCGCTACATGAATGACACCTTTGTCATCACTAAAGAAAACAAATTAGAGGAAACCTGCAGACCATTAATAATACCCTTACTGGCATAAAATTCACTGAAGAGGTGGAAAACGAACTGCCATTCCTATATGTCGCAGTGGAGCAAACAGCTAATGGGGAACTTCAAAACAGCGTCTACAGGAAAACACCACATACGGACCAAATACTGAATCACAGAACAAATCATCCCAACATCCACAAGTGAAGTTGCATCTGAACATTATTTCAACGAGCCAACACACACTGCAGCACAGAGAAAATCACCTATACTGTGTATTCAAAAAGAACGGGTACCCACTGAACACAGTCTGCCGATTTCTCAACAACACACCCAAACAAGCAGGCAAAACATGTCCAGAAACCCTAGCCACTCTCGGAAATGACTGCCAGACTATGCAGACCCCTTCACATCATGGTAGCCCACATACCCACCAACACACTAAAACAGAACTTGAAAGACCCTATACAGACAACAAGCAAAACTAATATCATTTACAAAATACCATGCAAGGAGTGTAACAAACACTACATTGGACAAAGAGGCAGAAAACTAGCCACCAGGATACATGAACTCCAACTAGCCACAAAACAACATGACCCTCTCTCTCTAATATCCTTCCATACAGATGGAGGAGGATACCACTTTGACTGGGACGACACATCCATCCAAGGATGAGCGAAACAGAGACACGCGCAAGAATCCGTGGAAGCATGGCACTCCAACCCGAATACCCTCAACAAACACAGTGACTCGGATCCCATTTATCCCCCTGAGAAAAAGAACAGGAAATGACATCACCAACCCAGCAAAACCTAAACACAAAAAGTGGGCCATACCATCAGCGGTTAACCAGAGGCTCACTGATGACGTTATCTAATATGGCAATGAAACATTTGAAAATGAAACTTCCAGCTCAGTGGGCAAACTTATATCCAGAACCTCAACCAGAGCTACAAATCTTCTCAAAACTTGAGAAAAGCAAATGCTTCACAGTACTTGAAGTGTGAACAAGGGGGTTCCACACAGATTTAACAACTTCTTTATTGGTCAGTCCATCTCTCTAGAAAAATGAAACTCAATGTTCTAACATTTAAAAACAATCCTGTTAACCCACATTCCCACAAGGGATTAGTGCATCTTGACCCACAGACAGCTGTCTCTCTACTCTATGTGGAGACAATTTCCAAGAATGCGAATTTATCTTTCCTACGAAATTAAGAACCAAATGGTATGGTTCAAAGTATTGTAATATTGTTGCGCAAAAAAAACTACCTCCCCCATTAGGGGCTCAGCGCAAAATTCTGCCTTTTTGAAAAAGCACTGATATACAATTCTCAAAGACCAAAATCTATGACTGATGATCATGTAATAGAAGCAAAAGTGAATTATTGCACCTCAACAAGATTCACCATTAATTTTTGCACATTTCCTTACCCAATACACTTTCACTAAACAATTATCTTGACTAATTAACTCAGCTAAGCAATAGCCAAGAGATGATGGATTTTACATTTCATGGGTCTGGCAGAACTTCAAAAAAATTGGATGGTTTTCACATCAACCAAATAAAGTGCAAGGCAAAAGTAACCTCAGTTACCTGGTAGATTTTTAATAGACACAAAGGCAATAAGCATTTTCATTCAAGTACTAGCAAGTGGAATTAGAATGGCGCATAGCTTATTCAGTTGGAGGAGAGGGGCTGGGTTGAAAAGCTTGTGTGCTGTAAATTTTCTATGGCTGTATTGTGAAAATGAAAGTTGTTAGTCCCAGAGGACACTCACCCATTAGAGAAAGACAAGTGGTGGTGAGTTTAACCTGAGGGCCATCATGCCTCAGGTGAGGCTTGAAGTAGGGAAGCAGGTCCTTCATAGATCTCTGGTGGAATGCTTACAATTCCACTCTAACATTGGACAACTGAATTATCTTGAAGTGTCTAGGAGAAATGAATGATTTTTCCTCTTAGAAGCTCTCATTATATCTGTTAACATCTTTCACATCATACAAGTTGGGTATTGTTTATGACAGTGCAAACTGTACAAGTCTAAACATGAGGTATCTGGAAGAAAAATGACTGCCAGTATGTAGAAGGCAATTAATAATTGCTCGGAATAGGGTTTGGAATGAGGCAGTCCCAAAGAATTGTAGATGCTCTGTTAGTGAGTAGATCTCAGACTGAAACTGGTACATTTGCGTATGAATGGGGAGGGGCAGGAAGATGGAGTTGACCAGTCATGATATTTAATTAAGAGCAGATCCAAGGGTTGGAAGGCCAATTCCTATTCTAGTTCTAACTTTAACATGAGCTAAGGTTTGCCAGTCTTCTCAGCCAGAGAAATAAGCAATCTATATCCCTCATGATAAGCTGTTACAATCAAAAACATGCTGGCATCACTCAGGGATTCACAGTTAGAGGTCTGACAGAAGCAATCTGGGTCTTTAAATAATTGGGCAGTGAAACAAATCTAGTCTTTCAGAGTGCAATTAGATTAAATTATTGCAATTCACCTATTGCAGCACAAGCTTATGATGAGGACTGTAAAATAGCAAGTCAGACAATGAGTTTTCAGCTCCCAGACAGATTAAATGATTTGAGAAGAAAGGAGACAGCGACTGGCACAGCTTTAGTTATAGATCATATATTCATTGGTTTTGAAATGCATAGATCCAGCCACAAATGTTTTAGTATTCACCCTAAACAGTCCAGGAGTTTTTATATGCTTAGCATAACAGAATCAATAAGACAACAGACCTGGCCAAAATTATACTGTTGAAATAACATTTCATAGAGCAAGTAATCAATTCAGAGAAACAGTGAGCAACATAGCAACAGGAATAGGCAAATAAGTAACTCAAACTTGTTCATTTCAACGAGATCATGGCTGGTCCACATACTCATCCATGCATACCTGTATTTGTTCATAAGTTGTTAAATATTCAGCTTAAAAAAATCAATCTTAGCTTTCAAATTAATTTAACGAGCATCACCTATCATTGGCAGAAGACAGCACCAAATTTCTCCAATCTTTGCCTGTTTTCCAAGCTCACTAAAAGACTTGAATTACATGTTTAGACTATGACGCTCCTTCCTCGTCACTGGTTTTCCCAATAGTAATTGTTCCACTCATCTCCAAGCTGGTACCCCTGATACCTTGAAACCTTCAATCAAATCACCCTTAGCCTTTTAAATTCCAAGGAATACAACTTTATAGTGTGTCACCTCAGCCTGTAATTTGACCATTCGAGTCCAGGTATCATGCTGGCAAACCTATACTGCATTCCCCTCAGGGTCAATACATCCTCCTTCCCAAAGTCTGGTAACCAACCTTACAAGAGGTTTGAGCACATTCAAGAGATTCACTGCTTCATTATCCAAAACTATTTCCTTAGTCTTGTAGGAAAAAATACTCAACTTCAGGTACAAAGCAATTGCTGAAGCAACTAAATAAGCTTGTAACCAACTTCAGTGTCATACCTTCACAGCCACACTGGGTAGAACCTTCTTAACACATTTGAAGGTGAACTAATCAATGTTCGATCTGGAAAAAGATAGCGGCACCATAGGTTCAAAAACTTACATGTCTTCTGGTGTCCAGTGAAGCAGCACTTTCACCTTCCCAGAATCCTCCCTCCTTCGTGCTATTACCTAATGAATTAAAAACAAAACTAAACTAAGCAAAGACAACACGATTATACAATGAAATAAACTACATTCATTGATTAACTACTATTTTAATTTTATGTTTTGCAGTCCTGATTCATATTTAAACGCTTCCCAGAAATACAAATATCCAAATTAACATATGGTTGGTGCTTACACTTCAAATGACAGACCAAAGATTAAACTGTGTTCACATCAATTTTAATGCCTTGAGACAAGATTCCTTTACAAGGAACATTTTTTCCTGCTCCTGGTGCTCACTTCCATATTTTGTCCTTCAAATCATCATTTATTGTCTCTCACCTCCGAACATGGTTGAAAGTTCATGAGCAAAGGAAAATCAAGAGCAAATCTTTGAATTTTGCGAACAAATCCCTTTCTCCTACACTGACATAATATTTCAACATCCTAAGGGTCCCAACAGTTCTTCTGTCCCAGAGGTGACCATTACTGTAATATATTTATGACAATTTTATTGATTGCTTCAGTTTCTGCAGCTCTCATCTGAAAAATGAACAAGCTAATCTTATAATTTTATTTCAAGAAGCTACATTAAGGCTATCAAATCTGGAATTGAAAATGTTACAAAACCTCTTACAATAAAAGCCATGTAATGTAACGTAACAATGATATTCGACATCGAGACTGAGGACATGCTGTACTTTTCCCAAAATATGTCTGGACATTCAACCCAATGTTTGTACTCTCTCTTGAAGCTGAGGCAATTCACGTGGTAAGTATCAATAATACAATGATCCACCTTACTGCATGATGTGAATATGTATGATCACCTCCCAGAAACACAATTTAGAGGAAATTTACCAATTAGAAAATACCAGTTTCAAATCTTATTGGATTTACTGGCAAAAAAGTTGCCTTTTGTACAGCACATTGTGTGATTTTAAAAATTCTCAAAATAATGCAAGAAACAGAACAAAATTCTACTTCAGAATGGATTATTGATAAATGACCATTCAATGTGTAACCAGGTCATTCACAGTTCCATTCAAGCTTTTGTGGATATGCTTCATAGAACATAGAACAATACAGCACAGAACAGGCCCTTCGGCCCACGATGTTGTGCCGAACATTTGTCCTAGCTTAAGCACCCATCCATGTACATATCCAATTGCCGCTTAAAGGTCACCAAAGATTCTGATTCTACCACTCCCACAGGCAGCGCATTCCATGCTCCCACCACTCTCTGGGTAAAGAACCCACCCCTGACATCTCCCCTATACCTTCCACCCTTCACCTTAAATTTATGTCCCCTTGTAACACTCTGTTGCACCCGGGGAAAAAGTTTCTGACTGTCTACTCTATCTATTCCTCTGATCATCTTATAAACCTCTATCAAGTCACCCCTCATCCTTCGCCGTTCCAACGAGAAAAGGCCGAGAACTCTCAACCTATCCTCGTACGACTCCCTCTCCATTCCAGGCAACATCCTGGTAAATCTTCTCTGCACCCTCTCCAAAGCTTCCACATCTTTCCTAAAATGAGG
>NC_057732.1:9717843-9821957 GCF_004010195.1 Chiloscyllium plagiosum
CCCTTAAGGATTCTGAAGACACGGTCCGATACGTCTCGGACCCTGGCACCCGGGAGGCAACAAAACATCCGAGAGTCTCGCCCATGTCCACAGAACCGCCTGTCCGTCCCTCTAAATAGAGAGTCTCCTATAACTAGCGCTCTCCTCCTCTCCCCCTTTCCCTTCCGAGTCTCAGAGCCAGACCTCGCGCCACAGACCCGGTCACTGCAGCTTACCCCTGCTACCCCAACAGTATCCAAAGCGGTATACTTATTGTTTAGGGGAACGACCACAGGAGATCCCTGCACTGCCTGCTTCCTCCCCTTCCCACCTCTAACGGTTACCCAGCTACCTCTGTTCTCTGGCATAGCTATGTCCCTGTAGCTTCTATCACCCTCTCAGCCTCTCGAATAATCCTCAGTTCATCCAACTCCAGTTCCAGTTCCCTAACTCGTTCTGTGAGGAGCAGGATCTGACTGCATTTCCTGCAGATGAAGGAAATAAGCTTCAGGATGCTTATCTCAAAAGCCATAAAATCCAATCAACTCACCTGCAGAAATGTATTTCATTGCTGAAATAAAGGAGAGTTTCAAAACATATCATCCATAATCTAACATCTGCACAATTCATGTGACATTTAATAATCTGTCTGATCTCTAGTAACATTGCTAATAATCAATCATGGGGTTAATCTAGATATCTCTCTTTTGGGGATTTTCTCCTCAGTGGTTCTAAGTCCCCATCTCTAGATCAGCTTTCATGGCAGACAGTACTTAATCACCAGAGCACTTTGCCCAGGAAACAGGCAGTTTGCAAATTACCACAAATGCACAGCAACACTACTCAGCCTCCCCACACCTTTAAATGCAAGAGCACTTTTGAGAAGTATCCAATGAGTGGCAGACAAGCCATGCTTCAATTATATGACTGTGCAACTTGAGTTCATTTGACAAAAACACCAGACTTCAAATAATTCGGCAGAGGTCATTCTGTTATAATACAACAGTTTGTTCCTCTGCAATTTTACACTACAGAAAACTGTGCTATGGAAACCAACTATAGAAAATTATGCTGTAGAAGATCACTAATAGAAAATCGCTATACTCGTTCAGTTGAAAAGTTATGTTCTCCAAGCAACGTCCATAATTTGTCAATCAAGATTAGCCAATTCAAGCTAACGAAGTGTGTTACAGCACAACAGCCTGTGGTAAACTTTAGTCTTTCCTTCTAAAGTTGAATTAAAGTCAAAATTATAAAATATTAAAGTTCTGTTCTCAATAAACTTATTTTCAATGTAGTTATATGTACATATTAAATAGTTTTTTTAAAAACTATTTAACATAAACTAGCACATATTAGCTCCACATAAGGTTCAATACATGATAAACATGAAACCCTTCACAATAGCCCAAGCTTGATCTTGAATGCTGCTCCTCAGGATATGCTCAGAATTGTCCACAATATACCAAATGCAGTGTGCTTTCACAGGATTCAAATGGCTAAATCTTTTAACAATCAAACATCATGAGATGTACACCAATGTCTCAATCATCCAGATCAAAAACTGTACTTCTAAATTAGTGGCTGTGCTGTAAATTAAAGCATCCCAGCATGGATGAAAGTGGCACTCAGTTTTTCTGTAAGAAGAGTAACATTGTTTAGTTGGCAGAATTCTTGCATCTTAGTCATAAGATTGGGGTGGGGGTGTGTGTCAGGCTCCAGAGACGAAACAAATGAGGCTACACTCCAATGACAGAAGTGCAAACGTTCAGGTGGGATGTTAAGCAAAGACTTCAACCTTCTCATGTGCAATGAAGAAAATCCATGAAGTCACTTAAGAACCAAAGGGCACCGAGGGTTTATATGCTTACTGAACACACTGTTTTTATGAGGACTAAAACTTAGCTGGTATGTTCTATTATGTTACAATAGTGATAAAATTTCAAAATGTTCGACTTTGGATGCCTTGTAATTACAAAAACAAAAAGGGTGCTATGCACTTTGACATCTTGCATCCATATGTCAACTACAGTAGAAAACAAACTGAGGCCAAATACTGTCACAACTTTGACTCAAAGCTCATGGAGAGGTCTAAAGAAATGCAGCTTCTTAAAATGAGTGCTGGCTGCCCTCTTGTGGACAAATACATTAGATTGCACATCATACAACAAATGTTTGGAGGAGTTCTTTATTTTGTACACCATTTTACTGAAAAACTGTTATTGTAATCTAGCCATTGCATTCTTAGAGTTGCTATGATTAACATCATTTTAGCTTCAGCTAATATGAATCAACTATGTAAGAAAGAAATTAGATTGCCAAACATAAAAGGAGGCTTCAAATTCTATTATTTGCTAATCTCACTGATTTAAGCAGAATCCAATAGAGAATTGTAGCCCTATCAGCTGTGTCAGACTGTAGGATGAGTTGCTTCTGTACAGGAAGCGACTGGCAATCTTCTCAATGGCAGCTATCATTCACAAGATTAGCATTCTGCATGAGCTCAAAAATGGTGATCACCAGATTGGTACTGGTGTGCACTTGTGATGTGCTGCATTAAAACTGGGGTATTTCCTGTGCAAGTCTACCATGCCAATGATGCAAGGAAATCTACTGAACTCCACTGTACTGTGTAAAACATTTAACTATTTGAAATGCTTCCTTTAAAAGGGATTTAGAAGCAGTGGGTTAAGGATAATGCAGAATCCTCCCATGCTTTTTGAGAGAATGGGACAAAGAAACCTTCTCCCTGGTCTAACTGTATTCTTTCTAGATTCTTAATCAGTGAAGGTTTCTACATCTTTGCATCAGAAACAAATATTTGATTTCCCCCTCTCCTTTTGCAGCCATTTCTACTTTGGGAGTTCCTGAGATATAATTACTTGCAATCCCTCCAAAAGTCTCCTTTGCCTTGCAGATAATATTGTGTAAAATGGACATTGTTAACATTCAGCGCAAGGTCTTAGTGATTTAAAAAAAAACAAAGGGCCGGGGGAAAAAAGGAACAAAGAAAAAAGATTAAATGACCAAAAATCAGCTTGAACGAGAACAATTTATTAAAGCAATGATTTACCTCACAGCTATCTAGTCTTTCTTTCTACGATTAGCATCTATAACGGATTCCTCCATACCCTGCTCCAACTTGATGTGGTGAACATGGTCTATTTTAAATCTACATTTTCACAGTTTAAGGACAGTTTATATTCTGAGAATCAAAAGGAAAGGGTTCATACATTTAACATCATGTTATATTCTGTGACAAGCATTGGTGGGATGAACACAAAAATTGCAACCCCACAAAAACTCTAATTTCTCCCTCTGATCAAAGGAAACGCCTAAACAAGGTCCAATTCAACGCACCTACATTGACATGGAGGGTCTAACCTCAATTGGAAGGGAAAATTCAGGCATACTATAAACACTTTAGAGTTTCAAATTTAGAGTGATTTTACATTGGCAGAAAGGATTTTGTAGTTGCTGTATTCTCTTGAACTAAATATTTCCACAGTAAAAATAATAGAATTTGTGCCTAAAGCTCAGCAACAATGCAGCAAACATTTAAGTCAGTGTGTCCAAACATTCTCTCTAAATTTCGTGCGCAACAGGATATTTTATTCAGTATGCTCAACATTATATATACAAAGGTGAAGAACTGTTTGTCAGATAAGCAGCACAACACCATCTTATCCTGTTTCAATAACTCAGTCATGTCACTTCATTTCTTGCACAAGCCATCCTGACTCAAGAAGAAAGTTACTAATTTAGCAACATTTTATACCAAATTAGTCAGAAACTGGAAGAGCAATGGGCTAAACTCTCGGAAAACAGTCTGAAAAAACCTACCTTACAGGTTAGTACATATTGAGGTTAAATAAAGTATTAAAAACAAGGATGCAATTGTGAAAACGAAGAGAAATAAAAACAAACCATTCATGTCTGTTAGAACACATGCCCCATGTAATATCTAACCTATAAAGCATGGATTGGGTCCCCTGACCGCACTGCAGAGTTTCTGGTTAATCCACGAAGAACAAAACAGAGACAAAAACAAAACGATTAATGTTAGACTCCAGTGACCCTGCTTTAGAACTGACTGTAGCTAGGAAAAGGTTGCCGATTTCCACCATCAACAGGTCTTTGTTTTGTTTTAAGAACAAAACAGATACAGACTGAAGTGTCACCTCTAGATGGCTCCCATTATTTCTTTGATCAGAAACATAACCCCTGTTTGAAGGTCAAAACAGTGAGTTGTGTTCCAAACAGCTAAGCTCTTAGGAGCATAAGCAACATTAATGGATAATAAATGTGGAAACACAGTCTCATAAAATGAGAGTATGGCAGTTTACTGTGAAGCTGAATTGTTCTCACCAACTTAACATCTTGAGTAACTTAGGCTGAGGTGCTGTGCATATAACAAAATACCTCTGCAGCAACTATAACCCAATGCCCCCAATCTAACAACATTCCTGATACTTTTGCATAAACATAGGTATGCATTTATATAGTACTTTGTACAACCACATTTCCTAAAAGCACCTTTGGAAAGTAGTACCTAGCAGAATTCAAGAAATACAGCAGCCATTTGAGCACAATAAAGTCAGAGTAATATGCTAATGACCACAATGTCCTACGCAATTTACAACTGAGGACTAAATACCGCCTAGGTCACAGAAGATAATTACCCTGCTCTTAGTTGAAATAGTAACAGAGTATTTTAGTATCTACTGTGTTTTGACGGGGCCCTGGTTTAATATCTCATACAAAAGATGGGACCTCTGGTCCTTTACCCATCCAGCCCATTGACTTTCTCAATACCTGTGAAATGGATGACAGAAGACAGCAATTTAAACCACGTGGAGGTTACATGGGTATTTGCCTTGAGGGGCATCAGGACATCATGCCTTCAAGTAATTGAATCTAAGGAGTTAATTCAGAATCTGCTGAAGAAATTTAACTGGTTTGGTGCCTGCTCCCTGGTCTATATTTTGCTCAATCATCTAACCTTTTTCCAAACCAAGCATTGTGCTGAATTTTTGATGTTTATGAAGCATCACAAGGTCAGCTAGTAGAAACAAGTTTAATATTGCTTGCACATAGCTATACCACCTGATCAAGACTGACGAGGACATTTAGTTCAAAGGAGTGACAAACATCAGCACAATCACAGGGGTTAACTAAACTGAAGAACCTGATTTGACATTGAAAAATGCAAATTATCCTGTATTCATCACTGCTAGTTCAAGTTTTTCAGCTAGCTACATTGTTTATTGACCAACATTTCTCTATTCCATCACGATATACACAGATCCATGTGCAGGTGTATTGCTTTGTTCAAACAGTTGAAAATAATCCTCAACAGAAAGCCTCTGATGATACTTTGAACTGAGGCAAGTGCACTATAATCCAATCCTCAGCCAATGTGCATACACAGAAACTAACAAGGAATTAATGCTATGTAATATAGATTGCATTATGTGTCAACCAAATAACATTCGCGCTGCACAAATGCATGCTATGGCCATTACTAATGAGACAATCTAGCCACTGCCCTTTGGGAGTTATCATTGATCAGGAACTCAACTGGATTCACCACATAAATACAGTAGCTACAGGAGCAGATCAGAAGCGAGGAATACTGCGGCGAATACCTCACCACCACATTTCCCAGAGTCTACCAATCATCTAAAAAGTCAGGAGAGCCATGGAATACTCCCCATTTGCCTGGATGAGTGCAGCCCCAATAACACAAGCAGCTTGACACCATCCAAAGCAGCCTGCTTGATTGGCATTGCATCCACAAGTATCTATTCTCTCCACTATCATTCAATAGCAACAATGTGTATTATTTAAAAGATGCACTGGAGAAATTCAAAGATTCTTAGACAGCACCTTCCAAACCCACGACCATTTCCAGCTAGAAAGACAAGGTCAACAATACCTTGTCTTTCTAGCGGCACGGTGGCACAGTGGTTAGCACTGCTGCCTCACAGCGCCTGAGACCCGGGTTCAATTCCCGCCTCAGGCGACTGACTGTGTGGAGTTTGCACGTTCTCCCCGTGTCTGCGTGGGTTTCCTCCGGGTGCTCCGGTTTCCTCCCACAGTCCAAAGATGTGCAGGGTCAGGTGAATTGGCCATGCTAAATTGCCCGGAGTGTTAGGTAAGGGGTAAATGTAGGGGTATGGGTGGGTTTCGCTTCGGCGGGTCGGTGTGGACTTGTTGGGCCGAAGGGCCTGTTTCCACACTGTAATGTAATCTAATCTAATCTAATACATGGGAACACCACCATCAAGTGCCCCTCTAAGCCACTCACTATCCTGACTTGTAATTATATTGCCATTCCTTTACTGCTTCTGGGTCAAAATCCTGGAATTCCCTCCCTAATGACATTAGGGACTGCAGTGCTCAAAAAGGCTACTCACTACCACCTTCTCAAGAGCAACTAGCACAGGCAATAAATGCTGGCCAGCCAGTGACACCTGCATCCCCACCAAATGAATTTAAAACACCTTGTGTATATATCAACCCTAGATCAATACTTAGCTTGCAAGCCCTTTACTTTGCTCCCCAGCAATTTTCTGCAATAGATTTCCTCAGCTTATCTGGATCAGCTTTGAAGGCATAATTTATTAAGTGCATTAAAATGCAGAATGACTGTATGAAGTCATCATACCAGCGGTGAATTCATAATACCAATAGACAAAAATCTGTGGTTTATCACATTGGCTCTGGGGATCGTAGCAACCAGCAGTTGTTTCGCAGGGATTTTATTCTTCAGTGAAACTTAAGGTAGGACCACTGGTGGATAGTAAAGTGTCCTAAAAGCAACTGAATGGGTATCGAGTCTATGTCTAGAAATTGCCTTTGATTATATTAATAAATGGTTAGTTTGTGTGTTAACTAAACATGCATGATTTGCATTGCTGTGAAGCAGGACTTTTTTTTTATGGAATTTCGTTTGTATGAATTAATCAAACAGATATAATCCCTTTCTTCTGGTAGACTGTAATAAAGTTGGAAAAATACTGAACTGAACCCATAAAATTTAACATATCCAGGTTTCTTTTGCTGCCGTAAAATTATTTCTTTTGACAAAAATCTATGGGAAGGCACTGATTTATCAAATTAAACTACTGAAAACAATCATTCTCTGAAACAGTTTGTCTTTACCATCTTCTCATAAGTGATGCACAGTTCCTCAGTGCAGAGAAAGGTCCAACTGCTCACATTCATTTTTATTGCTCAGCTTGATATATTTTACATATTTTGCATATTTTAGGCAAAACAACAAAAATAAGTGGTTCATGTTACGTACATCATCTCAAATTGGCTAAAAGGGTGGAAATTGCTTACACAAAAGCTTCATGACATGACAGATGGCCTAATGTACCTGGATGCAAAACTACTGAGTCTCTATACGATACACAAGTGCACTCAGACAACCTGTTGTGGGATTTTAATATGTTCAAGACTTACATTTGTATACAATAGTCTATGGTAGTTGATGTTACTGCTCGCTAGTCCAGGGTGCAAAGGCCAACATGGAATCCCAAACTGCTCTCAACCTAACAGCGATCAATCAGCTCAACACTATTAAATAATTCAGGAATTTATGATTAACAATAGACTAAACATCGTTGAATGACTAACATTCAATTGGAAGACCTCACTATTAAATGGATTTCATATGCTCATCCAGTTGATACATAAACGCAGTCACTGCAGAAGACTTTTTTTGTATGAAGCATCCAACCATCAATCGCCAGAATGTACAATGAGGGGAATATGGCCAGAGTAAATTGTGATATTGTTACAGATGGAGTTGTCTCGTCAGCATACTTAATTATCACAAGAAACCTAGCAAGAAATGAGCCATGTATGTTCTCACTTGACAGACGTCTGTCTCAATCTTTTATCCTATGTACTTCCAGCCCACATTTGCAGTCTCCACTAGATTGAGTTGAAAGGATATTATGATACTAAGAACTTATTTTCATGCCTGCAAGTCAACAGCATTAAGTAGAAAAGCAGTCCATTAGGAAAATTTTACTCACTGTGCTATGGAACACAACACTATGCCCATTTCCATGGCTTTCAATATGAGTTGACAGGTTAAAGCAGATGGCCCGATGTCGTATTGCATCCATTGTTTGTGCGTCAAAAAAGTCATGTGGTCTTGCTGCAAAATAAAAGGAAGTTATCAAAGGGCTGTTCACTTTAATATATATAACTTCACTTGAATTACCAATATTTTTGAAATCTATCCAATTAGTTACTAGAGGATAGATCAAAAATTAAATAAAATCTGCTCTCAAGATAAAATGTAAAAACAGTAAGTGCGATATGGGTCAAAAATTTTAAAAGGGTCAGTCAGAATTCCACCTCAAATTATGCTTACATATTTTAGGCAAAACATGCACAGCATAAAGGTAAACAAATTCGGGTGGTTAATGTTAAACACGCAAACTCAAACTGGCTGAAAGGATGGCAAGTGCTTCAACTACAAGCTGTACACCATGACAAGTTAGCCTGCGTATCCAGATGCAAATCATAGACTCTCGATGATCTCATTTTAATAGGACATAGAGGAATTAAAGCAGCACTCAAAGATTCAGAATGCAAATTTGATTCTTCCTCAAAAAAAATGTTTCCTCGGTTCCAAATCTAGTTGGAACTGAACACATTCACTTTTATATATACCATCCAAAAATATCACTTGGCTGCAATGTACCTTTACCCCAATTTCCCACAGCTACATAAATTTGTGTCACTGGCTCAGGTCAAATTTATAGCTTGCTTTTCTTACAGTCCTGACCACAGTAAAACTCATCTGTTACAATACCTGTAATATATCACTGTACCATCTGTCACCAAAAGGTATTTGATCATAAAAGGTGTTGCAATTACAAAGAAATAACCAGCATGGGCTGGGTTGCAGATTATATCCTGGCTTATAAAAGCCAAGCTTTTGCAACCACCAAAATCAGTGGAAAACATGGAAATGCTTCAAGATCAAAAAGTCATTCATGTACATCAGAAATCAAAAGAGTTCTCAAATTCGAAATTGTTACTTCAATAAAGACAAAAATGTTATTACACTGTAAATGGTTCAAAGTAGCCTTCTGCTGACACCACAAATGTTATATACACCACATCAGTGAACACTATCTGTGCTCACTTGAGGGACAATCAATCTGGTGATTCAACTGTAGAAAAATAGTGTACTTTTTTCATGTACAGGTTAGACCAAAGTCAAATTATTTATATGTGCCAGACAGCAACAAACTGCCTGCACTTAAGCCCACCTGCATTCTCCTCCTATTTCACACATTTGGCATTGTGATCTCTGAACAGAGCACCTCCACTAGCAGTGGGGATGACAGAAAAAGAGGTCTTATCCATCCACATGCATGAATCATGTCTCTCAATTATTTGCTTATCAGCAAAATGATCGTGATAACAGCAAAACTCCTTCTGCTTACCATGACAAAGCAGCCTGAACCACTGAGTTTTGGTGCTCAGTCTCACCTTGGAGCAACTAATGCTGGAGTCATTGCCAGAACTTCAGACAAACTCTTCCCTGTTCATATATCATAAAAGAACAAAACAAAAGCACTTTATTCTTATTTCTGCAAGCATGCTGCTCTATAAAGCTTAATAATAGTAAGCATAGGCATATGGACCAGAATGGAATAGTGTAGATTAGATGGGCTTCAGATTGGTTTCACAGGGCAGCGCAACATCGAGGGCCGAAGGGCCCGTACTGCATTGTAATATTCTATGTTCTAAGTCGGTCATCCAGTGTTTCATTAAAGAAGGAAGACAATTAAACCATAGCGAAATTAAGTGGCAATCATTCAAATTTTGTGAACATATCATCCACCAAACTGCATCTCTGTGCTTTGAATATTTGACGAGTTGTTACATAGCCACAGATATTCCAAAGGCCATTGAAATGTTGAAGCTACGTAGATTGAGGTACATGTCGGTGTCATGCAGAAAGCCCATGGGAATTGCACAGGAAACTGAATTCCCCAATGAGCATTTCCCATGTTTGAAACCCTCCAAGAGAGTCCATTAAAGGCATAGAATTCAGAGGATCTAACTCTCTCAAAAGATTATAGATATCTACGTGAAGTTAGGAGCTTAAGAACCTACTTTAAGTCACCAGTAACAATGGTAAGCTGTCCCTCCAAACTACATTGCAACCAGTCTCAAACTTCAAAGGCCTGACGACCACAATCCTAACCCCACGTAACTCATAAAAGTTTTTCATAGGAGCTGTCAAAGGGCCCAATGTGTTGCGAGACACTTAAATCTCAAAATAAAAAGGCACTGTGACTGCTGCAAGAAGTGATGTGGCTGTTAGGAAGATCATTTGTAAAGATAAATTTGTGGATCCCTGGAAAAAGTTCATAACAGGAGCCCCTTGGATAATTTCCAGCACAGAAGCCAACTGAAAGTAAGTAAGTCATTGTTAATCTGATCAGGCTTTCTGTTGACTAAAATCATTCTATTTCGAGAATTTTGTTCAACGCCTTAAAGTCTGCCTAAGGCAAAACAAAGTTAGGCCAATAGTTAAATATGAAGAATAATTATTTGGAGTTGAAATGAATTATCTTCATACTCAGATTATTGAGCTAACCAAACGTCTCACTACTTCAGTGGGTAACTGAAGACAGTGGTAAACCCATCTTGCGACTAGAGATACTCTTGCATTTGTCCATCTGAGTATCTACACAGGAGATCTCAGAAGGTAGGCGTTAAACCACCTGAAACAAGACTTCAATCATACACAGGCTGAAGTATGCAAGAGTTGGAAATTCAATTTCCTAAAAGGCATCAATAAACCCTTTGGGCATTTACTAACATTTAATAAGGAGATTGGGGTAGGTGAGGAGGAAACGAAATCATCAGGCCAACGCACTCATCCATACAAAATCATTTTTGCCATATCTGCCTTAAATGGCAAAGTACCCATTTACAACTGGGAAATTTTTTTCTTTTACAAATTACAGGCATTGCTACAACCAAAGGCAATTAGGATCAATCATGCATAGTCACCAGCGAAATAAAAACCATCACACTGAACAAAGTTAATACATTCCTGAGATGAGATGAACCAAATATCAACTGCTACATCCAAGGACATAGTGGAATATCGCTCTTATTTAAACCATAGAAGCTAGAACTAGAAAGGAGATCGTTGGTTGGAAGTAAGTATAACAAATCAGAAATAATAACTTACGTAGTGAACGTCGTCGTTTATTCTTTAGCCTTCTCCGTTTGTTCATAACTGCTTTAGAAGGTGACTCCTCCTTAACCTTCGGCTGACTAGTGACTTTTGCAGAGTTCTGTTGGCTGAAGTGTGTAGGTACGTGACGAGCAAGGCCACCCTGTGATGCAAAGCTGGCAGTACACCCACCAACGACACACTGAAACAAAATACACCAGAAAAAAAAAATCACATTTCACTTTGCAACATCAAAAGCGAACCACTATAAAAATCATAATTGTACAATAGGCCGACTGATTAACTCAAAAATCCGCAGTTACACAAATAAACCAAATAACTCAAATGCAGCACACCATTATAACCAAATTTCCATTTTCAAATTAAACCTTTTAGATCTTTAGATTTTTGATGTAATCACTTACTTTTGAATTAAACTATAGCAAGATGTTCATTCATTTTCATGCAAACAGCAAGTCAGCTACTTTAAGAAAAATGAAGAATCTTCCAAAAACATGATGTCAGCCATTCTCCTCTGAACGACATGGTTCCATGTCCAAGTCCCAATCATGTATGCATAAGTATTCAAGTAGTGCACTGTTGGAAACCCAGTCTTTTGAATGAGATATGAAATTAACTGCTGTTTTAGACATTAAGCATCCCAAAACACTACCTAGATTAAGCGAGTTGTCTTCACCAAAAATGTATTCCACAACAGAAACCTATTAAGATCACAATGACATTGCTGTGCAAAGGAGCATGCTAAATTCAAATTGACTGCCATGTTTCAGACTTTACAACAGTGCTACAGATCAAAAGGTATCCCATATAAATGACAGACATTCAACAGTGACACGAAGCATTATATAAACGCAAAGCTTTCTGGAAATGGAACTCGGTGGTTGGTTTGCAAATTCATCAAGACTTCACAAAATTGGAGTTAAAACTAAGTAAGAACGATATATCCACCCAGAGTTAATGGAGATGTGCTTTAGCTTTGGAGAGAATTAAGAGTTTAATACATCTTTCCACTGAACATTTTTGGCATTGGTGTGATACTCCCCAAAGTCTTGAATTTCAAGAGTTAAATTATGAAAGGTTACATAAACTTTGCTTGAATTCATTTGAGATTAGACAGTTGATAACAACTGACATGATCAAAATGATAAAGACATTCAAGAGCAGAGACACATGGTAACCATCAACAATCTGAAACTTCGAATTAGGGGAAGATCTTTCAAGACTGAAGTCTGGAAACCGTTTCATGAAAGAAAGTGAAAATCTGGAATTCTCATTAAATGCTGTAGTCCCTGAGTCAACTAAAAACAAAGATAAACAAGTTATAATCCATTTGTCATTTAAGGGTATTGTATGGTCACAGTAATGACAAATAGATGGAGTTGAAGCACAATAAACCATGAAATTTAAAGTTCCATTGGACACCAAGGTGCTGTTTCATTAGACACACATACTGATGGCGAGTTCATCATGAGGGTCACCATGCCTCAGCCACCATGGAAATTGAAACAATGCTGCAGTATCACTCTGCATCATTAACCAGCCAACTGAGTAATCCAAAATTGCTCATGATCATATAGAAGAATAAAAGGCTTGCGGAGCTCAATGATCAATTTTTGTCCCTAAAGTTCTACTAAAAAAATATGTTTGGGGAACAATATTAGGAAAGTGCCTACTGTAAATGAGGAGAAGCTGATCTGAAGGAGATCTGAAACCAGCCTCAACCACCTATCCTCAGTTCCACAGTACAATGCACAATCCATTATTACAATCTGATCAGTTTCAGCTGCTGCCAGTTTCGGCTTTTCCTCCTCCCCGGTCCTTAGCCTTCAAGAAGGAACACTCCACTCAATTTAAACAGAAGCAGACAACACAATTAAAGAAAGCGTATTAAATGAGTTACTAACTGATCTGCTGTGTGTTGTGTCGATAATATTAATAATTATGGCTAATATGAATTTCAACTTACATTTTCATATCCAAGTCCCAGCAGGATTTGACTGGTAAAACTTCAAGTGTATCAATTAAGATGAGAAACAATTCCAGAAGAAAACTAAATTTTATTAAAATGTCAGGTGCATAACAATGGATTGATCTAATAACAGATATTAGATTCTAACCCTTGATTTGAAGCAGTGAATATATTAGTCCTACATTATAAACCTACCTTACCTCCTCTGTAGTTTGTTTCACTTTTTCACACTGTTGTATTCAGGCCATCAGTTTGGTGCAGTTATCTGGTCTTTTTTTAAAATATCAGTGCACTGATATTTCAAAAATATTTTGAAAGCACTGTGATTTTAACTTGATGTCTCATGTCATGCAAGGAATGACAGATCCTGCCAAAAGAAAGTCCTGCAGCATACTAAGATGATCAAGTTTGCAGTCTAATTTAAAGTCTAATTAAAATGAGCATTTTCAAAGAGAACCAGGTGCTCAACTCTGAATTACATAAGACTGTTTTATTTTCTATGCATACAAGTGTTCAGATAGAGAATTCTTTCGTCGGTCATCCAATGACCTTGACAGATGTGCAGCAAGCAGCATCGGCCTGCCAATTATGCATCATGCTACAGATAAACTAGCCAAAGCTCAAAAGGCAGTTGTATAGTTAGCTTTCATCTGCAAAACTGGTTTCCAATATAGTCTCTGACTTAAGCCAAGCAGAAGGATAGGCATTTTGAGAGTTCTGAATCACCATATATTTGAAACCTATGACTTTTGATTCATTCCATATGAAATTTCACCCACGTTCTTCTGGAGCCACAACTGGATAGAATTTGCAATGGATGTTTTTACACATACCTTAAAGGGTTTGTCTCCACTGTGTGTAAGCATGTGCCTCTGCAGCCAGCTCTGGCTAGTAGATGGTGTATTGTATACTTTGCACCCTTTCCATAGACAGACAAATACCTGAAAATATAAATTTGGCAAATGTTTTAAAGACTCCTTCAAGGGAGTACCATTCAATATTCCAGGTACAACCTTTTCTCCTTTAATAAAAACTAAACGTTTTGGAAAACAGAAGATAAGGAATGCCAGAGCTTGGCAGCTGAGCACCTTCCTTTCTTCTGGGCTCCCATTATAACATGTGATTTGCAGCACACAATTTAGTACAACTACAAGCACTGTTCCCACATGTTCAAAGGCAGACGCGCATTCATACTGCATTAATTTGATATCTTTATGTTATAATTTCACAAGGACTTTCACATAGCTGGCTTTTATCCTATCAATCTGGGCTGCTTTTGAGATTGATCTTTGTAATGCTGATTCCTTCTTTAACCAACTATTTGGAAGTCAAACAAAGATAGTGTACACTCTCTCCTGATACCTCAAATTCTGAATTCAAATTAGAAGAACGCATCACATTTGAATATGCAAACATCAGATCTTTTACTTAATATGCTATCTTTTAATGCAGGCAATACAAAAGAAATCTTTTAATCACAAATTTAATGTTCAAGTTTCAGGTCAACAATCAGGGCAGGGTTTATAAGCTTGCTGAGTAAAGTTCACCAAGCTGATGAACAACAGAGAAAAGAGCAGCAGACACAGAGGCAGTAAAGATCTTACACAGACAACTCAACAGGATATCATTCTGAATTGGTCAGCTTCACATGAAG
The DNA here is from genome assembly GCF_004010195.1 of Chiloscyllium plagiosum. Taxonomy (NCBI): domain Eukaryota; kingdom Metazoa; phylum Chordata; class Chondrichthyes; order Orectolobiformes; family Hemiscylliidae; genus Chiloscyllium; species Chiloscyllium plagiosum. Next base: position 9,732,697 of record NC_057732.1, read on the forward strand.
GACAAATGCAAAGTACAAAACATTGGGAGAAGGAAGAATGGGAGACACTCATAATCATGTGACAAAACTCGCCAAGTTGAAAGGGATCTGGAGATATTAGCCAAAAGGTTGCTCAGCACATCCACTAAAAGAGCAATAAAGGAAGTTAATAGAATGCCAGGTTATAGTACCAGATCAATTCGAAAAAAAAGACGAGATCATGCTGAAATTGTGACCAGGTCACACTGCAACTAAAAATACAAATCAGAAATGTTCAGCTTCGAAGTGCCACGCAGATATCAAAATGAGGCTGATCCCAGTTTAAAGGAATGAATTTAAGGCTCATATTTGACAAGCTGTCTGAAGAGATAAACAAAGACTTTGTTTAGGCTTTCAAATATGCCGGGGGACAGTAACCATTTTGTAAAGAACAAAATTTCTAACAGGTGCAAAATAATTCTTTGCATCAAGCATGATGAAATAATCACCAAGGTGAGTGACAAATGTCAGATAATGCATGTTTCAGAACCAGCTAAGATGCTGCATTGGGGTTAATATTCTATAATATTAAACAAACAAAGCTATTTTTACAGCCAAAGTCATCTTGCCATCACCTGGAATTAACTTTTCTAGTTAGGTAATTTACACAAAAAACTTAAAGTGACTAGCAATTTTGTGAATAACTAGAGTAAGAAGAAAGCGAAGAACTGATTCATGTAATTCTCACTTTTAAGCGAAACAGTGGCAATCATCTTTATGCAATGGAACAAAATAAACATAAGTGACTACAATAATAGGCTTGCCTAGCATGTCAGATATGAATCAAGTTTTTCCACTCCTTCTGTAAACAGAAATGCCTCACAAATAACTAGCAGAGGTCAGGAACTTGCCTATGGGAAACATTCCAGTGAATGACTGCCTTACTACTCCATGGGGAGGGCACAAAGCACATTACTGGCTCCTCAATCTGAACAGACTTGGCAACAGAGATCCTTTCACTGATCACTCATATGTAAGCTTTACAAATTCAAGAAAAGCACGGTTTAAAGTCAGAATACATTCCATTCAGTTGGAACTGAATGGCTAGTTTGATTACCACCTGACCATTCATGCTCTCTGCCAGAGTTTAAATTTAGCAGATACTGCCAACTACAATGGTCATGACTGACAGCATCAGCACACAAGAGTTTGAAGGGGTGGTTAACTTGGGAGTAGAACTGGACATGTGATAATTGAGTAGGTGCTTTTCAGGATTGGGATTAAATACTTATTTAACATAGTAAGTTTCACTCTGCACTGGTCCTGTTTTTTAAAGCCTGGAAATGCTGTTGGCACTTTGTACTGATGAGTGAAAATTTGTATCAACGTCTCATCAACACCCAGCTTATCCTGAGGACTTAGCTGAAAAAGTCAAGGATTCCTTAAATCAGTCAGAAAGAAGTATTGATTATCTGAGTTTAATCAAGCCTGAAACACCACTGACCCTGTCAGTTAAATACTCGATCGTCCCGATTTGCTCAATTCTATAGCTGAGACTTAACAAATATCATGTTTCACATTCTTTAATTCGATCATTTTCAATGAGGACATTTTTGTTGGCAAAGTTCATGTCATCTTTCTTTGTTCTGTAAGATGTTGTACCATCTTATTAAACCCCATACACCGGAGACTGCAATGACCAAAAGAGGCTTCCAACTCGCAAACAATGAAATAAATTACTCAATCTGTCAGTAAATTGAGTTTCAGTATTGCTACTAGGTTAGGGTGCGTTGATAAAATGTTTTAAGCACAGGAGGGGGAAATTTCTCAAGTCAAAACACTACTGAAATTCAATACAACAGTCACCATTGATAGTTTCCACCAATACTTCACCTTTGGCTACATACTTCAAAGGGCTCTCGCCAGACAGACTAACTTTATCTCAAATTTGATAACTCTAAAATTAATGCTTCCAAAATAAATGAAATTTTATTAGTACACTTCATTGAAATTCATAAGTTAAATCAATCTGACCTAGGTTTCCATTAAAACTGAATGTGCATTGGCTCAGATGGTCAATAGTAATACGTTGCATTTCTGCTGCATGTACCTTTATTTGGTGCCATAATGGGAACCCACCACAAGCAGAAATATATTTTTAAAAAGACACACATCAAGCCACAAATTATCACAATGCTATTTGCATCTTAAATGTTTATAACCTGAAAAGCAGCAATGGCAAGTCTGCAACCCTGGTGAGATAAAGTAGGGAAATATACGTAAATCAAATCCTCTGTATCTCTTCACTTATTTCTTGCAAATTTGAGAGATTACAGAATAAGGGAAGAGAATGTCCTTTGCTTCACAAATTGAACACAAGGCAAAGAGGGTATGATTAAAAACAAAAGTCAAATCCAGTAACAAAATCAGTGCATCAGTTTCCGCTTATTCAACATACTGCACTCTCTGAAAACCAAAGATTATTGGAGTAAGACAAACTCAAATGCTGTACCAATATCTATTTCAATAGAACTTATGAACTGCATTCTGGAAAATGGCAACAATTTTGACAAATTAAATGTTTATCATTTCAACAGAAAGAGTTAAATTTCAAGTTTATATTAACACATTTACATCAACCCCATTATGTTGTAAGAAAAGCACTCCACAAATTGGAATTCTAATGGAACTTTAGCCTGAACGTTTTCACTTCAGACCTCATTGGAATATGAATGGAAAGAAAACAGTGGGATAATTAGTACATGCGTGTTACAGTGTGGTCTGCTTTGGGTATGACTGGAAAATGTTTAAGCTCATTTGGATATCACCAAATGTAAAATCTGCCTTCAGCCAGTGCAATTTTGCATTTTAAAACATATTTGCTTAAAAATGAAATTACATGTTTTAAAATACACTTAATATTTGGGGGTGGGGGGGGGCTAACTTGGTACAACTGAATTAATATAGCCGAAATTAGATTTAATCATAAAAAATAAACAGTTTTAAGTTGCTGTCAATCCACCACCACTTATTAAACCATCTTGAATGATAGCCATTAATTAGGTATTGCAGTAATTAGCCAAAGATTTTAAAACACTCCAAAAGAACTGCCTTCATTTTTACAGCCTCTTCAAAGGGGCCACAAACACTCCTGACAAAGTTTTAAACCAATTTTGAAGGCAATCTGTGTTTAAATTCCTGCAATCTCCTGTGCTGGTGAAGGCAAATTTCACCCAAAAAAAGTACTAGAATGGAACCTTCATGCCAAAAGATTTTATGGCAATTCTGGGAAGAAAGCAATCTGGAAACAATTTCATATGAAAGCTAAAATTAACATGACAAATAAACAATACAATGGGCTTTAAATTCAATGAACCAGTTTGGATTTTTTGCCAACTTTCAAGTTCAAAAGAGTCGAGGGAGGCACATATCTGGACCACATATCATCGAGACAAAAATTAGCAAATGGCTGAAATCGTTGCCAAATGTATATTCAACTGACTGGATATAAATCAAGACAATTTTGAAGGAACTGATGTGAGCCAGACATTGCAGATATTGTCATCCAGACCTGACATGGCAAACAAACCACATTTAGATGTCTGCCTCTAGAGAGTTAAGTTCAATCCCTCTTGCAATTGAGGGTGTAGAGTCACAACAATAATAGTTTTTTAAAAACCCCTAAAAATTACCATTGAAAGAGCAAGAATGAAAATAGTCCGTAGTCTTGAAATACAACAAAGAAGGCGGCAGCGCTCTAAGATAGGGGGGATGGTTTGAACTCAGACATGCAAAGTTCCTTGCAGCTTCAGCAAGTTCTGTGAACTGGCATGCAAGCACTATTACATATCTTGCTCTTGACTATCTTTTCAGAAGCAGCAAATTATCCAATACCTGTATTTCAAACACTTTGCACTAGAATGTGAGAATCACAACTTTATTTAAGCTATTCTAAGTTCCAGACGATAACCAACATCATTAGGGATCTGTTATCTGTAAACTTGCTAGATTTTCTCAAATATCAAGTCATAGCAAGTTCTTATAAAACTAAGTTGAATGCAGGCAGCAGTATATTTCTTGTGATTTGAGTAACTGAACCTTAATGGAACACTGGGCTGAGGGGGCAGTACAAAGATAGTGACGTAGAAACTGGGCAAGAAGCTAGACAGAAACCAGTCAAGAGTCAGAAAACAAGACAGTTATTTCAAGACACAGGTATTGGCACCAAGGAATGAAGATGGACATATTTAAAAATATACAAGTTAAGCAATAAGACAGATGACAATTGAAATTAAATTAACTATGCCAAATAGAAAATATTATTTGCACAAAAATCTAATTTCACAATTACTGCAAGATAAATGCTCGATGTTGTTCTACACTGACATGTAAAATAGACAGTATAAAAACAGAACAGCTGGGGAAGGGATATCAAATTAACCAATTGCTCCATGACATATTAAAACAATTTACTAATTCAACCAGTTTCGAAAGCATACTCTTGACTAATTTAAAAACCAGAATTAAGTCCATGTCCAGTCTAATCAACCGCAAGTGTTCTTGTGTGTTGTGCAATAAGTCTCAAAAGCCGATACTGAACAGGATCCTCTATAATTCAGCATAATTAAAGCAATTCAGATTCTGACTATTATCTTATGGAAAAAATGACATCTGTGCACTTAGAAATGAAAAATGGGAAGTAGAATCAAATTTATCAATTTCTCTAGTTAGACTCACGCATCCAATAGCAATGAGTAGACCATCATGGCTAATGATGCAAGAAAGTTAAAATGCGAAAATGAAAGAAATTTAGAGCAGGTGGTGTGAAGGATGAAAGCAAGCAAATAAATTACAGATAAAATATTGATTTTTTTCCACCTATGTTAAATTCAATCCTCCAATCTGATTGATGATTCAATATTCATCTTGCTAATACACACCACACTACCTGGCAGCATTTTCAAAAGGGAAACAAAGTAGGCAGAGCATGCTATTCTGCAAGTCAACACCTGTGGCTTTATTACCTCACATTAAAGAAAAATGCAATTGGAGGAAGGGGAGGAAGGAGGGAGAAGGTGGTAACCTCCGCCTTGCTGGATTATTCAATATTTACCCAAACCAGGGAGGTGTGGTAAGATTTCATGCAGCACAAATATACTTGTGTCACCAAGATTAAATCAAAAACAAATGAGCAATCTGCAATTTTGTCAACTGCTGTTCTAAGCTGCTATTTAAACATTCAAAAGCACAATTTTTGTTGATACTCAAGTAACCACTAGAGCTCATTAATGATATTTTACATTGGCACTGCCATCTAAACGCAAAAGGAAGAGAGAAAAAAAAACAGACCCCTCCACGTTGCCCATCCACATGTATTGAACGGATGTGATCTGCCAAATCTGGACTGGAGCTGAAACTGGTATGGCATTGGTCCCAGCAGCAGTTGTAAGTGATATTCTTTCCCGATGAAGTAGTACTTCCGTGACCATTTATCAGCGCAGGAGTAGAGCGTCCACTGGAGATAGTACTGTCCATATCCATTAAGGTGCTGCTGATACTTTGAAGAAAAAGCAGCATTTTTAATTGAGTGCATGAACAACATCAATTTATAATACATGATGAAATATTATACGAATAAAGAAAGTTCACGGTCATCAAATATAGCATTTAGAAAATGTGTTCCATGACTAGTATATAATATAAAATCCAAAATGCAAAAGAGGAAAATAATTAAAAAAAGAAATCAAACGTCGAGCATTATGTGCAAATTTGCACCCATTGAGGGGATGTAGGAAAGCATAGTACAAATGGAGTAAAATGTTCTCTCATATAAAGAAATCAAAGTATGAAGACAATGAAAATGTGTTTTTTTTCCCCGCGTACAAGGCTGAATTCTAGAGTGAGTAGCAGAGATGACTTCAGGTTTTATGTTTTCCTCGGTGAAAGAAAGGCAGGGCAGGAGGGAGCAAGCATGGAGGATTTGGACTATTCTGTAATACCAATGTAAACCAATTGGGACAAAATTCCATTGTAAGGTCATAATTTTAAGAATACACTATCTTCATCAGGAACCATCAAGAAAAAATTAATAATGCAATATTTAGTCTGAGGTTATCAGTGCAATATTGTGTTGCAGGATTCAACTTCAGCTACCTGGTTTGAGACACTGTTTAAATTATTTGCTGAATTCTTTTACTGGCACTACCTCTTGTAAAATTTGGCCTTAAGCTCAAATCTGCTTTCTTGTAGATATCAAATTAAATAAAGTTGAAAACTGTTTTAAAATTAATCCGTAATCACAAATATTTATGACAAGAATTACAACTCTACGTTGCTGGAAACGTTATTGGTCAGAGTCAAGAAATGGACACTGGCTCAACACCACCCAAGGCTCCAATGAAATATATTAGAATTGGTGAAAATTCTAAACAAAATCAGTTATTGCTTGAAAAACTAAGCCTGGCAGCATCTGTGGAGAGAAAGCTGCGTTAATGTTCCTTGTCCAGTTATGAAGAAGGAGAAAGTGAGGTCTGCAGATGCTGGAGATCAGAGCTGGAAATGTGTTGCTGGAAAAGCACAGCAGGTCAGGCAGCATCCAGGGAACAGGATTCCTGAAGAAGGGCTTATGCCCGAAACATCGATTCTCCTGTTCCCTGGATGCTGCCTGACCTGCTGCGCTTTTCCAGCAACACATTTCCAGTTATGAAGGGTCACTGGACTTAAAATGTCAACTCTGCTTTCTCTCCAGTAACGATGCCAGACCTACTAAATTCTTTCAGTGATTGCTGACTTTGTTTTTGATTTCCAGTATCCACAGTCCTTTCATTTTTCTGCTGAAAATTAAAGTTTTTTGGAAAATAAACCTTTAGAATTATTTCATTTATTCATCTGTTGCCAATTAAAAGTCATTAATGTCTTTTATTCAAGCTTTAAATGTTGATGCTATGCATAGCATTTTAATAGGATCTGCATAGGGAAAACATAAAGTACAGTTTTAGAGGTTCTTCGAACCAGAATATTTTAAACCAAAGAAAGATTACAACCAGTCAGCACGAATCTTTACTGTATGAAGTTGATAAAACTTGGAGGGAATGATACTTAACAGGCAACCTTTGCATTAATCTCTAGCCACAAACGAACTACTGGATGAGCCATCATTGGTCTAAAAACCAAATAATTGGAGGTCATCAGCTAATGCATCTACACAATTAACGATAATATGAATTATCCCACAGCCAAACGATATGCAGGTTAAGTGGATTGCCCATGTTAAATTGTCCATAGTGATCACGGAAATGGTTGGTGAGGTGGAGTAACCGTGGGAAATGCAGGGTTAGGGGGATTGGGTAGAGTGGGATGCTCGGTGCTGACTTGATGGGTCAAGTGGCCTGCTTCTGCACTATAGGAATTCTATGATTCTACATATCCTTACAGCGTGAAACAACTGGTGTAAACAGGATCCAATTGCTAAAAAGTTAGCGATATGCAATAAACCTTTTCTCATTTATCTTGAAAACTTAGCAATCATGCGACCAGGTTTTACCATTTGAATCCCCCTATATCCAAAAATATGATACATGCTTTTGTTTTTCTACTTGAGTCAGACCAACAGTTTCCAAGGATCTTTTTTTTAAATTAAAACTTTGTTAGTTTACTTCACAACTCTAAAGGGAGTTGACACCCCCCCTTTGTGGAGCTTCAATCATTGCTATTTCACAGCAAAGTTACCTTGCATCAAACAGTGAATGCATGTCAATCAACTGCAGTATCCGAATATCAGTACACTTGCCAAGTGAAGATGATAATTAGCTAATGCAGTTACAAGCTCAGAAACTCTGACATCCATCACAATCAGATGTGTTCAGTACTTCTGCTAGTCCCCTAGATTTTGACACTAACCACAGCTATGGTTATAGTTACCAATAGTCGCTCACTTTTTTGGGGAATTTTCTATTTTGTGTCAAAGATCCTTTAAGACCATAAGATATAGGAGCGGAAGTAAGGCCATTCGGCCCATCGAGCCCTCTCCGTCATTCAATCATGGCTGATGGGCATTTCATCTCCACTTACCCGCATTCACCCCGTAGCCCTTAATTCCTTGTGACATCAAGAATTTATCAATTTCTGCCTTGAAGACATTTAGCGTCCCAGCCTCCACTGCACTCTGTGGCAATGAATTCCACAGGCCCACCACTCTCTGGCTGAAGAAATGTCTCCGCATTTCTGTTCTGAATTTACCCCCTCTAATTCTTCGGCTGTGTCCACGGGTCCTAGTCTCCTCGCCTAACGGAAACAATTTCCTAGCGTCCACCCTCTCCAAGCCATCTCTCAAGGAATTAAGGGATATGGGGAGAGTGCGGGTAAGTGGCGTTGAAATGCCCATCAGCCATGATTGAATGGCAGAGTGGACCCGATGGGCTGAATGGCCTTACTTCCCCTCCTATGTCTTATGGTCTTATGGCTGACAACTACAGAGAGTCACTGATCTGCTCAAAATTCGAAAAGGCTGACAAAAGTAACATCAACACAAAGCAGAGAGCTGCTTTATAGTTATTGGTTCTTGCTCCATGAGAAGGAAAAGGAGAATTCTCCGTATCTTTTAAATTGGTTCAAGTAAATTCTATTTTCATATTTTAACAGAGTCATGATAAAGTTAAAATGGCACATAAAAATGAGCATAAATAAGTGAATAATAGAACTAAACAATTAATTAAAAACTTATTGAGAATGGTTGCACTGATTGTACATCAAAGCTGCAGTATGTGGGAGCTCAAGGATACCATTGTGATTCAGGGCAATCATATCTGTGATAAATGCTGGGAGTTCAAGCAGGTTTGGCTCAGGGTTTATGAGCAGGAGGCTGAACTACAGACATTGCAAAGCGTCAAGGAGGGGAATGGTTACCTGGATTCTATGTATCAGAAGGCAGTCACACCTCTTAGGATAAGTTGTCCTGATATGGTCATTGATGAAGGACAGCAGGCTGTGAATGCAGGTGAGAATGGTAAGGAGGGTCCAGAGGACAGGACTGCAGGTGTATTAGCCTGTGCAATTGTTCAACGGGTCTGAGGTTCTTTCACCTTCCTTGGATGAATGCAAGGGGTAGTGGGATGCTTAAGCTAAATGGCAGTGGCACTGTGGTACATAGAGCCATCCAAGCATGGGGAGCCAAAAGAATATAATGGTATTAGGGAACAGCACAATCAGGGGATTGACACTGTTCTCTGCAACAAAGAGTGTGGGTCTAGACAGCTGTATTATCTGCCCAGTTGCAGGACTCAGGATATCTATCATGGGCTGGAGAAGAACTTATAGTATGGGGTAAAAGATCCTACATTGGTCTATGTGAGCATCAACAACATAGGCTGAACTAGGAAAGACATTCTGCATAGACAATATGAGAAGATAGGCACTAAATTTAGAAACAGAATCTCAAAAGTAGCAATCTCTAGATAATTACCATAATCTTTCAAATTAGGGGGATGAACCTCAATTTTACCCACAAACTCCAGACATTTTTGCTCTGTCTTCCCTGCTAGGTTCTGCTTCCAGTCTATTTTCGTCAGTTCCTCTCTCATGCCCTCATAATTACCTTTATTTAACTGTAACACCATTACATCCGATTTTGCCTTCTTTCTTTCAAACTGCAGACTGAACTCTACCATATTATGATCGCTGCTTCCTAAGTGTTCCCTTACTTTAAGATTTTTTTTTGAACGGTGCCTTGGATGTTAAAGATTTCAAATGCCTTCTCAGCAAGTATTCTAGGTAAATTCAAGTCTAGACATTTTCAACCTGCTCCATGCACTGGTTCTTGGCATTGGTTCCAGCATGAATTGAAGGAACATACTCTGTCAAAAAACAGATTGCTTCCATGCTTTGTTTAGATACTCTTTTTGCAGTCAAAAAAGCACAAAAAGGGCTGTCACATATTACATCAATAATCAATAAATAGAACACATGGCCAGAACTTGTGGTCACTTTGAGAGGGGCACGAACTAATCAATGACAGTCAGTAAGCATTTTAAGAGGTCATGGCCATATAATTTGATTGAATTATTTGAGGAAGTAGCTTGTGGACTTGACACTGTGGTTGTGCTTGACAAGTGTTTTTGTCACCTGAAGTTTATATCTGGTAGAGTACGGAGGATCATTAGAAATAGCAGATCATTGCAGCCCATTAAACTTGTTCAACTATGATAGAATCTTAGCTGATCTGACTGCAGTCTCAACTCCACTTTCCTGCCTACCCTCCATAACCCTCAATGTCCTTTGTTCGTCAAAAATCTAACTCAGACTGGAATATGTTCAATGATCAAGCCTCCACTGCTCTGTATTGAAGAGAATTACAAAGTCAAACAACACTGACAGAATAACTTCCTCTTTATCTATCCCTACCTTTAAACTATCCTTCATTAATTCTAGGTTCTCCCACAAGAGAAACTAACCTGAACATTCATTCTGACAAGTGTCTTCAGTTTCACCACTCTTCTGAATTCTAGTGACTATAGATCTAACCCACTCAACCTTTCCACAGAAGGCAAATCTTCTCATTCTAAGAATCAGCTGAGTGAACAGTGACTTTTTAAAGAACTGTTTCTAATAGTGTTTCCCTCCTTGAGTAAGGAGGCCAATATTGTCCGTCACACTTGTACAAGAGTCCCCAATTTTTATACTCCAGTCCTCTTGCAATATAGATCATTCATTTGCCTTTTTTCTTGTTGTACCTGCAAGCTGGCATTATGATTTGATTTCTATAACACCCAAATCCCTTTGAAAGGCAACATTCTGCAATTTTCTTTTAAACAAAATTCTTTTCCCCTGCTCAAGAGAAAAAACAATTTTTTCCATTAGACTCCAGCTGCCATTTTATTTTTGCAATCAATATTTTTTGGCAGACCGTTCATATGCCCACAACTTGCTATCCTACGAATTCCCGTATTGTTAGCAAATTTGGCTAAAGCACAGTAGTCCCTTCATCCAAATTATTAACGACAAAATCAAACAGTTGAAGTCCCAATGATCTCAGCAACACTAAACTGTTATATTTTTCTGGTACGTCAATCTACTTTCACGCTAATATCTCACCTGTAGTGCCATGTGTTCTTGCATTGTGCAGTAATCTTTTTTGTCACATTTTATCAAATGCCTCTTAGCTTTATAGCTCAGTACTGTCTCTCCAGGCTGAAGAAAATTTTAGTTGGCATGTATAAAGGCATAAGAGAGCTTGGATAGAGCAGAGAGCAAGACCTATTTCTATTTGGAGAGAGATTAGTAACTAGGGGCCATAGATTTGAACTAATTGAAGGAAGGACTTGAGGGGAAATTGGGAAAAATAGTTTCATTCAAAAAATGAAACGGTTTTCAAAACCACTACCTAAAAAAGGGTATAGCGGCAGAATATCTCACCTTATTTAAAATATAATAGAATGCGTTTGAGATGCTCTAAATATCTATGGACCAAGAGTCGAAGGATGGAATAAAATGGATAGCTCTTTTTAGATTATGGACAGGACGGGTTGATTATTACTGAAATCTTGCTAAAATCATGGGTGCATTTTTGAAGATATACAGAGCAACCATGGTTATGCAAATTTCGTATTATCCGAACAAGATCTCAAGGACCCAATGCCTGGGTAATCTGTGACAAAGTCCGAGACCTGAGGGTGTAAAAATCTGCTCTGTCTTACATTGTATGTCTTGAAGTATGATACTCTATTTGAAACAAGATCCTCTGTTGTAATATAATAGCTACATATTAAATAAAAGCTTAAGAGAACTGACCGAGCAGGAGAAGCCAGATCTGGGGCCACAACGTGCCTGTAGGAAGGAAAGCTGAAGGAAAAATCTTGCATTACTGCACATGAGAATCAATGCTCCGAATATTTCTCAGAAAAGCAGTGCTGTCAGTTTTCTGGATTTGGACTGGATGCAACTGAACTGTATCCCTCTCAATCATCTTACGCAACCTTTCTTAAACTAAGAGAAATTCCCAAACTATTTCAGCACGCATAGTCGGAGAAATAGACAAAACAGTAAGAGACACAGCAAGCTTTCAGATTATAGCAACATTTGATTCAATACATTGCACTAAGTTTCGCAAGATTTCTCCTTTACTAGTATTTAAGCTCCATTTAATTTAATAATTCGGATATTACAGCAGACCAAGGAATTTTAAAGAGAAAAGAACAGGACCAGGAAGAATAGTAGCTGCAGAGAAGATGTTAAAACCAAGTTAAACAGTCATGCAACACAACACACAAAGTCTGAACTGACAGTCTAAGAACGAACCCAGTTTTAAAACACAGCAAGATAGTGTCAAAAAAATACAATTTTGGAAAGTGAATAGTGTCTATCTATTGCCACTAATGGAAATGAGTAACTTCAATTAAAGTTTATTCATAAGCCTCATTTGGATTTGAAAATAAATGAATCCTAATCAAGAATCAATTTTGCAAAGGAAGGTGGTACTTTCATTAGGGTCAATATTTGGCAGAATATCTCTTATAAAACGTTCCCAGTACAAAAATGTATTTATAAATCTCATCTTGTATACAAAGTTGGCAAAGAAAAGAAAACTTTAAAACTGTCAGTGCTTAAAACTGTCTGACAACTTCAGACGGTGGAAAGATGTGGGAATTTTTCTCAACCTCTAACCAGGTGCACGCTAAGCAAAGGCACATATCCTTCAAAAGGTGGTCAAAAAGAAAAATTTTAGAATAAAAATCCTAAAGTTTCACATCTGTACACAGGAGGTCTTAATAGAATTATTGCATTATAAGTCAAATTAGTCCAGCAACAATTATTCTCTCAAACTGGAGATTGTTGCTTAGTATTTCACAGCTCATGTCTGAGAGAGCATATTTTCCGATGTACATATACTCTCACACAAACTAAATTCACTTGCTTAGCACTTAGGTTATCAAATATTCACAAGCAATTACTTGAGATGAAATAGTTGCAGAAAAAGTTCTAACATTCCAATAGCACAATCAAATGCAGGCTAACATTTTAATTGTGACTATTACCATATATACTTGTGTAAAAGTCAACCCTTTACGTTTTGCCAAAAAAGCTTATATTTTCCATATATCTCGTGTAAAATCGGCCCTACTACAAAACAACCTCAATTATCTGAACGAGACAGGTGGGGAGTATTTTGTTTGGATAACTGGTTGTTCGGATAATTGAACAGGGTTCCCATGGTGACTCTGTTCCTGCTCCCGCCGCCAGCCTCAGTTGCTTGCTCTTGCTGTGCTTTTATTTAAATTTAGTAAAGTTTTTTTTAACAGAACCTTGAGATCTTGTTCTGATAAACCAAAATTCGGATTACTGATGCTCGGATAACTGACGTTATTCTATATATCGCATTATAAACTCTTACAAAAGGAAGCTGCACGTTCCCATTAACACAAATGAAATCGCATTCTTCTATTCATACTGGTAACTCTAGTCATTGCTCTTTGTTCACTACTTTGCATCTCTACTCATTCATTCATGACTCTACTTACCCATTTGGTTTACTACAGTACATTTTGATTCATACATTTATTCAGACTGGTACTAAGTCTATCGATACTTATTGCACATCGTTCACTGTACTTCCAAAAGCTAATATTGTAAAAAGGTTAATCATTTTAATTGTGCCATTATATCTGAATAAAAGATGTATTGGCTACATATATCTTTAATTCTTTAACAAATTTGTTAATATTGCTGAGTTTCATAACATATGAGAGTAAATGGGAGGGAAACGGAAGAATTTGGTGAGAAAGTTCAAGACGCTTACACATTCAGAACTTAAAATGAAACATTTATTAAGTGTGCCATTATAACAGGTCAGAATGATGTTGATCAGTGTGATTTTGCAGAATTTCAATGAATGGTTGACATGTTAAATTTGTGTACCGGAGCGTATAACTAAAAATTCCTAATAGCAATTCGTTCTGGTTTCTCTTGCTTTTATCCAGTAATTACCTTTACCGTAATTCATTGTTTTTCTTCTTGACATGGGATTAGTTGTGTGATCAAATCGTCTTCTGCTAATAATATTTTGAACTGCATGAATTTCAGCCCCTCAAAATTAGTACCCATATATTAGTTGACCCTATAAATTGAACCTTTAAAAATAAATCTAAAAATTCAACTTTTTACACTATTATACATGGTGCTAACTTTTGTAAGGATGAGTATGATTTCAAGTGGAGACCCGGAATATATTACACTGAGCCAAACAAGACAAAAGACAAAAATCCTGAACTGACAAACCTGTGGTTTGATCACTCCAATGACAGATAAGCAAGTTATCAATTCTGCTTATTTGAAAAGTAAATCTGTGCTGCCAATTTGTTGTATGTGAAAAATTCAATATGATTAATTTATTATTTTGCTGTATTGATGGGTTAAGTGTTCTAATGCTCAGTTGCTTTAAAAATGTGTGCATGAAACAGATTTAACTTTCAATTTTGAGGAAGACATGAATTTATTTCCTTTCAGTGTTGGAATCCATTTAGTGGATTATAGTTTTTTCCCCTGCCCAGTGGCCATTTACAGCACATCTAGATAGACAATAAACTTCCTGCTACTTGCCTTGATCCCAAATTCAAATGATCACACCCTAATCAACCAATAAAAATAGTTCCCACGGCGATTATCCCATAGTTCAAAACAAACTAGCAACACATTTAAACATTTCTAGTGTAATCTTATACGCAAGTAGTGTTAAGGGCATTCTGTGCACTATGTTCTCAGTTGAACAGTAAAATGATATTTTATATAATAGTTTCAAACTATCCAAAAACAATACGTCGAGAAACAAGCTGTGGTCTTTTACAAAACATAATACTAAATCAAAATCATTTTGGAAACCAAAACTCTCCAAGTCAATTCTCTCCTTTATACAGTGTCACATATTTGACAGGTTAGAAATTACACTTATTAAGTGCTCCCACTTGGCAAAGGATCACAGCAACTGTAGGGATCCTATGATTCTATTAAAAAAAATCAAATGTCACACTTAGAAAGACTGAAGTGCAATTTGTTTTGAAACGGAGGCCTACAAATCTTTGGAATTCTCAACCATTGAGCTTTGCAGAGGCCCAGTCATCAAGCACGTTCGCAACAAATTTTTGGACTCAAAGAACAAAGGAATACAACTTATCTGCCAACATTAATGTAATGAAAGCCCAAGGCTCTTCACAGGAAGATTAGAAACCAAGACTCTGAGCCACTTAAAGGAGACTCCTAAAAGGAGACATTTGGACTAGTGTATAAAGGTAAACCTAGAGCTTAAAGTCTGAACAACTGAAGACACAGCCACCACTGATGCAGAAATGAGAAACTGGAATACGTAAGAGGCCATGTCAAGATATCTTGGAGTACTGCTGAGTGGAGAAGATGAGAGATAGGGAGAGGCAAAATGATAAACTGCAGATATTTCTTGACTGGGAGCTAACATAGATCAGCACAAACAGAAATACCAGGGAACTAGGACTTGTTCAGGATGGAACAAACATAACTGGGAGATTACATTATAGAAGTACTTAACCTTCTTAGCTAATTTGTAATATAGTACAACACTTGCACAAATGCGAGTATCAGAGCTTACATTTGACCCACGACTGGGACATGAGCAGAGTGCTGCACCTTGTTATTTGGCAGGAAAGAGATTTAGATAGACCTTTCAATTACGATTTTTATGTTCTTTTCTTTTGAGTTATCCTGGTTAACTAATAATTTTGACCCAGAAATTATTTTGGTTCATGCTTTTACACTGGCCCATTTCCAAGATTGTCTGTTTTGGCATAAGGTACATGATCCTGAATTTATTTAATGCATGCAACCACCTAATCTCTCATTTGTCTTGTTTAGATTCTCTACTAGACAGCTGTCAAGCACTCTGCTTAACTGTCCAGTTCTGCAGATATAGTTCCGAACCACAAACTTCTCATAAAACATGATCATTCATAGTCAATAATAGATATAAAATGAAAATTCTGAGTTAAGGCATAAACCAGACTGGGTCAATTGTTTGGATAGTCTTTATCATTACCTTATAGCATTGTGCAAACATTGAAATCTCATATTTAACAATTTTAGAGTAAATTCTACCTGACCATTTCTGTTGGATGATGACAAAAAAATTTTATCCTCTGATTAGAAAGAAACAAATGTTCCTTGAGGATCATTTTTGATGTAAATGGAACAAAGCTCCAAGGCTTGACATGAGCTGACAGAAAAGCTAAATCTTACCAATTGTTATGAGCTGTCTTAGCAAATTGAGCATATGGCTTGCAGCATTTCCACCCCTCTTCCCCCCCTCGCAAGCATATGATTGCCATGAATTGAAAGAGCGAGAATGCCTGTTTGGAGTTTGAGCAGTCAAAGAGCAAGTTCTGGATGCCTATCACTATTTTATAACAGTGAAATATATCTACTCAACAGGATTGAACAATCAAGTGCATATGAGCAACTTAATCTCTTAAGAAATGTCAAATATCCACAAGTGTAGAAATTCAAGAAAATCTTCGTACAGGACAGCACAGCCATTATTTAGTGAAAATGTTAGCCAAGTGAATGTGAAACAAATTAATTTTAAATTTAAATCTGATCCCAGTAAATTTATGATTCAGTAGTTTCTGTTAAAGCTATGAAGAACTTTTATAATACTGACTCAATTATTCAAACTTTTGGTACCTGTGTCATAAGATGTTTTCTAGCAAATATACAGATACCAACTAACAAAAGCAAAAAGGAGAACAAATCTAATTTGGTTCTCCCCATTCATACTTGAATCAGTAAGCAAAATAGTTATGCATCACAAACCAAGAGCTAAATTTGATCAATGATGTAAACCAAAGAGAATTTTATCATGCCACTTGAAATCCTGCGGATTCAGTCCTTGATCCAAAGAGATAGAATCTGCAGGTGAAATGATTTCACTGGAAGAACTGCATATTCACACTAAATATTTAATTTGACCAAAAAGTCCTGTTTTAATGGAAGTAAGTGAAGTTCTTGTGAAAAAAAAATTGCAACTTCATTCAGTGCAGAACCTGAGTAAGATCCAACGGACTGACAAACTTAAAAGCCACCAGATTTTATTTTGTAACTTATGCTTGAAAATTTAAAGGTAAATAAAATTAGCTCAAAGTCAAATTATAAAAGTTTGCTTTAATAAAAGGGTTAGCATGCAAACAAGAGGAAAAAGTCAATTTTCTAGCTGATTAAACTTCCACGTCAGAAATATATTGTTTATCCAATAGCCATGATAATCTCTCTCAAAAAAGGTTAAATGCAGAACTTTCTATGCTTATTTTTCAAAGCTTGTTCTCTATTCACACGATATCACTGAACCACACAGTAGGAAGTAGCTTTCACACAGTTATGCACAGAGCTGCTCTGCTCCTCCAGAAGCTTTGATATACAGTACCAGTATGCTACCAACTTCACACTGAAATATGAAATTACAGTAACTTTAAAAACGTTCTGGGATTTACATATGAAGGAACTGCAACTGATCATTCTAAAAGATGAAACATTTAAGCCAAATTGGTTTAATATCTCATTCCATGACACTGCAATCCATTGCTGTAATTCTGTGCCTTACGATTCTGTTCCACAACCACCTGAAGAAGCACTTAAAGCTAGATTAGGTTAGGTTAACTACAGTATGGAAACATGCCTTTCGGCCCAACAAGTCCACACTGACCCTCCGAAGAGTGACCCACCCAGACCCATTACCCATATTTACCCCTGACTAATGCACCTCACACTATGCGCATGGCCAATTCACCTAACCTGAACATTTTTGGATTACTATAACCCAGTGCTGTATAGTTTTTAAACTTAATCAATATAGAAATACTGCTTTTAAAAAAAAACTTCCTTGAAAAATTCCAATAGTTTGCTCTCAATATTTTGCTTTATGGCTGAATTGATGTTAAATTATTCGAACTTATGCTTGAGTTCAAACTGTGTACCCCACAAAGGATTCTACACTGACATACTACAGTTACAGATGTAACCAATGTTTTGTACATCTTTACAAAAAATTTGAGATCAGACATGGCCTACTATTCAACAATCAAAATCATGGTTATACAAATTGTCAGAATACGCAAACTGACTTTGAAAATCTACTTGTTTTTGTAGTCAATATGCTGTAATGTACTGTGACTGATATTTTACTGAGTTTACACCTCAAAGTGCTTTCACAGTGATGGCATTAATACAATCACAGCATCACAATGCTCAATGCAAACAAGCAAAGGAACTTCCATACAGCATTTAGTTGAACACTCAAAATTCCCAAACGCCTCATATTCAAGATATTTCTGGAATAGTACTTTCGTCAAAAAATGTAGGAGTTAGTTTTGCACAGCAAGGCCCCAAAAACAACACAGCTGTGAATAAACCGCTTTCAGTGTTGCCTGAGAAAGCCACGCTCTGCCAGGATATTGGCAGAATGCCTTGCACTTCATGAAGTGCCGAGGGGTCTTTTGCTTGCTCAACTATGTCAGGAAATGGGATTTCATCTAAATGACAGAACTTTGAAAATGCATCATTCTCTAAATACTATATGCTGAAGCTGGATCAGGGTGTAAATCTAATGTTCCATCTTTGGAAGTGTGCTGCTGAGAAAAATCGACAGATAAAACTTATAAATGCAACATTTGAAACGCATAAATCAGAAGTTCAAATATGATCTTCTAAAATCTGCTGTCAGATCACGAACAATCGACGGTGGTTTTATTATAGCCATTGTACAGCCAATGTCTTACTACCTCTCAGGCAGCTTGGGCTTTTGTAAACTTATAATCAATTAACTTCTCATACTTTGCTACCAGTTACATTAAGGGGATGATGGATAGGTTAAATCAGCACTAAATAATTGGTATCAGGAGTAGGGCTAGGCTAGTAAAAAACTACTTTAACCTTCATTTAAAACAAACTCTGCTGAAAGATGCCACAGAGAACAAAGACAGAAAGCACCTGGGAAGCCTCAGAATCTGTTTTCTGCAATGTCAATGTTCTGAATTGAGGTTACTATTCACACAACCAAATTGGTTCTATTTCCTGACCAGCTGTCTTTTTTTCTTGAATGGTATCCAGCCAAGGAAATCCCAAAATGGAACGATTGAAAAACTCATGCTCTGACAGGGCTTTTCACAACCTTGACAACAGATTTTTGCTGCTCATTCGATGAATGATTTTGTCCTACGATTTAAGTACTTGTGGCGGGAACACATCTTTTCAACTACTGAACATTTCACATCAGTATTTCCAACAGTTGAGAGAAAAGTTATATTTTAACTCTGGAAAACATTATCAGCTGAAAAGATACAGACTGACCATTTTAACACCAGTAACCATGCATCTCATTAGAATTAAAGTAAAGCCTTAAAATCAGGATTTTATGACTGCTACAACATAGTCAAAGGAATTGGGCTAATAAAACATGTCATTTGCTTTGCAAAAACCAACTTTAGAATGAAAGGCAAAGAGCATGAATGCAACTTACAAGACCATGACATTGCAGGCTTTAAGCTTTATTATTGTTCTCACGTCTTGAAGAATAACAATAGCAGTGCTCAATTCAGTTGTGCACCATTAGGTGCTCTTGCAGACATGCAATGTAAAACAAATCATTATGTAGTCTGAAGCAAGCATACAATTCAAAAGGTTCTTGTAGAAACAACAAACATGGTCTAGTGGGCAGACAACTTATCTCATGGGTCTTGCACATTACAAAACACTAAAGGTTTCAGCCCATTTCCCTGTATAATTATGTAAAAAGAAACTACAAAACAAAAAACAAACCCAAACAAGCACCAACATTTTAAAGTGACCATATTGTTGTGTTTGTAGATACGCAGAGCAGATCAAAGAATGCTCTGATGTCAATTTAAGGATCACATAAAGCCACAACATTGATATTGTCACAAAGAGCAGAAAGGTAATATTTAATACTGTAATTTTCCAGTAACATTTTGAACAGTAATACAAGTGTTTTTGCTGGTGGAACATCAGCTCTGCACAATGAATGCAAAATTCACTCACCTGATGAGCAATTCTGGGCAGAATAAGACAAGTCATATTTATATGGAACATTTAATATAACAGATACATTACAAAAAAAATGATGCCAAGCCAAAAACGTGATCAAATCAGACAACTAAAAAAACTTGCCAAACAGTAAGTTTTAATAAGTGTTTTAAAAGAAGCAAGAGACATATTGAGGCAATAAGGTGCAGGGAAGGAATTATACAGCTTTGGCAGAGCCAGATAACAATTGGAATCCAAAACTGGAGGGCACAGGTTTAAGCTGAGAGATTTAAAAAGGGACCTAAAATGCAACTTTTTCATGCAGAGAAAGTGATGAATGTATGGAATGAGCTGCCAGATGAAGTGGAGGAGGCTGGTACAATTACATTTAAAAGGCACCTGGATGGGCATATGAATAGGAAGAGTTTAGAGAGATATGTGCCATGTGCTGGTAAATGGGACGAGATTAATTTAGGATATCTGGTCAGCATGGATGAGTTGGACAGAAGGATCTGTTTTTGTGCTGAATATCTAGATGACTGAGTAGCTCAAGAGGCCAGAATATTAAGTTCAGATAACAGACTCTGGGACTGCGGGTCATTTTAGGGGGCAGGGGGTGCTTTGGGCACATAGACCTTCAAAATGGTTATGAGAATTTAAAAAATAATCAAAAGAAACAGAGCATGATGAAGCAAGGTACTAAAAAGGGCAGCTGAGAGTTTACTAATACAATTGATGTCCAGACTGAAAACATAAAGTAAATGAAAGATGGACTGAAGAAACTAGAAGTCAACATAAAAGGCAAACAAACACTTTCTGTAGGCATATAAATAATATGGCAGATGAAATTCACCCTGAAAGGGGTAAGATAGGAGAACAAACAAAGACAAAGTAAAAGGATACAATCGCAGACAAACCTCGAGGTATATACATACAAATTGAAGATGGCAGGTAGGTTATAAATAGGTATATGGGAGGCTGGAGCATTATAAACATAGACATTGAATAGAAAAGTAATGAAGTTATGGTGAAACTCACTTCCAAAGATGCTGTCTGCAGAATTGGACATTGTACTCCAGTTCAGGTCAGATCTCATATTTGGAAGTGAAGGCATCACACAACGAAAAAAAGTTAAGAATAGTTCAAGAATAAGGGGCTTCTGTTACATGGATAGATGCAGAAGTTGGGACTGCCTTCTTTGGAGGGTGTTCAGAGATTTGATAGCGTCAGAATAAGGGGACAAGACAAAGTGGATACAGAAACTGACCCATTGACAGAAGGGCCCTGAACCTCAAGGTGCCGATTTCAGATGAATGGCAGAAGAATCAAAAGCAAAATGAGGAAACACTGTATAGTTAAATAATTATGATCTGGAATGTCCACATTAGGATGGTAGAAGCAATTGTAATTGTTACTTTTAAAAGAGAAAAGCTTATTTAACAATATAAAAAGGTACCAACACAATTCAATCCCTCAACATTAAGAGTTACTGTGCACCAGAAAGTACGTTGGACAATGTCATATAAACACTGCAGCAGGACAGTGGCTGGGAATTCTGTGGCAAACAATTCACTTCCTAACTCTTGAAGACTGTCCAACACCTCTGAGGTACAAGTAAGGAACACAATAGAATATTGTCCACTAGCCTGGATGAGTGCAACTCCAACGACACACAAGAAACAATTCAAAAGAAAAGCAGTCCACTTGATCAGCACCTTATTCACCATCTTAAACATTCATTCCCTTCTTCTCCTTCATTGGCAACAGTGTGTATTATTGCAAAGACGCACGGCAATTCACTAAGGCTCTTTCAACAGCACTAAAGGAACTGTCACCTAGAATAACAAGGAGACCAAGTCCCCCTCAAAGTCACACACCAGTCTGACTTGGAACTATACTGCTGCTCTTTCACTGTCACTGTTAAGATCTTGGATCTCCCTCCCTCAAAACACTCTGGATGTAGCCACATCACAAAACACACTGCTGGCTCCTGAAGGCAGCTTTACGTTACTTTTTCAAGTGCAATTAGGCATGAGTAACAAATGCAGACCGAGACAACAACAAAACATCTCGTGAACAAAGAAAAAAATGATAGGGTTTATAGGGAAAATGGAGTACAACGAATAGAGCTGCATCTGCATTATAGCATGGACATTACAGAACAAAGATTGTTTGACCTGTTAACTTGTTTTGATAGCAATATGCTGCTTGGCCAGAATCCAACATAGGCCAAAGCATTGAAAAAAAATATGATCTGGTGCAAACAAGGACACAACTTCTGGATAACTTTACATTTACATATTGTAGAATATGGGGGAACTAACAAGGAATGGCTGAAAATATTCCAGAAATAACTAAAGCAAGAACGAATGTTTTAGCCAGTGAATGAAGGCAATATCAAGTATGTTGTGGAATAAGTAATTTTGGGAGATTGGAAGTTCACTTTAGGATTAAATTTGACAACTGTACAAATGACAAAACTGGCAGATACAAACAGAATTAATACTGGAGAGCCAGATTAATTAGACAATTAACAGTGGCAAAACAATGAATTATGAAAGGGAAACAACATACAGTAAAAGTGAAAAATTGAAGGACTAAAGAAAATCCAGGAAAACCAAACATGTGGAGGATAACTTCAAGGACATCTTTAGAAGGAAGTAGCAACATTTGCAATGCACCAACAAAACTGAACTGATGGCAAGAAAGGAACAAAATTGAATATTTATCATTTATGCCAATATGTCAAAGGCTGATTAATTTGCTGAGGGCTGAAATTATCTTCAGAGCAGAGCTAGGTGGGAGGCACTTCTTTCCACTTGCACCTTTCGTTCTTGTTAACTGAGCTTTCATATTACTTGAGTTGCTTTGTTAATTCTCAAAGCCTGGTTTGTAACTGGATCATAGAACAGCTGAAAAATTTATCTAACCTCAACCATGGACAAAAGTTGAAGAAAAAAAAGTTATGAGCATCAGTCCTTCCTTGCAATTAATGTTCATACTAATATATTTTCTGCATGCTAGGCCTGTTACACTGTAACACAAGTCAGCTCATCTTCATTGTGGAAACAGAAAAATTTGCATTCATAATTGCTTTCAAATGTAGAAACATGCCACAAACTGTGTAGAAACTGTGGCCAAATATGGTGCACTGAAACTTTAATCAATCCAATGATTCCATACAAAATGCACTTGGCTCACATTGGCATCTTTCTTGTTTCTCAAGATTTTACTGATGAAGGATGAGATAGATATTCTCTAGTGGGCACAAATTCCATGCATCCAGATTTCAGCAACATGATTGTTTTCTAGATTATTCTATTGCACCTTAAGTTTCTGTTTAAAAAGTTCCTCTCGTCACTGCAATTGACCCTACTCCTCCAACTAGCTCTGCCCACATCCCACAATAAATAAGCTAACCACACCATAAGATAAATGGCAAGGATGCACATTCTTATTGCAGACTTCAGCATAATATTGACATTAACAAGTATCAGCATGAATTAACATCTACCCTTACAATGCCGGGTGTTCAATTTTTGCAAGTACTGCAAACCTTAACTGGCAGAGAGTCCCGAAGTCATGACCCCAATGTACACCATTAACAGAAACTTAAAATACTTTATAAATTTCACAATTTTTTCATGAATTTCCAACTCTAGCCTTAGAATGGTTTGTCCTACAATTGCACTACAATTCCAGAGAATGAACTATCTACATGTGCCCTGCTAAGATATCATCTCAGGTTTGAGGCATCAAGAATCTTGGAATATTAACAGGAAGAGAAGATAGATAAACATTTCCACATACAGCAAATCACCTCAACATGCCATGGATCACAGGCTGTCCTGGAAGTTTTGAGGATAATTAGATGAATGTATTTTCTTTGTTCAAATATTTTTGGTAGCAATGTCAGATGCAGTGCTAATTGTGACCTCCTCACTAAAGTCTGACTTTAGATCAAATGTCAGTGGCCAGGCTGCTAAGTAAGATTAAACACAAGTAAATGACAGGTGATAACTGACCAAAATGAAGTTTGAGGTGATGAACAATTGCCTGACCCAAATTTAGATACCTTTCAAGTTTTGATGTCAAAACAACCTGACAAATGGTCACTACCATCTTGCTTAGGAAAACATTGCATGCGTGTTTTGTCAGTTCCTCACAGGTGAATATCATGCAGCTAGCAAGAGGAAATGGTGCTGGTTATCACCACAATTTCGTACAAAGAAAAGCAGACCAAAGGAAGAACACTCAGACCTACACTTGGCAATTATTTTCAAAACAAGATGCAATAGGTGCTGAAGGTAGATGTTCGGAACTTCGAATACTGGAGTATTAATACTTCTAAATTTTTGGTAAATTCTAAACTGCCCAAAAGAAACAATGCATCCATATTCTTCCACAATCTCCAAAAACTACTTGTGGAAGAAATTCTAACTGGACCCAGGCATTTAGCCTGCTTGCAGCATTTTGCCACATGAACCATTTCTCCATTTTTGACAGTTAGAAAATTATGGCTGTTGGATCCTATTAAATTTCCAAAGTAAAAGTATAGACTCAAGTTAGGATTAAGGCTGAAGTCACTCACTATTTCCAATCCCATGACCCACTCCACTCCACAAAAGCCAGGTCCAGGATTCAAGCACAACTAGTAGGAATAAACTCAAATTCAGTTTCAAGATTTACACATGTGGGTTTTCAGGAAATCATTCACCCACACAAAAAAGATGGTGGATTCTTTCCAGTTCTTTCATCCTATAGTTTACACTGTTTAAAATCAGTCACACAAAAAAGTATGCATAAAAAACCATGGATTATCATTCACTCTTAATTTGTTTTAATGGAAAATCTAAAATTTATCACATACAAACATGTCAACCTGCATCTATTAGATCAGAACAAGACAACAGTTCCCATTCCTTCTCAAAGTCAAAGCTGAATTAGTCTCTGAGCTTAAATCAAGGTGATACAAGTTGTGAAAGCTATATTTGATGAGGAAGAAATACATGAATCGCTTTATGCGCCCATTCATTCACACACATATTTTATGTTTCTTTGAAATACAGCAAACCTTAAGTAACAATGTTGCTATCATGTTTAAGCCATTTGAACTGCATTCAGATCAGCATTCTTTGTAACAATTCCCAAAAGAACACATTTATGAAATGAAACAAGTATTTTATGCAACCATATTACTAATATAACTTGGCCTAGGGTCACTGTTGTTTTGGCACATTTACAAAATAAAAGCTTGTATTTATACAGTGCTTTTCATGATCATGTATCTCAGAGCATTTTAAAGCCAATAAAATAATTTAAAAGTTGTCACTGTTGTATTATAGGAAATGTGGGAACCAATTTTCACTAGCGAACTCCAGTAAACAGCAACACAATAATAACGAGATACTAGCCTGTTTGAATGTGTGAAATTGACTGAGGAATACTGACCAGGAGATCAGGGATAACAGCCAGGACATTAAGGATACTTTTCCTAGTCTAAAATATTTCAAGCTATAAATGTAAAATCATTCATAACTCTAAACTTCAGTTTTGTCAGTCATGTGGTTGGTCATTTTCTATGCCATTGGTTCACAACTATCAAGGGAGAGTGGCAGTGAGTGCTGAATTAGATGATGCACGAGGAGGTGGGTTCATACAATGGGAGAGTATTATGATTACTTCAAATGTGACCAAAATTTGAACCATTTTCACAGTTGCTAACACAAAGTCACTGTGGTAGACAACCAATTCTCATTTGAGAAGAAAACTGTCAACATGCCTAAATGAATACTTTTGTAAGGGACAAAAGCATGAGTGGGGGAACACCCTGTAAAAAATTTCAACATAATTACATGAATACAGCTTTCAAATAAATTGAGTTTTTGTGATTATCACAGTGGGGAGGCAATTCGATCATGCTTTTCAATTTTATAGGACTTGATACTTGTAACTCATTTTTGTCCACTACATTCAAATTACCCAATAGTTTTGGTGAAACAATTTTTAATCAGACTATACTGTCAACTGAACTATACTGGCTGCAATAAAATATAATCATTCAGTATTCAGAAACAGATGATCATAAAAACATGGTAACATGCACATCACAAAGTAATATATATATATATATATATAAATAAACACCAATTCTCCATATTAAATTTGCTCCAGCGTAAAAAGTTAAGTATTTGTTTAAATTTTGGGGACTTTCCAGGATGAATGGAACAGAAGAATTATTCAAAAGACAAGTGTCAAAATCACAAGATAGACATTGAAGGCCATTGACTCACCAAATCTGGAAAGACCATGGGGTTTTGAATCATCAATTAAACATTGGTGTTTAATTTTATTTTACATCCACCACTCTGTTCAAAATCAATTTGGGATGTTCACAATTGGATGAAATGTGGTCAGAGCAGGCCTAAATTTGTGTCTCTCTATTTCAAATGTGAGGGATCTGATTTTCTATTACAGCATACTTCACATTATTGTAATAATTTTGCTTACTTTTATAACTGAATAGGCCAAGAATACTGTCTTTTCCCACCTGAGTGCTCAAGGTGTGGTCTACCTGAAACACTGCATATTATTTCATATTTACAAAATTTAATGGATGGATTTACAAATTCTGTCTCTTGTAATGTTTTAGATGTAAGGAAAGGAAACCCCAAGCCAGCAATTCTTCGAAAGCTAAACTGTCTTGCAAATAGACCAGGACACAATCACCTGGTTGCATGCTGGCCTTCGCAGTCACCTGTATGCCCATCAAAACCTTTAATTGAAGAACATGATCATCCCCATCTCAAAAGAGAGACAAGAAACTAGGAAATACTGGAGAGTCAAGGCTGCACATAGCTGTCCAGTCCCAAAGTACAATTGTTCTCTTTCACATACGTCTGCTTGGAAACCATGTATTTATGCTGAACAAATTTAACACCAAGCAGCGTTTGGTCACATCAACATGACTAATAGTAGTCCAACAGCATTACCTGACCTTTAGCTAATCAAAGTACAGTAACAAGTACCAGCCACAAAGCTCTGATACACAAAGGGAAGAGCAATGCACACAATATTCTTGAACACATTACTAAACTGCAGTTATACACACAAGACTATGGGGTAAACACTACTGCAATTCTAAAGTTTGCTCTAAATAAAAATCTTATATGTAATTCGATTTCAAGAATATCCTTGACGATTAAACAGAACTTTTGCAAAATATCCAACTAGAGCAAGATTTTTTTCCCCAAAGTTCATGTCACATTCAAATTAAACAAAGATATAACTGCAAATGTAAAATTCCCTCATGAACAGCATTTTACCTGTTTATGCAGTTGCTGACATTTAGCGGCATTAGCATACAAGATCAATCAACTCGAGGAACACGAAAATAAACCAAGTAGGATTTATTTCAAAACAAATACATCAACTATATCACAATTTGCCTGGAACAGAGCTGCTAAATACAATCAATATTATGTGAATGTTTTGTCATCTTTGTCACCTTATATTTATGCATAAATATAAACCATAATACATTGACTATTTTTAAAATGAACAATCCATCGTGGCTTGATTTTTGATTGCAACAATGAAAACCAATCACTACTGGTAATTTTGGATAGATTAATTTTGTTATTGCAATCAGTCTTTAAAATGCAAACGAATCTGAAGTACTCCTACTCAGATCTGAAAACTGTAAAAATACACCTATGCAGTATTGCAATAATTTAAATATATTTCAATTTATGATACCAGTCTGTCAGCCTGAAACCAAGCATCAAGTTCCTTCCAAAACAGTCAACTATTGCTAAGATGGCAAAGACACAACACTTCAATCTTCTACATTTACCTACACCACTGAAATTACAAATTATTTAAATTTTATTCAAAGAACAATATGTAACTTGACCCAAAATTAGAGCAAAGATTATGAACAAAATTGTTACTATCTACCCAATGCCTTATCAAGTTCCCAGGACAACTGACAGCTTTAAAATCTGGTTTAGTTCATGTGAACATTCCCCTTGACAGCACCTTCTTAGGACATCCCCAAGCACTTCACAGTCAGGTGAATTTAAAACATACTCACATATGTAGGATAACAACTTAAACTTATTCGATGAACTGTTTTAATCTACTATCAGATAAAGGGGGAATCGTTGCTTAAAAGCTGGGGGGGGGGGGGGGGGGGGGGAAAGAAAGAGTCTCTTTTCTTCAAAGAGAGTTCCAGATCTTTTATGCCTTAATTCACCACATCATCTGAATGAGATCAGTTCTGACAATGCAGCGTTCCCACTGATGTGTCACCCTAGATTACATGCTTAATTACTGGTGTGGGGTTTGAGCCCACGACCTTGAGTCGCATCCAAGTTCTACCAAATGAGCCAAGCTGACACAGTCAACTTTTCATATTTAAAACGCAAAGCTGAATACCAGTAAATCAGATCCAAACTGTCAGCTGCACCAAAACGCTATTTTGAGAAGGAGCTTTGCCCTATTAAAGAACAAGCGCATCGCTCATAATCGTTGTTTTGCAATTTTACGAATCCAACACGATATTACGGCAAAAGCTGTAACTTAAAAGGCTAGTGCATAAATCACATCTGCGTGGGGATTTGAAACAAACAATGAGGGTAGGTATGATTTATTCTGGACTATGACTAATCTTTTGCTTACTGGATGGCTGACATTAAAAAAGTCACCGGTATGACCAATTCAACTCATGTTACTGTTACAAAAACTTGGGCTTTTCCAGGTGTTTTTTTCCCCCAAAACTCGGAAAGCGCCATCTCATAACAAAGATGAGAACAGCTTAAAACTGCCGAGAAGGCGTCGTGCAAATTTCACAGAGCGTTACCACCACCTCCATCACCCCCAAATAAATTCCGAAAAAAAAAAGCAGGGCTCGGAGTATACTTTCCACTTTATCTTTCGGGTACCCCGCAACGACAAAATCTACGCGTATCCTTCTCGGACAAAGCGACACTAGTTTGAAGGAACGAATACTTTTTGCTAATTGGGAACTCAAGCGCTGGAGAAACAAAAAAGACATTTTTGAATCGGGGAGTGGGGGGGGAAGACAGCTACTTCGATTCTTGCAGCAGGGAACGGACGGGAGAAGGGCAAGGGGGGATAAAACGGAGCGTGGGGGTGGGGAAGAATCGGAATCTCCCCGTCGCCGGTGGGGAGACGGCAGAAAAAGTGCGTAAAGGTCTACACTTTCACCTCATCTGAGAAGCTGGAGCCCCGGGGGGTGGGGAAATTGGAAGAGTGACTGTCCCTGGGGTCATGAAGGACTCCCTACCCCCCTGAAACAACCTACCACCCCCTCACCTGTCCTCCGAGTCCATGCGGCTCAGTGGTTCTCCGTCTGACGAGTTCTCCAGACTCTGCCTCCTGTTACCAGACGCCACAGCGGCCGCCGCCGCCGCCTCCTCCCGGCCCCGTTGCTGCTGCTGCTGCTGGCCGCCCTTGAGGCCCCCGCTGCTGCCTTTGGCCGCTTGTTGGTGCTGCTGGGGAAGGTTGCGGGACAGCCCAGAGTTGGAAGCTGCAGTGGCCCTGTGTCCAGTCGGGGAGCCTGAAGCTTGCGGGCCGCCGGCCTCGGGCTCACTCTCCTCCTCGTCCCGCCGCTGCCGGAGCTGCTGCTGCCTCAGAACGACCTGGGAACGGCTACTACTACCGCCCGCGCTACCAGCGCCGCCGCACTTGGCCTCCGAGCGGCAGCTCTTGCCGGTCCCCCCTGGTGCTGCTGCCACCGCCGCCTGGCTCTGAGTGTCGTTGGCGATGGCGCTGAGGGACGGAGCGGCGGCTGCGGCCATTTCCCCCGCGCGGCTACAGCCCGGACGGTCACGTGCCGGCAGCGCGCCTGCTCAGTGGGAGGGGGCGGGACCTCGGGGGGCGGGCCATACACCCATGCGCCTGCGCACAGGGTGCTGCCCTGTTAGGGAGGGAGGGGAAAGGCACGAGTGCGCCTGCGTGGCTGCTGTGGGCGGGGATGCAGCAGTCCGGTGCAGGCCGCGCGGAATGTGACGGGGACCAGGTAAGAGTCTCCGACCGGGTCCGATTCAGGGCCACAAGAGCAACGTCCAGAGCGGAGGACACGAATAGAAACTACTGGAAAAACTCAGCAGGTCTGTGGAGACAGAGCAGAGTGTCACACCGTCTTGCAGGCGTCCTAAAGCAAGCTGGGGGGGGTGTGTGACAGAAACCTGCCGTGGCGCAGCAGGGTAAAGGCTCGCCTGGTGTTGATCGTGAAGGCAGGGCCTCGCCATCTTTCTGGCTTTTAAGTAAAAGATATCAGAAAGTTGCCACAGGGTTGACTGGCTTGTGGCGGTCCAAGTGGCTGTTTGCTCCTTTAGTCAGTGTCGGCTCTCGCTATCACTGTGAAGCGGAATTCACTGAAGCCTGGGATTGTTCGCTTTCACTTTGCTTTTTCTCCAGAGATGCTGCCAGACCTGCTGAGTTTTTTCCCAGAAATTTCTGTTTGTGTTTCTGATTTCCAACATCTGTCGTCTTTGACTTTCCTTGTTTAGTACCTAAACCAAGAATCCAAAGATGTGTGCAGGTTGGGTGAATTGGCCATGCTATATTGCCCATTGTATTTGGTTATTAGTCAGGGTAGAGGGAATGGGTCTGGGTGGGTTACTCTTCAGAGGGTTGGTGTGGACTTGTTGGGCTGAAGGGCCTGTTTCCACACTAAGAATTCTAATTCTAATTCTAAAGTTGGGAAGACCTTGGTAGTGTTTGGGAAAGTTTCTGAAGAAGAGTCCTATTAGTCTGGAACTTTCAACTGTTTCTGTTTCCATAGATAGTAGCAGCCCTGCTGAGTTTCTCAATCCCTCCCCATGTGTTTGTTAAAGTTCCAACCTTACAAGTTTGTGTATGCAGATATCCAAATGACATCCTTTCCAGGTACACTGCAATGGTCTGGCCTCTTGCTGGTCTGCTAAATCAACATGAGAAGAAATAGATTTAGGTCATTATTACATTTGATATCTCATACAAACAAGGTACTACAATAGGCCATTCAGCCCCTCAAGGCGAAAGTGAGGACTGCAGATGCTGGAGATTAGAGTCAAGATTTAGAGTAGTGTTGGAAATGCATAGCATGTCAGGCAGTATCCAAGGAGCAGGAAAATCGACGTTTTGGGCAGGAGCCATTCAGCCCCTCAAGCCTGCTGTGCTATTCAATAAGGTAATGGCAGATCTGATGGTAACTTCAAACCTACATTTTTACCCACCCTGATAAACTTTCACCTCCTTCATTTAACAAGAATCTATGCTCCTCTGCCTTAAACCTATTCAACGACTTTGTCCCCTTAAACTTCTCAGAAAGTTCCAAACACACTCCACCCTTGGGAGGGGCAGGGGGACATTTTGCCTCATATCTTTTGTAAATGGACAATGCCAGTGAACTCAAGTTCTAGATTCTTCTCGAGGATATAACCAATCCATCTTCATCCTGTGAAAGTCCCTCAGGATCGTTTCTATTCAGAGATGTTGTTACATACTTTTGAAGCAGGTGGGACTTGAACCCGGGCACCTGGCTCAGCAACAAGCACACTACCATTGCGCCACAAGAATGTTTGCTCTGGATCTTGCATATTTCAATCAAGTCGCCTTTTTCTGTTCTAACCTGTAGCAGTGTAGCCTGTCCAACCTTTCCTGATTAGATACTATGGGTAATAATCTGCTAAATATTTTCTGAAACTGCTTCTAATGCATTTATAACATCCTTGAATAAGCTGACTGATGGGGTTTAGATGGCGAGGAATTTGTGTGTACAAGACAATTTTCTGATTCAGTATGTGGATGTACCTACTAAAGAAGGTGCAAAACTTGACCTACTCTTGGGAAACAAGGCTGGGCAGGTGACTGAGGTGTCAGTGGGGGAGCACTTTGGGGCCAGCAACCACAATTCTATTAGTTTTAAAATAGTGATGGAAAAGGATAGACCAGATCTAAAAGTTGAAGTTCTAAATTGGAGGAAGGCTAATTTTGATGGTTTAAGGCAAGAACTTTTGAAAGCTGATTGGAGGCAGATGTTCGCAGGCAAAGGGATGGCTGGAAAATGGGAAGCCTTCCGATAACGAGAATCCAGAGAAAGTATATTCCTGTTAGGGTGAAAGGAAAGGCTGGTTGGTATAAAGAGTGCTGGATGACTAAAAAAATTGCGGGTTTGGTTAAGAAAAAGAAGGAAGCATATGTAAGATATAGACAGGATAGATTGAGTGAATCCTTAATAGTAGAAAGGAAGTAGGAGTATACTTAAGAGGGAAATCAGGAGGGCAAAAAGTGGACATGAGATAGCTTTGGTAAATAGAATTAAGGAGAATCAAAAGAGTTTTTACAAATACATAAAGGACAAAAGGGTAACTATGGAAGGAATAGGGCCCCTCAAAGATCAGCAAAGCGGCCTTTGTGTGGAGCTGCAGAAAATGGGGGAGATACTAAATGAGTATTTTGCATCCATACTTACTGTGAAAAAGGATATGGAAGATATAGACTGTAGGGATATAGATCTGAAAATGTGTTGCTGGAAAAGCGCAGCAGGTCAGGCAGCATCCAAGGAACAGTAGAATCGACGTTTCGGGCATAAGCCCTTCTTCAGGATTCCTGAAGAAGGGCTTATGCCCGAAATGTCGATTCTTCTGTTCCTTGGATGCTGCCTGACCTGTGCTTTTCCAGCAACACATTTTCAGCTCTGATGTCCAGCATCTGCAGCCCTCACTTTCTCTCTGTAGGGATATAGATGGTGACATCTTGCAAAATGTCCATATTACAGAGGAGGAAGTGCTGAGTGATTAGATTCCCTATAGTGTGGCCCTTCGGCCCAACAAGTCCACACTGGCCCTCCGAAGAGCAACCCATCCAGACCCATTTCCCTCTGACTAATGCACCTACCACTATGGGCAATTTAGCATGGCCAATTCACCTGGCCTGCACATCTTTGGACTGTGGGAGGAAACCGGAGCATCCGGAGGAAACCTACGCAGACACGGGGAGAATGTGCAAACCCCATAGTCGCCCGAGGCTGGAATCGAACCTGGGACCCTGGTGCTGTGAGGCAGCAGTATTAACCACTTAGCCACCATGTCGTTCTGAATGTCTTGAAATGCGTAAAAGTCGATAAATCCCCAGGACCTGATCAGGTGTACCCTAGAACTCTGTGGGAAGATAGAGAAGTGATTGCTGGGCCTCTTGCTGAGATATTTGTGTCATTGATAGTCACAGGTGAGGTGCTGGAAGACTGGAGGTTGGCTAACATGGTGCCACTGTTTAAGAAGGGTGGTAAGGACAAGCCAGGGAACTAAAGACCAGTGAGCCTGACGTTGGTGTTGGGCAAGCTGTTGGAGGGAATCCTGAGGGACAGAATGTACATGTATTTGGAAAGGCAAGGACTGATTAGGGATAGTCAGTATGACTTTGTGTGTGGGAAATCATGTCTCACAAACTTGATTGAGTTTTTTGAAGAAGTAGCAAAGAGGATTGATGAGGGCAGAGTGGTAGATGTGGACTTCAGTAAGGCATTTGACAAGGTTCCCCATGGAAGACTGATTAGCAAGGTTAGATCTCACGGAATACAGAGAGAACTGGCCATTTGGATACAGAACTGGCTCAAAGGTAGAAGATAGAGGGTGGTGGTGGAGGGTTGTTTTTCAGGCTGGAGGCCTGTGACCAGTGGAGTGCCACAAGGGTTGGTGCTGGGTGCTCTACTTTTTGTCATTTACATAAATGATTTGTATACGAGTATAAGAAGTACAGTTAGTAAGTTTGCAGATGACACCAAAATTGGTGGTGTGGTGGACAGCGAAGAAGTTTACCTCAGATTACAACAGGATCTTGACCAGATGGGCCACTGGGCAGAGAAGTGGCAGATGGAGTTTAATTCGGGTAAATGCGAGGTGCTGCATTTTGGGAAAGCAAATCTTAGCAGGACTTATGCAGATAATGGTATGGTCCTAGGGAGTGTTGCTGAACAGAGATGTTGGAGTGCAGGTTCATAGCTCCTTGAAAGTAGAATCGCAGGGAGATAGGATAGTGAAGAAGATTGTATTTCCTAGATTGTATTTTATTCACTGGATCTTTGCTGACTCTGAACCTATTTATATTCCTTTGTGAGCCTCCTAATGTCCTCTTCATAGCTTCCTTTACTACCTGGATTTATGTCACCTGAAGATGGAAGATATAATTTCACAAACTTAAAATGTTAACTTGTCTTTTCTTTAGTGAGGTGCCATTGAAACTTTTATATGTTCAGCATCTGCACTCTTTGGTCTCTTAAGTTATCAGGATAGGACAATTAATGCAAAATCAATGCTAGCTGAATGGAAATTGTACTAAAAAGAAATATTGAAGTGAAAGTGTTGATCAGAAATTCTGCATTTATTGTGGACTACACAATGAATTAGTGAAACTAACGTTCTCATGCAGCTTAAAATATAAATCAGTAACAAAAGCAAATTGTTGGAGAGAAACTCAGTAGGTCTGGCAGCATCTGTGGAGAGAAAGCTGTGACCCTTCAAATTGTAAATACTGTGTTGACTGAAAATAGACTGGCTTGAAATTGCACAAGAAAAAAATCTGCACTGTGGATGTTGAAAATCTGGAAAAAAAGAGCAAACTATTGGAAATACTCAGCAAGTCAGGCTGTGGATAGAGAAATACACTTGACTCTTCAGATGTGTGACCTTTCATCAGAACTGACAGATAATCTTGTTACTGTGGAGGGTTTTGGTCCAATTCTTTCCTGGGCATAGAGTTCCAGCTCCCTTAAAAGGTGAATGGTGCTCAAGAAAAACAGGTTTGTTGCCACAAACCAAGTTTAAAGGAAAGAGTTGCATTTCCAATTTATAGTGCTTTTCCTGATGTCTCCATAATTCAAAGTATTTGCAGCCAGTGAAGGATGACTTTGTGAAGTATGGCCATTGTTGTAGTGTAGGAAGTGTAGCAGCAAATATGCATGTAGCAACATCAAACAGCAATGAGATGAAGACCAGATAATTTGTTTTATATGTTGATGGAGGGAAAAAATAATGGTCAGGAGTGATATTGTGAACTGGCAGTCAAGTTAGCAGGTCTCAAGAGCAGGAATATAAATGTTAAAATGAGTTCACTGACGTTTGAACAACGATTGGGTAAAGGAAGTAAAAGAAAAATATATATCTAGGTAGCATCCTGCATGACTGCAGATATCCCCAGAGAGCTTTACAACCAATAAAGTGTTTTTGAAATGTTCTCATTGTTGTCCAGTGTTTAAGTAGCAGAAACAGAACAACATGACACATAATGAGAGGAAACGAGAAGGTTAAGGCCATGAATGCCTTGAAGTCAATTCTGATAACTGAACACTAATGGGAATAGCAATAATAGGGCCATCGTGTTAGTAATAGCAGAGGCCGAGAGTATTCTGGCACAGCTGCAGTAGTTTACGGATATGGGGAGACCATTAAGGAGTGAATAAGGTTCTTCCCTCAGACTCCTCAGTCTCTATATTCCTGTTACCCTGTTCACCCACTTATTTACAAGCATTTTCCATTCTTTACCCAAAGTAATGGTTCCAGGTTTCATTCACTCCTTTATTGGCTGCTCCTCCCCCTTTCACCATGTTGCTACTTCCAATGCTGCAGCAAATTGTGGGCCCTACACCAATCACATTCCTCCCTCCAATCCACACAAGTCCGGTATTGCAGTTCTTGGTCCCATCTCTCACTGACCATTCACTTCGCAGTACCACTCAATTCTCTAACCTACTCAAGCCTGAATTTCCCAGCTCCTAGTCTTGCCCTCTTTCCAGGGATGGAAAAGGGCCCTGTCACTGAATTTAATTTTTGTGTGGTGAGTTTTTTTATTCATTCGTGGGATTAAGGCATCACTGGCTCGGCTAGCATTTATTGTCCATCCCTAATTGCCCAGAGGGCAGTTAAGAGTCAACCACATTGTTGTGTCTGGAGTTACATGGAGGACGGACCAGATAAGGATGGCAGTTTCCTTCCCTGAAGGACATTAGTGAACCACATGGGTTTTTTCAACAATCAACAATGGATTCATGGTCATCAGATTGTTGTTGAATTCAAATTCCACCATCTGCCGTGGC
This sequence comes from Chiloscyllium plagiosum, assembly GCF_004010195.1. Taxonomy (NCBI): domain Eukaryota; kingdom Metazoa; phylum Chordata; class Chondrichthyes; order Orectolobiformes; family Hemiscylliidae; genus Chiloscyllium; species Chiloscyllium plagiosum. The sequence continues at coordinate 9,768,803 of NC_057732.1, forward strand.
AGGAATTGAACCTCAGTCCCCAGAACATTGCCTGGGTCTCAGGATTAACAGTCCAGTGATAATACCACTCGACAATCATCTCCTACATTGGTGATGAAGTGGCTATGAAGCGTTTTGGAAAGTTCTAAGATTGTGAATAGTGCTATAGACATCCAAGATCTACTTTCTAACGCTAATGCACATGCTCATTACACATGTGTACATATACACACAGACAAAAGTGTAGGTTTTGTAGCAGCAGCTCCATTCAGTTCCTGGTGAGATCTGTTCAGTAGCAGGATCCACATTGTACTGTACATCCTGTATTATGATAATAGATTCCCCCTGCCCCCAACACACAGACACACGCACACGCAATTGATTGCATGAGTTCTCTGTATGCTGCAATGTAGCAGTTTCCATTTTTGTCATTTTCTTAATGTTAGTTGAGTGATTTTCTTGCAATTCAGTAATTAAGCAGTAGTTCATTATACCACCCTCTCAACTCACTTGACTTTGCACAACATTGCAAAAGTTACCTTTTGCATTTGTGTTTTAATTTAGAGGGAACTATTTTCTTGGCATGCTGTTTTTTTCCTTCCAACACAAATAGTTTTGTGGTAGATGTCTGAAGATCTACTGTTATTGATCTTCCACAGTTTTGCTCATGGTAATGTCACTTGTTCAAGTCATCCTAACGCAGGCCCCATTTGTAAAATGGCACATTGCTTACAAGTCCAGTGCTCCATCTATTGGCATTGGTAGGCAATGTCAATTGAAGCTAAGTAGTAAACCTCAGGAAGACGAATAGATTACTGTCAAGCATTGAATTCTATAATAAATTATCTTGCTGTGCCAACAGACCCCTTTCTTTTATTCAGCTTAATGCTGCATATAAACCGGGAAAAAAAATCCAAATATGCATACCCATTGTCAACATCATTGCAATACTTCAAACACAATAGCAAAACTATAAGAGGGCAAAGGGTAACTTAAACAGGCCATATCCAGTAGAGTCAGAGCTCATAACTTGTTCAACTAGTACCTTTCTGAATTAACAATCTTTCCTGTGGCACAAAGGAAAACAAGTTCTTGATCTAATTTCCCTGTGAGTCTTGCTATGCTCCCAGAAAAACTGAGGAGAAATTTTGTAAAATTTTCACCAAGACACTAAAACAGTCAGAAACATTCAACTATCATTAATGCCATTGCATGGCAATATATCTTAAAATGAAATTCTCTTCTGAATTAATTCTTTGTTTACTTTAATGTGAACTGTGATCTATATTACTTAGAACTTCCCCAATGAATCCTGTATCCATATATGCAATGTATATGCACAAGTTATATTAATTATTAAAATTACTACATAATAATGAGTAAACGTACTACATAATAATGAGTAAATGAAAACAGAGACAATTGCAATATTTAAACAAAGGTGACTGGCAATTCAAAATAGTTCCCAACCAGGAAGCATGTTTAGTCATAGTCCCCTACTTGATTTGTCCATTTCAATTCATCTCAAAGTATGAGATATCTTTTGTGAGACAACTCCCTTGAAAAGTTGCTGATCAGATGAATTGATTCTTACACATCTATGTTCACCCATACTGTTGAAAAATGTTATGATAACCTGTCACTGATTCTAGTAAGTGGTTAGTCAAATTTGATGTTTTGTCAGATTATCCGACTATTCACTTTTTCTGTTAATGTTTCATTTTGAAAGAAACAAATTTCTAAAGAAAGTACTGCAACATCTTTAAGTTTTTCTTTTTAAAAGCCATTTGAAAGATTTCATTACAAAATCTCACTGAAACCAAAGCTACAGGAATGTGATAAAGAAATTACTTAAACATTTTTCTTTAAAAAACACTTCTAAGTCATTCTGGTACTCATATTAGGACTGAGCAGAAAATATTGGCAACACTTAACAGATCAGGTAGCCTCTATGGCGAAAGGAACCAAATTAATTTTTGAAGTCAGTGATCTTTCATTGGAACCATAGCCAGGTTGAAGGTGTCTGTGTTTACACTCTCAAACTGTATATTTTATTTGATTAGGGCATTGATATTATCTCAAGGTGAACGGAATTGCGGAAGGACTGGAATAATTCATGACATCCTGTTGTTTTTTGGTCTCCATGGGAACCTTGTAAAAGTATTAACATTCAAATTATTGACAGTTAAAGATAGGCACCTACTGAAACTGACAAAATAAACATGATATGTTTACACTCTGAAGTTAGCATCAGTGTGAATTGATTCCAACTCCACCCTTGTCCTGTACAGTGTGAATCAGAATGTTGACGCCTGAACCAAACAAAGGAATATTCCTCCCATGTTGGGCCCATAGAATGACTTTGTTGTATGTGTATTATAACCACAGCATGTAGACAAAACAAATTGATTCACATAAACACTCTTTAAAATACATCTGAACGATTTTACATTATTTTTGACATTATAAATGGTAAGTCATTGAACTGAGTTTGATAATGACAGATAAATTCAGCCTTTGACTGTTTTGGGCATAATATTGTTGGTGCAATCCCAATGTGTTCTTAAAGATGGAAGTCCCAGTGCAATTCGGCCTTGAGATGCATTTGCACTGAAGTAGGGAGTTGTGTACACCAATTCTGCCCATCACTAAGGACTTGACCAGTTTCATCAGTTTTGATGTCAAGCATGGTTGTCTGTAGGCTCTGGAAAGGGAGAAAGAGACGAAGAGGAGAGGTTGATGAAGTGGGCCAACTGGAGGTCACTCCTAACAGTGGAGTACTATAATGAGTGATGGTTTCAGAAGAAACTGGACAAAGCAGGAATAGTGTTCAATCCCCATAAACCATTCAATTTCAAATCGGGTCCACCAACTGGAATTAGAATCAGATTTTCCAAATGATGGATATCTAATCCCTTCAGTGAAGAGCTGACACATAAAACATCACTGTTTATAGTGGATAGCAAGCTCATGAAAACATGACTCAAAATTTAGCACCTTAAAGGTAACATCCAAAAAAAAAAGGAAAAATGGTATTTGATTCCTGCACCAATACCTTTCATGAATGTACTACTCCCTTATGACAAATTCATCCGTCATGGACACCATTAGAGCATTCATTGCACAGGCATCTGATGTATTACCACCCTTTGCACCATGTGGCACATCTGTGATTGACTGCAAAATGCGGCTGAGCTTTAATGCTGTACTTTGGAGTGTACTGGCAACTATCATTGTAATTCTGGACATTTTGTGAGCTCGAGGAATGGGTGAGGCTGCATCGGAGGGCTGCCCACTCACTTAGTGTCTATCTGCACATTAACAGCATCCTTGCCTTGCCTTTTAGCATGGTGGCCCCTCAAGCAGAGCCTAAAAGGTTCACAGTGCTTCCATCATGACTTGCATCTCTGCACACACAAGTGGTGGTCAGTGGACATAGAGTCATAGATATGTACAGCATGGAAACAGACCCCTTTGATCCAACTCGTCCATGCCGACCAGATATCCCAACCCAATCTAGTTCCACCTGCCAGCACCTGCCTTTCCAGTTTCACAACATCTTTCCGATAGGAAGGAGACCAGAATTGCATGCAATATTCCAACAGTGGCCTGACCAATGTCCTGTACAGCCGCAACATGACCTCCCAACTCCTGTACTCAATACTCTGACCAATAAAAGAAAGCATACCAAATGCTGCCTTCACTATCCTACTACCTATGACTTCACCTTCATAATGTACAGCACACCGTTATGTCAATCTCATACCTACAACATGTGCAAGCAGTGCCCACACCAGCGAAGAACCCTTAAATTAGCCTCCAAGATCAGTCCAGGGGATTGGTGACGATTAGGTATCAGATTGTGGTGTTCTCGGTGGGGGAGTGGGTCACTAGCTGACTTGTACGTGAAGTGCAACCAGCCTGGACAGCCTCTGCAACATGGGTATACAGTCATCAGAAAGGCATCTGAGTACCTCTCAGCCAAGTGTCTCAACAGGATGGGCCACAGCAAGTCCAGTTGGGGAGGGAGGGGCTCTTTAAGTCAAGTTTGGGGCAGGGATGTCTTGCATTGCAGGAGAGAGGCTGTGGAATGTAGTCTTGGGTGAACAGGGCTGAATAATGGGATCAAAATAAACTAGGTAAAAACAAGGACTGTAGATGCTGGAAACCAGAGTCTAGATTAGAGTGGTGCTGGAAAAGCACAGTAGGTCAGGCAGCATCCGAGGAGCAGGAAAATCGACGTTTCAGGCAAAAGCCCTTCATTCGGAATGTGGGATGCAGAGGGGATGACAGTTGTAAGGAAGGGCAATGCTGGATGTAAGGGGTAGGATGTCATTTGAGTGCACGTGACCAAGGCTATTTCACTGTATTCAATAACGCTTGGGTGGGAATGGAGTTATGTAGAATGGGGGAAGGGGGCTTTCATTGACAGTGAGCAGCAACCTGATGACCCAGAGGACTATGTTACCATGAGAATGTGTATAGGGTATAAGCAGGCAGGGAAAAAATTATGTTCTGAGTTTTGTGAAACAAGGGGTTCAGCTGAGCATGACTCAGATCAGATAAGAACAATGGGGTAATGGGTTAACAAGGTGGAAAGCATTCATTATGTAGAGCCATTTTAACAATATTGGAAGCACTCATTTGCAACGTCAGTTAACAAGGTGAAAAGTATCCATTGTATGAATCCAGTTAACAAGGTTAAGAACATTCATTGTATAACAGTAAAGGGCTTGGTCTCTTCTATTGATACTCATTGATTGTAACAGTCACCCAATTAATATGTATGTTGCCTTATCTGGATGCTCCTCCCTGTAAAATGACTATATAGTTTATTGAGAAACCACTGATTCAGAGAAGACTGTGAACTCATGTCCCTGTGCACATGGGCGATTGTGTTCTCTTCCTCCAGGGCCTGGAATAAAGATGAAGGAGGTAAACCTATTCTGTGTCTCTTGAGTGTTTTGCATCGACTGAGGGGGAAATTGGATGATAACCACACCCTCATAAATTTGAGATGGGAGAGGTATTTGTGGAAGTGAGCAGCTACAGACTCAAACAGAGGGTTTGGGAGGGTACATGGAGAGGAATGACACCTGTAGTGTTGATGGGATGGGCTATCAGGGAGGGGAGCTTGATGTTTGGATGTTCATCTATACATGGGGAGCCTGGAAGTAACTGTCTGAGGAGCAGCCATTGTTACCTCCTCTCATTCTGTAAATTGCACGAGTGCAATGGAAATGAAAATGGAGTGGGTGGGGTGGGGCCATTTTAACTGTGAAGATGGGGTCTTCAAGTTCTTGCAATGTGAGGCCTTGAATAGGCAACAGCATTCCGCACAAACCTATATCCAGTAGAGGAAACACATCAGGAGGCATGGAATCTCTGCTAATCCCTTTACATTGACTCACCATGCATAATGCTCCAATCATTGCAGACTATTTCATACAAGATCAAGACTGAAGCCCAGTAATGCCTGTGATATGATGGCAGTCTCTGTACACACAGAGAAATGGAGCCAGGTTACCGAGATCACAGTCACCTGTGATTTACCCATTCCCTGCACATTGTGCAGCAGCTGCTCGCTTCACACTTCGGTACATGGATGCAAGGATGGGTGCCTTTCATGTCTGCCGGTTGCATTTGTGCTGTACAGAGTCTTGAACAAACAAATGTAGTGCAACAGCCTCCCCATGCCAAAATATCCCCTGTGCAAGCTCTCTCCATGGGCTGTGTATCAAAACATTTAGTATTTTTCTGCTGGTCACCATCCAGAATTATAGATAATCAGGAGGGGAAATTAGTCTTGACTTCTTTTTGAATTCATTGCCCTCAAGCGCTCTTCCTCCCTTATTTGAGGAATTTCCTTTAATTTTCTATTATTAATTTCATTACTAGGCATGCATTGTACACTATCATTGTTTCCTCAGAAGACTTTCTTCTCCCTGTAATTCACACATGTTAGGGCAGTCCCAGCTTCTGCAGCAGGGTTGAGGGAACCTGCCCCTGTAGTGGAGTTTGATGACCTCGGAGTTAGTGGGTGATCTAGTGCATTAAAGAGCACAGTCATGTTTGAAGGATTAGTTTGATAGATATTCCTGTGGCCTCATCATACCTAGGGTTTTGAAGTACACCCTTTTGTATCTGAGTTTTGGGTGATTTATAATCACACACTCTAGGAGTCTCTCAAAGTGAGGATGATGGTTACCATGGCAAGAGTTTGCACGTGCAATCTTTCACCTTAGAGAGGCTGTTGCACAACAACTACCACACAATATTTGTAGAGCCACCTAGTGATTAAAAAAGTAACCCCTTAGACTGTACTGTAACTGAGAATGTAAATCAAATATAGCATGTGAATTCTTTATTCTGGATTATCTTTGAACAAATAAATAGCAAACAGACCCGACACTTCTCAATATATAAAAACCAACTCACTTTCACTCTAAATATAGGCCCTTAACCTCACACAAGACTCATTCCCATGGTTAGACCAGTTTTAACTAATGGTAGCTATACAGATGAGAGTTCCAAAGACTGATTCAAGGCTGCGTGTAGGCTATCAAGAGAGTTCTGCAAGGTGATATTACTGCCACAAACTGTCAATTATATGGAGCTGTTATCAATATAGACTGCTAATCACCAAGTCACTCATTATTTCAGCCTGAAGCCAACGGGTACAATTGAATTATTATCAGAATGAGCCTATGGGTCCTGGAACAAAGACAAGTACACAATGTGCCCCTCATGATTTAATTAAAACGAACAGTCATCTCTCAATATTGAATGAAGACAAACTTGTTAATAGCGTAGAACGCTTGTCATTGTAAACATTCTAGATAATTGACAGAACTTTTCTTCACAGTTTGGTTGCTTAATATTAAGATTGCTTATACTAAAAGTGATAATTCCATGTCTAATGTGATGCTGTCCTAAAAATGTACAAACCCTTCTTAACTGCTTTCTTCACAATATAATTGTAAAGTTTCAGCATTGTCTAACATCGGCCTCGCCACTCATCATACTTGCTTGCAGTTTTTTGATGTCAACTGAATTCCTTTATGTACCTCCGTCTTGACAGCTCAGGGGATACAATAATGAGGGAAAGATGATCTATTTGGACTTTGCAAAGTTTTTGTTGGGATGGCACTGAAGGAAGTTTATCGGAGGTTGATTATTTCATTGCAGAGTGTAGTGTGGACAGAATGACAACCATAGAATCGAAAGCTGACTGAAAGGTGATGTTTGTGGTTGGCTCGATCTAATTTTTGGTAGGCTGCAAGAACCTGCATGTGACGAGACTTGTAATTTATAGTTGTAAATTATCTACATCCTACTGAGAAGCAATTATGCACTGCACAGATAGGCTTTAATATAGGCTACAATAATACTAATAAATGTTATGATTTGCATCTTGGTGAGGAAACCTAAAATGTAGTATTCTGGTACAAGTATGTACAACGTTGTACTTGATAACACATTGTGTAATTTGTAACTGAGAGGGAAGTACATTATTGTGCTCTCAGTATACCAGTGCATGTCCTAATATGTTTTTTGACTTAGAGAAGCTCACTCATGTGGTGTCACTACTTACACACTATTATGCAACAGTTCTAATTGCAATAATGCAAATTGGCAAAAATACCTCCGATCCATTAGTATTCAACCATTCGCTATGTAATGTGACCTGCATTACAGTGTAACTGGGGGAAAAATCCTTCAGCTTCTACCCTAGCAAACCTAAGAGTGATATAAACAGAAAATGCTGGAAAATCTCAGCAGGTCTGGCAGCATCTGTAAGGAGAGAAAAGAACTGACAAAGGGTCAGTTAGACTCGAAACGTCAGCTCTTTTCTCTCCTTACAGATGCTGCCAGACCTGCTGAGATTTTCTAGTATTTTCTCTTTTGGTTTCAGATTCCAGCATCCGCAGTAATTTGCCTTTATCTCAGAGTGATATATCTTTTTATTAAGGCCATTTGTCATTCTAAACTGCAGAGACTCCAGGTTGATTCTTCTCAACCTCCTCTCATAAGGCAAAAAATGTTCCCATTGCAAGAATCAATTTAATGAACTTCCATTGTAGCTACTCTAAAATAAGTATATTCTTTATTTGGTAAAAAGGTCAACAAACTCCAGGTTTGATGTTATCAAAACCCTATATAATTGCAGCAAGGTTTTCCTTACGATTGTTTGTAACCCCTTACAATAAAGGCAAGCACACCATTTGCCTTCCCACATACCGTATATACTCATGTATAGGTCGAGTTTTGATGACTATCTTTAAGCTGAAATTAGGAGGTTGACTTATACATGAGTTGTTGTTTTTGACAGGATAAAATTCATGGCTGAAAATGTGTTGCTGGAAAAGCGCAGCAGGTCAGGCAGCATCCAAGGAACAGGAGAAACGAAGTTTCGGGCATAAGCCCTTCTTCGGGCATAAGCTTCCTGAAGAAGGGCTTATGCCCGAAACGTCGATTCTCCTGTTCCTTGGATGCTGCCTGACCTGCTGCGCTTTTCCAGCAATACATTTTCAGCTCTGATCTCCAGTATCTTTAGCCCTCACTTCCTCTCGAGGATAAAATTCATGCTTGGCGTGAGCCAGATCTCTCTCTAAAATAATAAATGACAAAAGGAAAAAGAATTATGGTCATTATTAAATTTGGGGGAGTTTTACAATAAGTTCAGAGCACAACTGCACGTGACACCGACTTTTAAGAAACTGAGGCAACAGCGGGAACACAAGGTCAAGGGTTGCCATAAAGTATCATAGATGTTTGCATGCACAGGTCAAATATATGTATGTAAATATTATGTAACTATATACACTATTTATCTACATTCAACTTAACGATTTGAAAATCGCATTGCGCTAATATATACTGATGTGCGTAATGTGATAATGCAGGTATTGCATTTGAATTAAAAATCTGCAAATAATGCCCTTTAAGGCTGTATATATGGTCAGGAAGAGAACCCTGAGAAACTAGGGTTGACTTATACGCGAAGTATATGAAAATACCAGATTTTGTTATCCATAATAAGGAGTCTATTTATACATGAGATTGACCTATACACAAGTACACATGATACTTGCTGTATCTGTTTACTTTATGGTTCATGCACATTTCCTTGTCTGATTTTTATCTTTAAAAATCCATTCTTCCTACTAAAATGGATAATTTTGTAATTTCATTTCAACAACTTTCTTCCTCAATCAATAATCCAATCAATTGATATCAGATTGTAAATATCTGAATCTTGAGTACTGATTATTGTACAACTGCTTTACTGTGGCATCCGGAAAATCTCACGTTTACTCTGACTCCCATGTTATCGGACTTTGAACTATTTCTCAATCCATTGAACCTACATCTGATTTGCAACCTTTTTTGTAAGCTTTCTGAAAATACAAATGGACTAAATCAACTAAGTCTCTCAAAAAAAAACTCTTAGAAGATATGTCAAACTCAATTTCCCTTTCATATAACAATGATTTTCCCATCCACATTGTGATTTGCCAAGTTCCTGTTCCAAATGTCTGGTACTGAATTGTAGTACTGCCTCTACCCCAGCTGTCAGGGAACAACATATAATTAATTATTTTCCCTTCTCTTGATCAGCAGGATTACATTTTCTTCCTTCCAACCTATTGGATCGTTCTAGAGCTTACGGATTTCTAGAGGATCAAAACCAACATGTCCATTATGTCTGAAGCTGTCTCTTTTAAAATATTAACATATGGGTTGTGAGATTCATGGCATTTTTGAGTTTTTGGTGCAGTTAACTTATACAGCACGTTTTCATAAGTAACATTAATTGTGGTTCTCACTCTCATTAGATCACTGATTCTCCAGTATTTCTTAGTGAAGACAGAAAAATATTTCTTTAACATCCCTTCCTTTTTTTTATTTGTTATTATAATTTCGATAATGCCAATTGAGTTTCTGATACATTCTTATACTGGGCAAGGCATCCCGAGGAGTTGACAAAAAGACAAAGTAAATTAATGAATGCCAGTGTCAGCAATGCTGCTTGATTTATAAGTTGGTTGCTATTTGCTTTATTCTCATTAATTGAGCTCCTCTTTAAATTAAGGACAGCTGACTGAGTACTAAAGTAGTGAATCACAGAGAGCAGTACTGATGGAACCAGTCAAGATATAAAAGGCCTGAATTCATTTGACTATTTAAAAAAACACACACAAAAGTCTTCAACTCTAGTTTCAACAAAGAATTCCAACTGCTATTATCCCGCCTTAATTTTGTGGTAAGTCTAACATCTAACACAGCAACAATTAGCTCCTCAATGCAAAGAGGACCTTTTCCTAATTGTCATTTTGATCTATTCATTGCAATCCCACAACTATGGAAATCTGATATTTAATTCTTCTGTTATTCCCAACATCAATACAATAAGTAAATGCATTGTGAGGACTTGCAATGTATATTTTGGGAAATGAGGTTGACTGCCTAAAGGTAAGGAAAATAAGTGTGTGCAGAAAGATTTGGATGGCATTAGGTAGAAATGGATAAAATGCAGACTGTTCAATTCTAGCAAGTTGCATTATCGCAACTTGGCTGATTTACTTTGCCTTCTTTCCTTTGCAAATGTGATTTTACTTTGGTATTATAATAGAAAATAGGGATCACATTTGTAATACTAAGAATGCATTATCGACTTGAATTCTGGTGAGAACAGGAGATGTTTATTGCTGATGGGAATTTAGCACCAAAATCTGCAGCCTTAGAAGAAACATTAAAAATCAGTGGGATTCCTGGGAAAGTGCACATATTGGCTGAATGAGTTGTACAATACAACGAAAGAAAACAAGATGTGCAAAGTTGGTGTATTTCAATGATGTCTCAGAAGATAAATTAGCAAAAGTATTAACAAATGACCCAATATCCTTTCATCTGTGACCCAGTTAAAAATCAGCCCAGAGCAATGAAATGAAAATGTGTGCCATCTGCTGACATTGTACATGAAAGAGAGTTTGTAAAGCTTCAACTCTTTGGAAGTAGCAGTCAAAATGTCAAAGCCGCTTTTGTTAGTATCATTAAGCTCTCAGATATATGAACAAGAGTAATGATTTGTTTAAACTTCTTAATACAGCTCAAGTTCCAACTTTATTTTATATTTTTGGAGAGATTTTCTTAATGTCAATTTGGAGAACTAGTACACAGTGTCACCTTGCTCTATTTTCTTCTCGCTGTCTGTCACCTTCAGATTTTATGCAGATTTCTTTGCTGTACCCACCTTCCTCAGTCTCTTTACCAACACACTGCTTATCTCTGCCCCTTCATTTTTTTTACAATTCCAAGTGTGAGGAATGAATCTCTTAAGATCAAAACCATGCCTCCTCTTACCTTTTTCCATTCACTTGAACCACATCCCAAAGTCTCTCAATCTTCCAAGCATTAAAAGGTACCAGTTGCATCTCACGTCTCCCATACTGTTTTCAAATTCAGTCCTTGTGATCCATCTCATGATTTCTTGACGTACTCCCCACTGGAGGAGGAGGCAAAGAAGTAAAGATGGAACTCATTATGTATGAAGGAAGGGGCAATGTATGAAAGGATTTGCTAAGGTGGATGAAACTTTTAATTTACAGGGACATAGGAAGTTAGTGCAACCTGTCGGGGACAAAAGGAATTTAGGCAAGAAAATAGACTATCATGATTTGCAGTTGGTGGATGGTGGAAACAATGAGATTGTTTTGAAGAGTATTTGGAAAAGTTACATGTTGGGGTATGAAAAAGTGCATTACTTCAAAGTATATGCAAAATTTTGTGAAGAGGAATGAATTGTAAAGGTATCTTTAAAAAATTATTTAAACTTAACCTATTCTCAAGTGCTTGCTTTCTGAAACATTTGAGACTTCCCTGTTATGTCCTTTATTTTCTGTCCAAAAGCAACAATATGGAGATAATTACTGTGTGAATGGATCACCGTTGTCACAACTACAGATCAGAATCCCAAGCTGCTGTCGATTTTTTATTAAACTTGTAACTTCAAAATATGCCTTTTTAAAGAAGGCAAATACAGTCAAGAATAGCTACGGATGTAAATTAAGTGTCTGGAGAGAGAATGTCACACCTCTGGACTCAAAAATAACCCCAAACAATAGATCTTCAAAAGAAGCAAGTCAAAACAAATTGGACTGACTATTTCTACTGCCCATAGACTTCTGACTACAAAAGTTAGTGAGGAGCTGACAACATGCTGCTCAAAAGCAAGCCAGCCACTTGCTTTTCCCTTTTAAGAATACACAAAGACAGCAGATTAAAAAGCCAGTTTCATCTCGACTGGAGTGCGCAAGTGGGATTTAATGTTCCCGTGTGTACCAACCTGGGTTCAAGTATTAGGGTGCTGTTAAGGTCACAGTTGAAGAATTCTCCCCCAGTGACTGGTGTTCCAAGTAAAGGAAAGCCTTCCTCACTACAAGTGTTGCAACCTAGATAAAAGGGGAAAGGACAAAAGAAAAGGTGTCTCTCTCTCTCTCGCGCGCACATACACACAGCCCCTGAATACTGGATTCGATCATGTTAGAGCACCAGAATCTCAACTAATCTGAGAAACTAAGGATCATGAAATCAATTATTCTAATGTTACCGCTAACCTCCATTACCACAAATCATAAGATTCAATTACCTGCTCTTCTCAAATCAATCAGACATAACCATATATCTGTGTTCTTTGAAGTTTCTGTTTGGATTTGCTCCTTATTTCTAATCAGTGTGTGGCATTAGTATCTCTTCTCTCTCGTAGTAATTAATAAACTTGCACTTTAATTCAACAAGACTGGTTCATTTGGTTCCTTTTCAAATATATATTGAGTCTGGGACACATATCCACTAGGGAAAGGATCCTGTTTAAATTAACCTCCTTGGAACCTACCAAAGAGATGGATGAATACGGAAGTGGAATCAGTTCACCCTCATCTGTCTGGAGGTTGGTCTGGAATCGTAACAAATGAGGAACCTCATCTGAAGTCTGGTTTTCCTGAGGACCGAAAGTTTGAGTGGGGCTCGTTTGGTAATTTGCTTTTGTGTAACTAATTTGAACAAAGAGGTGGGTTTTAAACAGAAGAAAGATGCTCAAGTTATTTACAGAAAGAATTCCAGAGTGAGACGAAGATAACTGATGGCTCATCCACCATGGTAAGGGTGAAAAGACATTACAAGAGGTAAGGTTCAGAGAAACAAAGCGTTTGGGAAGGTTCTGAAGAACAGTCATATCGGACTCAAAATGTTAACTGTTTCTTTCTCTACAGATGCTATCTGACCTGTTGTGTTCCTCCAGCATTTTCTGGTTTTACGAAAAGATTTGAGGTTGTACAACTAGAGAAAATTAGGGACAGTGGGAGTAATAAAGTCATGACAGAATTTAAAGAAAAAAAAATGGAGATAAACTTTCAGATACAAGAGCCGTACACAGCTTATAGAAGTAGATAAGGTTTTTTTATATATATATCTATAATCAAAAATATAGCACTACAGCATTTAAGACTGGGATTTAAGTTAAAAGATCATTATTATTCAAGATGATGTTGCACATAACAGTGAGGTGATAATGTTAGAACAAAGTGATGCAGATTAATCACTCAGTTCAACACACACAACAACAGCAACTGCCCTGCCGGCATCACAGGTAACAAGAAGACATTTTCAAATGGGGAGCAGAGGCAGAAAACATTCACTTTAATAAATTCACAAAATTTGGTAATATCCCCACTCTATAACCATCCCAATGTAAAACAACAATGTATACCCTTGACCCAGAAAGGGATTCTTTTTCTTTATTCTGTCATGGAATGTGTGCTTTGCGGCCAATGTTGCCAGTCCCCAATTGCTGAATTGAATAGCTCTCTTGGCCCTTTCAGAGAGCATTTAAAAGCCAACTTGTTATGGGTATATTGTCACATGTAAGCCAGACAATTAAAGGATGGCAGATTTCCTTACAGAAAAGAGATCTATGAACTAGATGAGTTTTTACAACAATAAATGGAAGTTGTCATGGTCACCATTATTCAAACAAATTTTAACTTAGGTTTATTAATTCAGTTTAAATTTCACCAGCTATTATCTTGGGATTTGAACTGATGACCTCATATCAATAGCCCGAATCTCTGGTGTCAAGTCCAGTGACGTTATTATGACACCACTGTCTTAGGTTCTCTGCCCACCACAGGGAAGGTGGTATTCAACCACATCCTTATTCTCTTGAATTTTGTGACATTGCGTATTCATTCATGGAATAGGGGCATCATTAGCAAGGCAAGCATTTGTTGCCCATCCTTGATTGTCTTTGTAACCAAAGGGACTGGTATGCTGGTCCAGTAAGAATTCTGGTGTGCAGCGTGGAGAGGAACTTTCATTCTATAAGATGCTTCTATTTGAAATGCATAACAATATCTTCTATTGACCATTTCTCAGTTTCATTTTATGGCAGGATTCTGCAGCATAGGTTTTGAGAAGCGGGAAGTCAGTAAAGTCTAAATTTCCAGAAAGGTTGAAATTAGAATCCTGGGCCGAGAGAGAGATGGCCTCGATCTGGATCTACTAAACATGTTTATTGAAGACAAATTGCATTCAAAGGCTTATTTAAAGGAATCTCAGCTAGGGTAACACTAAACTCGATATCCATTTTTGTGTGCAGGTGCACTACAAATAGCTAAAGCAGATAAACAATTCAAGTTTAGAAGTCATGTCCCCAGCAATGGATAAGCAATGTTTTTGAAATTTTTCTTTACCAAGGCACAATAAATATCTTACATAGTGAAATTAAGCTGTGCTGCTTATCCCATGCTGGATGAGAATTTTTAGGTTTCTTTCTCTAACTTAATTGTCTGATGTTCAACTGGTGATGGCCTAATGATGGTGGGAGAGGGTAGCAGCACTTGGACCTGAACAGGGATCTCTTTGTTTTCCAAGATGAAAAATGTGGGAATGGACAGTTGATACCCATATAGAATCCGCTATTAATGCCCAAACCTTGTACCAGGTGACAAGGTTCCTAAATGTTTGCAAAGTGGTGGATAGTATGCATATGGGCATCTAACATTCCTCACTGTCTGGATCCACAAAAATGTACCTTCACAACATATTTAAAGCCACAGATTAGTAAACAACTTGAATTAGCTTCAATGTCGGGGATATTTGCACACCGATTTTTTTTTACCTACTAAAATAGCAGCTGCAAAGGTAATGAAAAGAAAAATCACAAAAGCTGACTGAGGCTGAGATAAAGCAAACTTCGAATGTTAGAATATGTTTAGTTTCTTCCAGTCCTGTTGTTACCTCAAACGTAGAAGGCAGAGGGTGGTGGTGGAGGGTTTTTCAGGTTGGAGGCCTGTGACCAGTGGAGTGCCACAAGGATCGGTGATGGGTCCACTACTTTTAATCATTTATAAAAATGATTTGGATATGATACCTAGGTACAGGAGCTTAAGGACAAAGAAAATTTACAGCCCAGGAACAGGCCCTTCTGCCCTCCAAGCCTGAGCTGATCCAAATATACTGTCTAAACCTGTCTGTCAATTCCTAAGCATCTGTATCCCTCTGCTCCCCACCTACTCATACATCTGTCCAGACGCATCTTAAATGAATCTACTGTGCCTGTCTCTACCACCTCTGCTGGCAACGGGTTCCGAACGCCCACCACCCTCTGTGTGAAGTACTTGCCTTGTGTATCCCCCTTAAACTTTCCACCTCTCACCTTGAAAGCGTGACCTCTTGTTATTGAATCCTTCACCCTGGGAAAAAGCTTGTCTCTATCCACCTTGTCTATACCCTTCATGATCTTCTAAACCTCAATCAGGTTCCCCCCCATAATCTTTTTTCTAATGAAAATAAACCTAACCTACTCGACCTCTCTTCATAGCTAGCACCTTCAATACCAGGCAACATCCTCGTAAACTTTCTCTGCACCCTCTCCAAACATCCACATCCTTTTGTAACGTGGCGACCAGAACTGTACATAGTATTCTAAATGCGGCCGAACCAATGTCTTGTACAATTTTAACATGACTTGCCAGTTCTTATACTCAATACCCTGTCCAATGAAGGCAAGCAAAATATATGCCTTCTTGACCACTCTATTCACCTGTGCAGCAAACTTCAGGGTACAATGGACCTGCACTCCCAGATCTCTCTGCTCATCAACTTTTCCCAAGGCTCTTCCGTTCATTGTATAATTCGCTCTGGAATTAGTCTTGCCTAAATGTATCACCTCACATTTGTCTGGATTGAAAACCATTTTCCACCCAACTCTCCAGTCTATCTATAGACTATTCTCTGATAGTCCCTTAGATGCTTTCTGCTACTCCACCAATCTTCATGTCATCTGCAAACTTGCTGATCATACCAACAGTGCCCTCTTCCAGATCATTTATGTATATTACAAACAACAGTGGCCCCAACACTGACCCCTGTGGAACACCACTAGTCACCTTTCTCCATTTTGAGAAACTACTACTCTGTCTCCTGTTGCTCAACCAGTTCTTTATCCACCTGGCTAGAACACCCTGCACACCATTTGACTTCACTTTCTCCATTAGTCTACCATGGGAAACCTTATCAAACGCCTTACTAAAGTCCATGTATATGACATCAACAGCCCTTCCTTCATTTATCAACTTGGTCACTTCTTTGAAGAACTCTATTAAGTTGGTAAGGCATGATCTCCCCTGCACAAAACCATGTTGCCTATCACTGATAAGCCCATTCTTTTCTAAATATAAATAGATCCTATCCCTCAGTACTTTCTCCAGCAACTTTCCCACCATTGATGTCAGGCTCACTGGTCTGTAGTTACCTGGAAAATCCCTACTATTACTCTTGTACAGGGGGACAACATGAGCAACCTTCCAGTCCTCCGGCACCTCATCTGTATTTAACGATGCCACAAAGATATCTGTCAGAGCTCTGGCTATTTCCTCTCGCCTCCCTCAGCAACCTGGGATAGATCCCATCCGGTCCTGGGGATTTGTCCACCTTAATAACCTCAAGCCTACCCAACACATCTCCCCTACTTATGTCAACATGATCCAGACTAATCAAACTTTTATCTCTAATTTCAACATTCATCATGTTCCTCTCCTTGGTGAACACTGATGCAATCTAATAATTCAGAATCTCATCCATTCGCTCAGGTTCGACACACAGCCTTCCTTAATTATCCTTTAGTGGACCAATCCTTTCTCTAGTTACCCGCTTGTTTCTTATATAAGAATAAAATGCTTTGGGATTCTCCTTAATTCTACACTAAAGCTATTTCATGACCTCTTTTAGCCCGCTTGTTTCCTCATTTAAGACCCGTCCTACTCTTCCAGGGCCCGTTCTATTCTTAGCTGCCTAGACCTTATGCTTCCCTTTTCCTCTTGGCTCGTCGTACAATTTCTCCCATCATCCATGGTTCATTAATCTTGCCCTTCCTATCCTTTGCCTTCAACGGGACATGCCTATGCTACACTATCTTTAACCTATCTTTGAAAGCCTCCCACATCTCAAATGTGGACTTCTCTTCAAATAGCTGTGTTCAATCCACATTTCCGAGTCCCTGCCTAATTTTGATATAATTGGCCTTGGCCCAGTTTAGTACTCTTCCCTTAGGACCACTGTCTTCTTTATCTATGAGTATTCTAAAACTTAGAGTTGTGGTCATTGTTCCCAAAGAAATCCCCACCGCAACTTCCACCTGTCCTGGCTCGTTCCCCAGTACTAGGTCCAGTATGGCCCCTTCCCTTGTCGGACTATTGACATACTGCTCTAGAAAACTCTCCCCCATCCAGATTGCTGATGCTAAGTGTTCCCAGTCAATGTTGTGAAAATTAAAGTCTCCCATCAACACTACCCTATTGCCTCTACATCTTCCCATAATCTGTTTACCTATTTGTTCTTCTACCTCACGCTCATTGTTGGGAGGCCTGTAATACAGCCCCAACAATGTAACTGCCCCCTTATTTCTCAGCTCCACCTATCATACCTCACTACCCAAGACCTCCATAGTGTGCTCCTTTACCACAGCCGTGATATCATCCTTGACCAGCAATGCAACTCCACCCTCCCTGTCCTGTCTGAAGCGTCTATATCCTGGAACATTTAGTTGCCAATCATCATGATTGCCCTTCCTTCAACCAAGTCTCTGTGATTGCAATAATGTCATACTCCCAGGCACCAATCCAAGCCCTAAGGTCAGCTGCCTTACACACTATACTCCTTGCATTAAAGTAGATGCATTTCAGGCCACCAATCTTTTTGCGCTCATGTGCTCTCTGCCTACTCTTCCCTTTATTAATGCTATCTTCATAATTCTTAGTGTCCATTCTTCACCTCGTTGCCTATTTGTTTTCTCTTCTGGTTCCCAACCCCCTGCCACGTTAGTTTAAAACCTACCCAACAGCAGTAGCAAAAACTCCCCCAAGGACATTGATTCCCGTCTGGTTCAGATGTAGACCATCCATTTTGTAATAGTCCCAACTTCCCCAGAATCGGTCCCAACGTCCAACAAATCTGAACCCCTTCCTCCTACACCATCTGTCAAGCCACGTGTTCTTCCTGCCTATTTTTTTCATTTCTACACTGGCTAGCACGTGGCACTGGTAGTAATCCTGAGAACACTACCTTTTGAGGTCCTCCTCTTTAACTTCTTTCCTAGCTCCCTGAATTCTTCTTTCAGGACCTCATCTCATTTTCTACTTATATCGTTGGTGCCTATATGCACCAAGACAACTGGCTGTTCACCCTCCCCTTTTAGAATGTTCTGCAGCCGATCGGTGACATCCCTGACCCGAGCATCTGGGAGGCAACATACCATCTGGCAGTCCCCTATGACTATGGCCCTCTGAGTCTTTTTCCCGCCCTTCTGAACAGCAGTGTCCGCCATGGTGCCATGATCTTGGCAACTGCTGCCCTCCCCAGGTGAGCCATCTCCCCCAACAGTATCCAAAATGGTATACCTGTTTTAGAGGGAGATGACCATAGGGGACACCTGCACTGCCTTCCTACTCTTTTTCTGTCTTTTGGTCACCCATTCACTGTCTCCCTCAGCAATTCTATCCACAACCGCCTCAGCATCGCGGATGCTCCACAGTGAGTCTATCTGCAGCTCCAGAGCCGTCATGTGGTCAAACGAGGTGCAGCTGGACACACATCCTGCAAGTGTAAGAGTCTGGAACGTCAGACATGTTCCTAAGCTCCCACATCAAGCAAGAGGCACATGCCACGGGTCTGAGGTCCCCTGCCATTGTAAGCTGAGCTTTATATCAACTAACTAAAACCAAACAATGCTCTTAAATATATGAAAAAGAAAGCTGAAAAGGTAGTGGAAGCATTAGTGGTAATCTTTTAACAATTGCTAGAATTGGGAAGGGTCCCAAAGGTCTGGAAAGTCACTAGTGACACCCGTTTAAAGAGGGAGTAAGGCAAAAGACAGAAAATTACAGACCGATTAGCCTAACCTCAGTTAGGAGTCTTTCGTGAAAGATGAGATTTCTGAATACTTTCATTGAGAGGAGGTCATGCCTGACAAATCTGCTAGAATCCTTTGAGGAAGTAACAAGCAGGTTAGACCAAGGAGAGCCAATGGGTTATATCTACCTAGATTTCAAGAAGGCCTTTGACAAGGTGTTGCACAGGAGGCTGCTGTGTCAGTTAAGGGTCCCCATGGTGTTAGAGTCAAGCTGCTAGCATGGATATAAGCTTGGCTGTCTGGTAGAAAGCAGAGTGAAGATAAAAGGGTCTCCTGTAGGACGGCAACCGGTGACAAGTGGTGTTCTGCAAGGGTCAGTGTTGGGACCACGTTTTACTTTATACGTTAATGATGAACTGAAGGCATTCTGGCTAGGTTTGCAGACATAAGTAGAGGGACAAGTAGTATTGAGGAGGCGGGGAGGCTGCAAAAGGATTTTAACAGGAGATTGGTCAAAGAAGTGGCAGATGGCGTACAACATGGGAAAGTGTGAGGTCATGCACTTTGGTAGAAAAACAGAGGCATGAGTTATTTTCTAAATGGGGAGAAAATTCAGAAGTCTGAAGTGCAAAGAGACTTGGGAGTTCTAGTCCAAGATTCTCTCAAGGTAAACTTGCAGATTGAGACAGTAGTTAGGAAGGCAAATGCAGTGTTGACACTTATTTTGACAGGAGTTGAATATAAAAGCTGGGATGCACTTCTGAGGCTCTATAAGGGTCTGGTCACTCCACAATTTGGAGTATTGTGTGTAGTTTTAGGCCCTGTTTCAGGAAGGATGTACTGACCATGGAGCAGGTTCAGAGGAGGTTCATAAAAATGTTGTCAGAATGAAACACTTAACAGTTGAGAACTCTGAATCTATACGATGGAGTTCAGAAGATGAGGGATTTAATTGAAATTTACAGAATACTAAATGGCCTGAGCAGAGTCGATGTTTCCATTGGTAGGAGAGGCCAGGACCCGAGGGCACAGTCTTAGAGTAAAGGGAAGACCTTTCAGAACAGATAATGAGAAACTTCTTTAGCCAGAGAGTAGTGAATCTATGGAATTCATTGCCACAGAAGGCAGTGGAGGCCAGGTCATTGAGTATATTTAAGACGGGGATAAATAGGTTCTTGCTATTTTGGGTTTTGGGGAGAAAGCAGGTGAATGGGGTTGAGGAACTTATCAGCCACAATTAAATGGTGGAGCAGACTCGATGGGCTGAATGGCCTAATTTCTGCTCCTATGTCTTATGGTCTTCAAAACAAATTAGAAAAATAAAGAAATCAGTTCAAAACTACAGTCCTTCAAGCAGACCACATGGGTGTTGCCTGCGTACTGGACTAAAATGGGAATAGTTGTAGAGATAGTACATGAGGGAGTCACTCTCAAGAAGGAGTTTCAAGGCTAGATTGTCAAAAGTGAAGAATTATGGGCCCTTGTGGTTTCATGAGATTTGAAGATCTACCATGTCATTGAAAGCTGGAAAAGATCTGTGTGATCTACCTTGATTATGTTTGCTTTTTGATGTGCGCTGCTGGGTGTTTGTTCATAGTCTGTCACCATATGTATCATATTAACATTACCATCTTAGAATTAAGTTGCATATATACAAGTAGATTGTATTAGTTACTTCAGTAGAAAAGTTTGTCTTTTAAAAACCGATTGTGTGAATTTATTCTTTTGAGTCCCCTAGATCTAAATTCATTTACTTTAAAATTAAATCCGACTCCCACAGCTATTTAGATTACACCACCTCCCACCCTGTAAAAACGCCATCCCATATTCCCAATTCCTTCGCCTCCGCCACATCTGCTCCCAGGAGGACCAATTCCAATACCGAACAAACCCAGATGGCCTCCTCCTTCAAAGACCGCAATTTCTCTTCAGACGTGGTTGATGTTCTCCACCACTTCCCACTCCTCCGCCCCTCCAATCACCACCAGGACAGAACCCCACTGGTCCTCACCTACCATCTCACCAACCTCCAGACACATCTTATCATCCTTCGTCATTTCCGCCACCTCCAAACAGACCCCACCACCAAGGATATATTTCCCTTCCCTCCCCTATCAGCGTTTCGGAGAGACCACTCCCTCTGTGACTCCCTCGTCAGGTCCACACCCCCCACCAATCCAACCTCCACTTCCGGCACTTTCCCCTGCAACTGCAAGAAATGCACTTCCCTCCAAGACCCCAAGGGATCCTTCCATATCCGTCACAAATTCACCTGCACCTCCACACACATCATTTACTGCATCCGCTGCACCCGATGTGGCCTCCTCTACATTGGGGAGACAGGCCGCCTACTTGCGGAACGTTTCAGAAAACACCTCTGGGACACCCGCACCAACCAGCCCAACTGCCCTTTGGCTGAACACTTTTAACTCCCCCTCCCACTCCGCCAAGGACATGCAGATCCTTGGCCTCCTCCATCGCCAGAGCATGGAGCATGACGCCTGGAGGAAGAGTGCCTCACCTTCTGCCTGGGAACCCTCCAACCACAAGGGATGAATGCAGATTTCTCCAACTTCCTCATTTCCCCTCCCCTCCCCCACCTTATCTCAGTCCCAACCCTTGGACTCAGCACCACCTTCTTGACCTGCAATCTTCTTCCCGACATCTCTGCCCCCACCCCCTCTTCGGCCTATCACTCTCACCTTAACCTCCTTCCACCTATCGCATTCCCAATGCCCCTCCCCCAAGTCTCTTCTCCCTTTTATCTCCGCCCGCTTGGCACACCCTCCTCATTCCTGAAGAAGGGCTTATGCCCGGAACGTTGATTCTCCTGCTCTTTGGATGCTGCCTGACCGGCTGTGCTTTTCCAGCAACATATTCTTCACCCCCGAGTTGTGGTTCAGATTTCCATAGTCTTTCCCCATTTAGAAAATAATCTGTCTCTGTTCTTCCTACCAAAGTCCATAACCTCACACTTAGCAACATTGTATTACAGCTGCCACTTCTATGCCCCCCCCTCCTTGTCTGTCCAAACCCTCTGCAACCTCTCCATTTAGAGTCATAGAGATGTACAGCATGGAAACAGACTCTTCGATCGAACCTGTCCATGCCGACCAGATATCCCAACCCAATCTAGTCCCACTTGCCAGCACCCGGCCCATATTCCTCCAAACCCTTCCTATTCATATACCCATCCAAATGCCTCTTAAATGTTGCAATTGTACCAGCCTCCACCACATCCTCTGACAGCTCATTCCATACATGTACCACCCTCTGCGTGAAAAAGTTGCCCCTTAGGTCTCTTTTATCTTTCTCCTCTCATCCTATTTCTTCAACATTACCTGTCTCTCCACTTACCTTTGTGCCATGTGCAAACTTAGCAACAATGCTCTCAGTTGCGACATCCAGATTGTAAATGTAGAACATGAATATTGTACTTTGAGTGTTGCAGTAAATGTCTTAAAATGTGACAACCACTAAATAAACAACCAACCAGAATGGAACAGCAGCGTTATGTGAATTGAGAAATCTTTGTTGCTACTTTAGATATTATTAAGGTATTTGCACCAATAGATTAAGGTGCATAATTGGATCGAATGTAGCTTGTGGGAAGAATCAGCTTATTGGTTTTGTTAATTCCTTGGTTATGATGACAGCTCTGTAATTATTCTGACTGATCCTGTTTTACTTTCTCAGCAACTTTCAATTACAGAAAAAAAATTTCCAGGTAAAACATTCAGTTCATAATGTAGGATAACAATGAAGGAGAAATTGATTTTAAACTTTACACAGACATTGTTTTAAGATCAGAAGCCCAGAGCAGTCACAGAGATAAAAACTCTTGCTACACTGACCCATTTTCCACATTGGGGTTCCAATGGATTCTTCAGTGGAATAACTAATTTGTGCTAAATTATTAAAACATTTTGAGCTGTGAATCTATGCCTAAGAGATAATGGGCTGACTTTTGCTCATAATTTTCAGAGGGGGAGAAAATTCTTAGGTCATTAGTTTAAGATAGGAGACTGAATCTAAGCATTTGTATCCTTACTTTCTGTGCAGCCTGATTCCCATACTCACTAATTTTATACTTTTTAAAAAAACAGAATCCCTACAGTGTGGAAACATGCAGTTTGGTCCAACAAGTCCACACCAACCCCTCCGAAGGGTAACTCACCCAGACCCATTCCCCTCCCCTATTATCCTACATTTACCCCTGACTAATGCACCTAACCTACATATCCCTGGACACTATGGGCAATTTAGCACAGCCAATTCACCTAACCTGCACATCTTCAGATTGTGGGAGGAAACCTGACACATGACTGTTCAGATTTGTTGCTAATTAAGTAATCCCAACTCCATCTAAACCATAGAAATTTCAACTTAACAATCTGTTACAATATGGGGACTCAGATCACACGCTGAATAGGATATCTAATTTAACCCTTCTGTTGTGTGGCCAGCAGAGGAGAATAGGCATTATTTATCTAAAAGGCTGTCCTTGAGTGGATAGCACGAATGTCTTTACCAAAGACATTTATGATATGAAATAGCAACCATACATCCCATCTACCATAATAATTGTATATATCAACTTCTCAAACTTAGCAAAAGTAGTTTAAAATAATTTACACAGACCAATTCAGAGAAACAATCTTGAACGTTTACTGAACGTGCATAAACATTGGACCCTTGAGTTGAAATTTAAAATTAAAACAGACACTTTCTAAAAGATGTGTTTTGATCAAATGAGAATATTACAGGTAAAAAAAATGAGAGATTTGTAAATAAATTAGTAATCAACGCTATTTAGGGTTTAAGATTTAATGAAAAACTTTCAATATTTGTGAATAGTCAAAAATCAAGTTTGATACATTAACATTACAATGCAAGTATGTATTTCTTCAGGTAATTTTTCTTATTGGCATGAATCAGCAATAAATGCATATTAAAATACCACCACCAAATTTAACATTACCATTTATTATAACATGATATAAAACAATGTGATATGAACATTGCATATTAACACTTGTAAGTAGCATTTTATTATAGGCTCTGCTCATTGTAAGCTATGTACACAATGAACATAATTACACTCTTTTGTACATACAATGAGATACTGAATATAAAGCCCTCTACATATTGCTTTGCATTTGAGCTGTACTGAAGTTAGAGCGTATTGCCCTATAAAGCTTGTATGAAAAGTTCACTAAAGGCAGAGAACATAAGGAAACTATGAAAAGTGTGACATTTTTACATTTGTTCAGAGTAGTTTGGCAGTAACTGCAGACAATACAACACTAAGTATATATAGCTACAGCAGATGGTATTACCAAGGAACAGCATTAACCTGTACCAGTACAATGGCACTGCAAATCATTGAAAGTGGTAAGAAAACAAATGTGAAACCATTTCCTATTGTATACATCAAACATTGGTGAACTATTTCATATAGGTAATGGCCACAGTTACTTAAAAGTCAGGCATTATACATACTATGTAATTCAAAATGAAAACTAAGTTCTGATACATTAACTGAAATGAGACCCAGTCACCCTATGTGCTCACATATTGTGGTCTCCACACACTGGCAAATTTAAAAAGACCAAGTTAAAAAATCTGCCATGGAACAATCAGTGCTCCTGAAATAAGTAATATATCGGCATTAAATCCAACAAAAATGTATTTCCTATAAGGAGTGTTTAATATTGAATCAAGTGTTGCTTCCAGCACTTGCTTGAATTCTTGTGCTCTGGTGTACTCCAGTTCCATATACAGATGTCAAATTTTGACCACCGTCCTGGTGTCCTTCCAAATACAGTCAAACTCCTCCGAGCCTCAGCCTTGTGTAGATGTGTATGATTTGCCTGTGGCTACATTCTGAGCTGCAGTGTCAAAAATAAATTTCTTTTAATCTTTTTAGTGAAAAGTTTAGTTCAACATATCTCAAAAAGTCATCTTAAAGGTATGCAATTAGTAGTTCTACTCAAATTCAAAAAGACTTTTCAGATCATAATCACTATAGATGATCCAAGTAATGTTTGTCTGAGCTAAAGTAGCTTTAATTTGTTACTCCTCTTAAGTGTTTTAAAAATCTGTTTTGTGATTTATGCTTTTCAACAGGGCAGGATCCCAAGCACCTAGTGCAAGCAGTAAAGTAAAACCTAAACATATTGTGGTGTTGAAATATTCTCATCATTTTAATTTAATCATTACCACCTTTGTCACATGATGATCCTTCAAATAATTTTAAAGGGAGTAAAGACTGTATAACAGTGTCAAATAAGTGAGAACATTACTCAACTATCCTGAACTTGACCATAGCTAAAAGCAACAGGAAGGTGATTTCCCCTTTGAGACAGGTATCGTGTCACAGCATGAACTCCTGCCGGAAAATTCCCACAATGTGGCTTGGCTAAGATGGGTAATAAGGTTGGTATGTCCAAGGTTTGAGCTTCAGTATTTCAAGTTCAGCCACATTGTTTATTACACCTGGGAAGCGGAGCTTTTACTTTCCATATGGTTACTTAACTGAGTTCTCAAAGGGTAAAAAGCATTTAGTTCTCTGAGAGAGGTCCTTTACTGTGAGAATTCTTCACAAAGGAGATCAGAGAACAATATTCACTTTGTCTCATCCAGCACTTTAACAAAAATACCTTAGTTGTGCCTTTCAAGCTGTAAGCCTTAACAACACTTTGATCCCAAACTCCTCTGGGATCCTCCTTTACTTTCCAAATCCCTCCACCTCATCTCATTGCATTTTCATTATCCCTTGACACCTCATTCTCTCTCTCTCTCTGACCGTCAGCTATCAGACGTCAAAATCATTCCCTATGCCCTCAACCGAATTAATTTTGAACTGAATACAATGCAGAATCCTTCTTTCATTTTCATTGCTACTGTTTTGGCCAGGACTCTATTCTCACTGCAGAAAATCTTTTATCTTTATCTTTAAAATTCTCACTCATCCAAGACACCCTCCTTCTGGTCTCTTACTCTAGATATTTTCTTGAAGAACAGCTCGAGTAATATCAACTGCCTCTGTTTCTCTACTCCAGGCAACGACCATCTGCAACAGAACCATCTCCCCTCAACATGTCATCATTAAGGCAGAGTCCTATACCTTAAAGATGGCGAATTACCATTGACCAGAAATGTAAATGAACAAGCCATATAAATATTGTGGCTAAAAGAACAGAAGAAAAGCTGGAAAGTTTGATTCCCTGAAGCCTGTCCAGGGAATCAGGGAAGGTGATCGAAAATTGTCAGATCGTCAAGAATCTCATATATTGTCCAGGACAAAGCAGTCTACTTGGCTGGCAAACCATCTACCACCTTAACCAATCTCTCTCTACACAATGAGTACCGCCTGCAAGATACACTGTCGCAATTTGCTGAGGATCCTTCACCAGAACGATCTAAACCCATGACCATTCCCACCTAAGACAAGGGAAGATTTTTTAAAAAAAGCATCCTTGGCAGAAATAGCATTTGTTACCAATCCAGAATTTCACTTGAACTGAGTGACGTGCCAGATCATTTCACAAGACATAGAGCTGTGGGTTACATGTAGGCCGGCTCCACAGTTCCCCTCCCCCCAGCCCTCAACCATTTTCTTCAGGATCCTGGCCCTAACCATCATCTTTTCATAGATGTCCATCTCTTTTTACTTCCATTCCCATTGGTTCAGCTCAAGAACCTTCTGTCTCTTCTGCGGAGCTCCAACCAGTTTCCATCCACAAACACCCTCCTCAATCTGTGAAATGTTTTTACAAGCAGTCGCTTACTTTCTCCAAAGAAAATACACTTTGGTAATTCATACAAGTTCCAGTCGTGCCTCTCTTTTTGTAATATGTGTGGGGTACTCTTGCTTCCACTGATGACACTGACCCCACTGACCCTCCGAAGAACAACCCACCCAGACCCATTCCCCTACACCTAACATTACGGGCAACTTAGCATGGCCAATTCACCTAACCTGCACATCTTTGGATTGTGGGAGGAAACCGGAGCACCCGGAGGAAACCCATGCAGACACAGGGAGAATGTGCAAACTCCACACACACACACACAGATGCCCAAGGTGGGAACTGAACCCGGGTCCCTTGTGCTGTGAGGCAGTAGTGCTAACCACTGAGCCACGTGCCCAATAATTGTATCAGTACAGTTTCCTGTTTTCAGCTCCAACTTAAAAATTATAGCAATTCCCAACTTGGCTTCCAATTTCCATCCTTTCCTTGTCTTCACATGGCCTATTACCGACTCTTTCCATCCTTTTCCCAACTTTTCAATCTCCATTTCTGGGAAATGGTAGTCACTAATGTCTACCATAAGCTCAATAATTTCCACAGCCAGCTTGCTTACACTTCCTTTTTCCTGTGAATTCTATGCCATTTTCTTAGTTCCTCCATTTAATTTGTTCTTATGATGCCACCTTCCAAATAGGTGGTTCCAATTGAACTTCTTTCTCAATTGGTGTTTTCCTTCAGCATTGTCATCGATGCCAGAACATATCCACCCAATTTCATGCACTTCTGTTCTAACTCCTTCCATTCTTCACATAACCTGTGTCCTCACCTTGCTCGACACCTACATTCAATAGATTACCCTCAGCCATTTTCACTACCTTGAAAGTGATGCCATCAAGAAAAACATCTGTCTTTCCTTGTAAATAATCCAAAAGGCTACATGATTCACTGTGAAATCTTTGGCTATGCTGCCATTACCTCAACAAACACTTGCCTTCCCCTACTAGCACAGAAAATGCAACACCCTGCCCTGTCACTGCCTCTATTCCAACAGCAATTTATTCATATGGCTGTCATTTTGAGTATTTGCTTCTTCTGATGAGGTCGTCTTTAATAACAGATTGGGTGATTGTTTTGCTGAATATTGCCATCCAAGTTTACTTGCCATTTTAATTCCTTGATGTTCTTAGACGACTTTGACAATAGTCTAAGTCAACTTACATTGAACTTCATTAGTTTAAGTTTGAGGAACAATGGTTTAATTTTCAATTTCAAAATCTTCACTGACGTTGGATTCAGAATTGAATTCAACAATTTTGGATCACAATTACTGATTCCATTTTTACAAACATCTGATGCCAGTAATGATTCTGCTGTTGGCAGTTGCTGCTGCTACAGAATCATTGTTTGTTTCATTCTTCATTACATTACCATCCTGTTCTAAATCTGACATTCATTTTGCCATTGAATGTACATCTCCCTTCCACTCTACTCATTGACAGACTAGGGGCATCACTGGCTCGGGTAGCCCATCCCTAATTTCCATCGAACTGAATGTTTTCTGAGGCCATTTCAGAAGAAGGTAAAACCACATCACTGTGGATATGGAGTCAAATGTAGTCCAGAGCAGGTTAGGAAAGCAGATTTATCTTCCTAAAAGACAATAATAGGAGTTTACAGCAATCGACATGAGTTACATGTCTTTTTAACTTCCAGATTTTTAACAACGAGTTCAAATTTCATCATCTATCATGGTGGGACATGAACTCATGCCCTGGGAACATTAATAGAAATTGCTGGAGAAACTCAGGAGGTCTGGCAACATCTGTGTAGAGAAAGTGTTAACATTTCGGGTCCAATAACACTTCTTCACAAGCTCTTTGTTGTTTGTTTCAGATTACCAGCCTGGGAGTATTTTGCTTTCACCTCAAAGGAAATTTCAACTTTATTTTGCTCTGTGCACTGTGCCAGACAAACTCACACTGTGGAGAACCTTGAAAAAATAAAGAGTAATAAAAAATATAAATCAACTTTTCCTGAGCTACTGTCAAAAGACATTTTTCTTAGGCTGATAGACAAATAGATTGTTATGGATTAGAAAGAATGCAAGATTCATTCCTTTACAGTTGGACAAATAATTAGATGCGATTCATGCTACTGAACTTGTCAATCTTCCAGACATGGATCTTGACAGAAGGGACAAAAGAACAAAATGCTCAATGAGAACTTCCACTGAAAATTTAGCAGGACAACATTAAGGCAACAAATTATCAGTTAAAAGAAAATGTTGGCTGAAAAGAAATAGTAAGTTGATAAAAATGATTGTAATAAATTAAGCTTACTTTTTTATATCAGACACACATAAAATGAGATCCTTCTGTGAGCTGTGGGTGCGATGGGGATGTTGGGGATTGATGTGGAGAAGACAGACTTTGTTCTGCAAAGAATGGTGAATGTAGGGAAACAAATAAGTACAATTAAAAAAAAACTGACAACCACCAAGATCACAATCAAAAGGACAAGAAGCACTTTTCCCAACTAATGCTACATCTTTTAGACAACACAACTTGAATGTCAAATAAATAAGTAGTTGATATAATTTTTAAATAAAAGTCGCATTCAGACACAAGGCTTGAAATACAGACCTTCAATAAACTATAAGGCTATAACTGAACAAATTAAGATCCAAAATATTTTAACATGCAATTTTACTGTATATGGACAAAAGAAAACACTCTAGTTTCCGTTAGCAAATCACTTGTAACTCAAGTGGTACAAGTCAAGGAACAACCAAGAACTCAAAGAACGTGGACAACCATGAGCACAATGGAAAGCTAGAAGACAGACATTTGAAAATGTAGTACTAGTACAAACATGGGTCAGTGCTGTAATTTAGCTCGAGTGCGGTCATATTTGTTTTGAATCTCAATATCAGCTCTTTCACAAAGGCTTTTCTTTGCTCTCCAAGAGGGCAAAGAAATTGCATTAGGATATTAGGAAATTGAAAACAGTTAACAATCAGATGAGATATTGTAACATTAATTTAATGAGGAAACAAATTTGAGAGATTATTAACAATAAAAGAGGTAGGAAAAATATTGTAGCCAGCTACAGAAAGCTTAATTTTTAAAACGTAATACTTCTTTTGAATGAGTCTTTTGCACACCAAGGTTTCAAATTTATTCGGCATCTAATCTAAACTATTTCTATAAAATATCCATCAAATGTAAAGTAAGGTTTCTAATGTCAGTATATTAACAAAGAGAAATATCTAGAGTTGGCAGCTCTGGGAGACATCAATGGATAGGTTGTCAACTGAAAGCTGGCATTGAAACAGGAGTGAGTTGAGGGTAAGCAAAGACTTAGTTCCTTATTAATTCAAACAAAAGTCCCTGCCCTACCCAGCACCCTCCACACCCAGTTAAGAATCTTAGAAGGCGTTTATATAAAAAAAACTTTTTTATTCAACTGGAAAGACCTCTGCTTGGTTTCAAATTTAAGTGATACAATGCTCTTAAAATATTCTCTCTCACACTTAGACCTAGTCTGCTGCAGATCGGGCCCAGAGTACTCTAAGGATAGTGGCGAAAAGCTGGTTCACAGGACCATGGCAATAGAATATCGGTTTTCCTGATTTTCCAATATTGCAGAATACTAAATAATACAGAACATACTACTCCAGCTCCACTTGCTTGCACAGGTACATTGGAACACTTGAACCAGTCACAGAATGGGGCATGGAAGCTGTACCAAATCAACAGGAGGATCCTCGACCAGTACTCCACCTTAACCTGATACAAAGTTAAAGATTCTTGCTCCAATTGTGCCTCTCTTCCCAAATGATAGTCAGTTAAACTATTAATTCCATTGCAGTCAAGAGTGTGGTGCTGGAAAAGCACAGCCGGTCAGGCAGCATCCAAGGAACAGGAGGGTCGATGTTTCGGGCAAAAGCCCTTCATAAGGAATCCTGAAGGGTTTTTGCCCAAAATGTCGACTCTCCTGCTCCTTGGATGCTGCCTGACCAACTGTGCTTTTCCAGCAATGCACTCGATTCTAATCTTCAGTCCTCACTTTCGACTAATTCCACTGCAGCCCACCAAAATCCCAGGCAATTAAAGTCCTACTGGCATTATTCTTAGGGTGAAGTTTGAATTTGATTGGGTGTCACTGCACTGTCTAGTCTGTCTCAAAATCTCCCAAATACTTTCTTTGGTCACTGGTAGATTGCTGCAAATTTCAGAACATCTCCAGACATTGGGGAGCATTTATAACCATTGAAATGTCAACCTTAGCAAAACAGTGCAAATGGTGCTATAATGGAACATTGTTGGATAAACTGTAACACAATCATACCTACTGAAAAAGAATAGGATGGTGGGAGGGGATGGAAGGGCAGAACATCAGATCAGGAAATCCCTTCAGCTCCTCACTCACATCTGATTCGGTGCCACCAACCCTGCTCCCTTCCCCTCTCTTTATATTGACAAAATATCCATATCATATCCATTTTCTAGTTGCCTTTGTCATCTCACCAATGTTTCCTTATACAAGAAGAGAATTCTAATGGCAGAAAAGGTAATCCCTAGAGTTGTAGTATGAATGGTAATGTTCCATTATTGTAACCGGTACCACTTATATAAAAAAACTTCTTACTCAGTTTCGGGGACAGAAATAGCTCTCCAAATTGCAACAGCTTGCTTCCCTTGTCAGATGGTCAGAAACATAACATGCTGATTGGCAATTGTCAACAGTAAATAGCTTAAAAAATGAACCAGAGACCCAGGAAGTGAGAGACAAGATGGGGAAAGGTGAAATATTTAAGGATTTGATCTGAGATTGGGAAGCTGATTAGAAAATACTCAAAAGCAAAGCCGTAGCAGCGACTATCACACAGTAATAAATAAGTCTAACCCATACAACTGCCCTATCCCTGTAAAGGCAATACCAGTTAAAAAGTAATTCTGCAGAAGTATTCAGGCAAAACTGAAGTGAGTCAGCCAGATTGATTCATGCATGCCAATTATATGTTGAGTCCTCGTCAGCTAATTCCTTGTATTCTCAGTTAGAAAATGGCAATACAGAAAACCATAATGAGGGAAAAGCTTTGAAAAAAACTATGGTGATTTAGTAGCCAGTCAGAAGATCTCTGAATTCAATCAGCAAACTAAACTTAAAAAGAGCTAAAATGTATATCACTTCAGGATGTCCCAAAAGCTTCAAAGCTAATCAGATACTTTTGAAGTGCAGTTGCTGTTATATTACAGAGAAATGAAACAGCCAATTTGTGCACAGCAAGGCCCTACACAATTAATGCCCTCAAGTTTTCTGCCCGATGAACTCGATAAAGCTTTCACTTTATTTATTTAAAACCAGATGTTCAAAGGCCATACACGTACCTAAGTAGCAGACTAACAACCAGGATAATAGCTGCCACATTTATGTTTGATTCTCAATGGTTGCTTTCAAAAAGCCCATTGTGTCTTTCCCTTCTGTTCACACAAGTGCCTTCTCCCACCACATTACTATGTGGCATTATGAGAGCTGTCACTCAAAGCACCAGGTGGGATGTAGAACATTGCAATTGCATTAGGTTCAGCAACAACATTTCTAAAACCCAGGGATTAGATTGAACATCAAAGAGGAGCATAACAGTATGAACAATCTTCTGAAAGAGCAAGGGCATTTTTTTCAAAGCAAGAAATGAAACAATACTTTCAACTGCTATTCAAGTGGTTTCACTTTATTAAACATCTCTATGAAGTGAGGCAGAAAATAGTTAAAATGCATTGTCATATGCATATTTGGACTAAATATCAGCTCCAATCAACAGAGCTGCATTGAAAATGGGAAGTATCCAATAGCAGGACACAATTTTTGTGTAATCATCATCATAATAACTGGATGATAATCTAAATCAACAGTTTGGCTTTCAAGACTTCCACAATATATAAATGTTTCCACAATATATAGAAGTGTTTGGATTGTACGGAGGTCTGATAGCCAAATTGGATTTTCTGTGGTCCACTTTACGTGGAAGCAATGTTGATTAATGGTGATTTGACTTGTGGACAAAGATGTCTAAATGCTGGGAAAGACTGCCTGGGTGAACAAATGTGCTTCACAAAATTTTACTGGTGGAATTTTGTTCAAACAGGTTGAAATGATGTTTTAAAAAGGTAAACAACTGATTGGAATATTAGCCTAACTTAAAGATGTTTAAGGAGTGTGGAAGACTGAGAGACAAAGTGCAAATACCGCTTCAAAATGCTACTTAAGGTAAAATTGAATAGATGAACAGCATTCTGACTTTCATAAATTGGGCAGAGAATACAAGACCAAAAATCTGATGATAAGGTAGTATAAGACAGTAGTTAGATCATGGTCAGAATGTACTGTGTGCAGCTTTGGCTGACCAATTATTGCAGAGGACATTAAAGTGGCAACAAGTATAACCAGTGCAGATTCATCTGAATGATACCAGGGATGAGAACCTATAGCTATGAAAACAGACTCAATGCCCTTGGATTACACCCAATAAGAAAAGAAGCCAAAGTGGATTTTAATAGAGATTTTAAAAATTTTTAAAAATGTATTTGCTTAGTTACAAGAAATCATAATTTTAATGGAGAGTCAGTCATCTACACAAAATTTGCACTAAGTTGGTATTCAATATAATCGTTGAAACAATTTGCTGAACTATTTTCTGAAAGTAGAAGACATCTCAGCTAAAAATGTAAATGAAACTGATTAGGATTATTGCTTGGAGTTGCTGTAGTACTTTCAAACTTGATTAATTTCCTTTGGAATTTGAGAGAAATTTCTTAAATTTTTCCCTTAATTAGCCTCATGGTTTTTCTCTTTTCACTTGGATAGTGGGAGGAAAGTGAGTCGATGTTATATGTGGCCATACTGTGTGATCTGGCTGGCATACCATATTTGTATATTGAGCATAGATGGAAAAATGACACCAGAGTATTCAATACATTTGAGAAGATAACGAAGTCCAAAGAAAACACAAGTGAGGAAAAGATAAAGAAAAAAACAATATGCAACAAGTAGGAAACTAAAACAGAAAATGATAAATAACTGGGTCCAAAATAAAAAAAACTTCAGTATGAAAGTGAAAGGGGTGCTTAACAGAATGAAAGGATAATCACAGAATCTAGAGTATGGTGAATTATATTGAGTGGAGTGAGAATACATTTCAACATGACGTCAGTAACTGTTGAACAAAATATATAAAACAGAGAAATGAACTGATGTATAATTCATTGCTTTTACTGGTGGCATTATTCTCACAATAGCACCACAGACCTACATATATTTAGGTCATTCCGAATGCCATATATGCTAAAACCACAAAGCAACCAGATACAGAGAACTGCTATTCTAGTGCAGTAAAAGTGTCACGTATGAACTTCATTGCAATATAAACTCACAAGCACTGAACACCATAAAATAATCTAAAGAGAGGTAAAATTAAAACATAGCTGTTGTTCAGTAAAAGTCTTCATTTGGTACTTTCTGTTTATCATCATTGCTGAATGCAATGAAACCAGAAAATTCTTTGGAACAGTGCTGTCAACTTTGAAAAGATTTAAACTTAGTATTTTTGTTTCACCATACATTGATGTAACATTATATCTTCATTGGCTCAAAATGTAAGTTGAACCTGCCTGCTACAAGTTTGCTGCTTCTTGGTGCATCTGCAGCTAGTTCACTGGAGATATTAATCATCTTCACTCCTTCCTGAGCATTTTCCTCATCAGCCCTGATATCGGTTTTGCGGTTAACGGTGGGGGCCACAGTTAACACACTAAAAGCAACAAAAACTAGTTAGGAGAAAACATCATTGCAGTTCAAAGAAATTAATAAAGAAGATTTTTGCCGACTTGAGGATTTGCATTTAAGTACTCAAAGTATGAATGACTGACAAAGCAACTTGTCAGTTATTAACCACAACATTGTAACAGTTTTGCGAATTTATGATAAGCTTCTGAACTAAATAGAAACTCATTTTATTTTATAATTAAAGCAGTAAATTCAAAGTCAAGGATATTTATAAAGGGTTTTCAACAATGAAAACATCCATCATACTCAATAGTAAGAATGAAATACATTGTCAAAAACCATTTACAGAAGAGGAACACTAGGATATCAAGTTCAGCACATATCTGTATAAAAGTGTTAGTTAACTGGTAAGACATTTTATTCCCACTGCTCACTACATTCCATTCAATTTAAATTAGGCAGCACTCTGCGTGAAAAACTCAAAAGCTCTTTCTATCCCCAGCATAGCACAGGCAATTTTTAATGGAATAATTTATACATGAACAATATATCAGGCGTAAGTGGCCAAAAACTATATTTTTGGTGTCTTATGTTCTTTACAGGTGACTCTTCTTGATAGCATTTATTTTAGTGTGGAAAGATTCACTGAATGCATTACAATTGAATCTGGCACACAATTACGTTGAAAGAACTATATATATCAGCCCATAATTTTTTATGCTGATCTTTTGAAACAAATTATTTACTCAGCTCCTTTTCCTTGCACTTTCACAACGCACAATGTCATTAGGGAAGGATGCTGTCTGACCTGCTGTGCTTTTCCACTACTCTGATCTGAACTCTGGTTTCCAGCATCTGCAGTCCTCACTTTTGCCAAGGAGTTCCATTATTTTGACTCAGTGATACTTATGGAACAGTGATACATTTCCAAGTCAGGATATTAAGTGGCTTGGAGGGGTACTTCCAAGTAGAGATTAACTATTGAATCTGCTGTGTTTGTCTTTCTAAATGGTAGTGACCATGGATTTGGAAGTTAAGGACGCTCTTGCAGGTGCATCCTTGTATATGATACAATGCTGCTTCTGAGCATCAGTGATGGACAGAGTGAATATTTGTGAATGTTGTGCCGATCATGGAGACAGCTCTGTTGTGATTGATGTCACGCTTTTTGAATGTTGAATTGGATCTGCACTCATCTAAGCAAATGGAAAGTATTCCACGAAACTTTCGACTTGTGCCTTATAGATGATGGACAGGCTATGGGAAGTCAGGTGGTGCATCTATTCACTGCAAGATTCCTAGTCTCTGACCTGCTCTTGTAGCCACAGTAGTTATCGAGCTAGATGAGTTCAATTTCTGGTCAACGGCAAGCACATGATGTTCATAGCAGGGGATTCAGTGACGGTAGTGCCACTGAATGTGAAGAGGTGATGGTTAGTTTCTCTCTTGTTGGAGATGGTCATTGCTTGAAACATATTGCGTGAATGTTACTTGCCACTTGTCAGCCCAAACCGGGATACTGACCGTATCTTGTTGCATTTGGACATGGAGTGCTTCAGTATCTGTGTTGTCATGATGCTGAACAATATGCAATTATCAGCAAACATCCTTTTCCTTAATGAATACTTCGCTTCAATATTCACTACTGAGAGGGACCTTGTTGTTTGTGAGGACAGTATGAAACAGGCTGATATGCTCAGACAGGTTGCTGTTAAGAAGGAAAATGTGCTGAAAATTTTGAAAAACATAAGGATAGATATGTCCCCTGGGTTAGACATTACTACAGGAAGCGAGGGAAGAGATTCCTGTATCTTTGACAATGATCTTTGTGTCCTCATTGTCCACTGGAGTAGTACCACATGATCACAAGGTGGCAAATGTTGTTCAAGAAAGGGATAATCCTGAGAATTACAGATCAGTCAGACTTACATCTGTGGTGGGTAAATTATTGGAGAGGATTCTGAGAGACAGGATTTATGATTACTTGGAAAACCATAGTTTGATTAAAGGTAGTCAACATGGCTTTGAGAGGGGCAGGTCACGCCTCACAAGCCTCAGTGAATTCTTTGAAGATGTAGCAAAAAACATTGATGAAGGTAGAGCAGTGGATGTGGTGTACATGGATTTTAGCAAGGCGTTTCATAAGGTTCACCATAGTAGGCTCATTCAGAAAGTAAGGAGACATGGGATACAGGAAAATTTGACTATCTGGATTCAGAACTGGCTGGCCCATAGAAGACAGAGGGTGGTAGAAGATGTATTCAGCTGAAGCTCGGTGACCAGTGGTATTCCATAGGGACCTCTGCTCTTTGTGATTTTTATAAATGACTTGGATGAGGAAGTGAAAGGGTGTCAGTTTGCTAATAACAAAAAGATTGGTAGAGTGGTGGACAATATGGAGGGCTGTTGTAGGTGGTAATGGGACACTGACAGGATGCAGAACTGGGCTGATAAGTGGCAGATGGAGTTCAACCTGGAAAAGTGTGAAGTAATTCATTTTGGAAGGTTGAATTTGAATGCAGAATACTGGGTTAAAGGCAGGATTCTTGGCAGTGTGAAGGAACAGAGGGATCTTCGGGTCCACATTCATAGATCCCTCAAAGTTGGCACCAAGTTGATAGGGTTATTAAGAAGGTGTATGGTGTGTTGGCTTTCATTAGCAAGGGGATTGAGTTTAAGAGCCACGAGGTTATGCTGCAGCTCTACAGAGCCCTGGTTAGGCCACACTTGGAATATTGTGTTCAGTTCTGGTTGCCTCATTATAGGAAGGATGTGGAAACTTTAGAGATGGTGCAGAGGAGATTTACCAGGATGCTGCCTGGACTGGAGGGCATGTCTTATGAAGAAAGGTTGAATGAACAGAGGTTTTTCTTATTGGAGCGAAGAAGAGTGAGAGGTAACTTGAGAGATGTGTATAAGATGATGAGAGGTTAAGATAGATTGAATAGTCAGAGACTTTTTCCCAAGGCAAAAATGGCTATCACGAAGGGGCATAATTTTAAATTGATTGGAGGAAGGTTTAGAAGAGATGTCAGAGGTCGGTTTTTTACACGTGTGGGCACGTGGAATGCACTGCCAGCAGTAGTGGTACAGTCAGATATATTATGGACATTTAAGCGACTCTTGGATAGGCACATGGATGAGAGAAGGGTATGTAGTTGAGCTTAGAGTAGGATAAAAGGTCGGCACAACATTGAGGGGTGAAGGGCCTGCCCTGTACTGTACTGTTCTATATTCTATTTGTATGCTGTATGGATGGTCACCGAACAGGTAGTTAAAGAGCCATGGACATTACTGAGGAAACTGAGATGACAGACCTTCAGAAACTACAACCATCTTCCTTTATGCTAGATATAATTCCAATTAGTGGAGTTTTTACAATTCCCACTGACTCGAAGGATTTTGTCATACTCACATTATGCCACACTTAGTCAAATGTAATCTGGATGTTAAGGGCAGTCATTTTCACTTCACCTCTAGAACCCAGCTCTTTTGTTAACATTTGAACTGAGGCTGAACCAAAGTCCAATAAGGTCAGGTATTGAGTGGCCCTAGTGGAATCTAAACTGAGCATCTATGGGCAGTTTATTGTGAAACAAATGTTGCTTGAAAGCACTGTTGAGGACACTTTCCATTAATTTACTGATGATCGAGTGTGGTTTGAAGGGGCAGTAATTGGCCAGGCAGTATTTATCTTGTTTTTGTGTTGAGGACATCCCTGGGCAAAGTGTCACATTTTTGACTCGATGCTAGCGTTTCAGCTGTACTACAAAGACTTGGCTAGGACACAGAAAATTCTGGAGCACACATCTCCAGCACTGTTGCCATTCTGTCTTAGACAGCCTTTGTAGGATCCAGTGACTCCGGCCATTTCTTTACATCATATGGCATGAATCAAATTGGCTGAAAGACTATGATGCAGGGAACTCTAAAGAAGGTCAGCATAATCATCCTCTTCGCACTTTGAGCTGAAGATTGTTGTAAATACTTCAGCCTTACCTTTTATAGTAAAGTGCAGGGTTTCCCCCATAATTGAGAATGGGGTTGTTTGTAGTGCTCCCATTTCCAGTGAATTGTTTAATTATCTACCACCATTCACGATTGGAAGTGGCAGACTGCAGAGTTTAGATCTGATCATTTGGTTGTGGAAATGTTTACTCTATTTTTCACTTGCTGCTTATCATTTTTGGCATACAACTAAGTCCTGTGTCATAGCTTCACCAGGTTAATAACTCTATTTTAGGTATGCCTGGTGCTGCTCCTGGCATGCCACCTGCAATCATCATTGGCTTGTTTGTTGATAGAGTGAGGAATATGTTGAGCCATGTGTTTTGCAGATTGTATTTGAGTATGGTTCATTTGATAATTACCTCAAATAAGCCCAGTTATGAATTAGAACACAGAAGATTACAGTGCAGGACAGGCCCTTTGGGCCTCAATATTATGCCAACCTGTGGAACTAATCTGAAGCCCATCTATCCTAAACAATTCCATTTTCATCCATATGTTTATCCAATGACCATTTAAATGCCTTTAATGACGGCGAGTCTACTACTGTTGCAGGTACTGTGTTCCACACCCCTACTACTCTGAGTAAAGAAATTACCTCTGACATCTGTCTTATATCTATCATCCCTCAATTTAAAGTCATGTCCCCTCATGCTAGCCATCTCCATCCAAGGTAAAAGGCTCTCACTGTCCACCCTATCTAAACCCCTGATTATCTGATATGTCTCAATTAAGTCACCTCTCAACCTTCTTCTCTCTAACGAAAACAGCCTCAAGTCCCTCAGTCTTTCCACATAAGACCTTCCCTCCATACCAGACAACATTCTAGTAAACCCCCTTGAACCCTTTCCAATGCTTTCACATCATTCCTATAATGTGGTGACCAGAACTGTACGCAATACTGCAGCATGACCTCATGGCTCTGAAATACAATCCCTCTACCAAAAAGCTAACACACTGTATGCCTTCTTAATAGCCATATCAGCCTGGTTGGCAACTTCCAGGGATCCATGTACATGGACACAGAGATTTCTCTGCTCACTACACTACCAAGAATCTTACCATTAGCCCAGTACTCTGTATTCCTGTTACTCCTTCTAAAGTGAATCACCTCACACTTTTCCACATTAAACTCCATTTGCCACCTCTCAGCTCAGCTCTGCAGCTTATCTATGTCCCTCTATAACCAGGAGCAGCACCAGGCATACCTAAAATAGAGTTATTAACCTGGTGAAGCTCTGACACAGGACTTAGTTGTATGCCTTTGTCACTATCCACAATGCCACCAACCTTAGTGCCATTTGCAAATTTACCAATCTACACCCTCATCCAGGTCATTTATAAAAATGACAAACAGCACTGACCTCAAAACAGATCTTTGTAACTAAGCTCCAGAATGAACATTTCCAACCAACCACCACATTCTGTCTTCTTTCAGCTAGCCAATTTCTGATCCAACGACTTGTAATGTCCCCTTCTGGCTCTTGTTAGCTCTCTTTTTAGGTTTTTCCTGGCTAACTTGTAACTCTCAAGCGTCCTAACATAAGCCTTCTTCTTCCTCTTGACAAGAGATTCAATTTATTTAGTAAACCATGGCTCCCTCACTTGACCATTTCTTCCCTGCCTGACAAGTACACACTTATCAAGGACAAACAGTAGCTGTCCCTTGAATAAGCTTCACATTCAATTGTGCCCATTCCTGTCGTTTCCTTCCCCATCCTATGCATCCTAAATCTTGCCTAATCGCATCATAATTGCTTTTCCGCCAGCAATAACTCTTGCCCTGCAGTATATACCTATCCCTTTCCATCTCTAAAGTAAACATAACTGAATTGTGGTCACTGTCAACAAAGTGCTCACCTACCTCAAAATCTAACACCTGACCAGGTTCATTACTCAGTACTAAGTCCAATGTGGCCTTGCCCCTTGTTGGTCTGTCTACATACTGTGTCAGAAAACACATTGGACAAAAACTGACCCATCTAAAAGTATTTGAACTATAGTATTTCCATCAATATTTGGAAAGTTAAAGTCTCCCATAACAACTACACTGTTACTCTGGCTCCTATCCAGAATCATCTTTGCTATCCTTTCCTCTACATGTCTAGAACTATTTGGAGGCCAATAGAAAACTCCCAACAGGGTGACCTCTCCTTTCCTGTTTCTAATCTCAGCCCATACTACCTCAGTAGACAAGTCCTCAAATGTCCTCTGTTACTGTAATACTGTCCTTGACTAACAATGCCACAACTCCTCCTATTTTACCATCTTCTCTGCTGTTACTGAAACATCTAAATCCCGGGACCTGCAACAACCATTCCTGTCCCCGCTCTATCCATGTCTCTGAAATGGCCACAACATCAAAATTCCAGTACCAAACCATGCTGCAAGTCCACCCATCTCATTCCAAACGCTCCTGGCGTTGAAGTAGACACACTTCAAACCATCTTCCGGCTTGCCGGTGAACTCTTGCAACCTTGAAACCTCATTTCTGACCTCACTACTCTCAACCTTCAGGACAGTGGAACTATGATTTAGGTTCCCATCCCGTTGCTGAATTAGTTTAAACCCTCCCAAACTGCTTTAGCAAGCTACCCCCCACCACCACCACCAGGATATTGGTACCCCTCTGGTTCAGGTGTAGACCATCTGTTTGTTGAAGTCGCACTTAATCCAGAATAAGCCCCAATTATCCAGGTGTTCGAAACCCTCCCTCCTGCACCATCCCTGTAGCCATGTGTTCAATTCTTCTCTCTCCCTATTCCTCCCCTCGCTAGCACATAGCATGGGCAACAAACCAGAGATAACAACTCTGTTTGTTCTAGCTCTAAGCTTCCACCTTAGCTCCCTGAATTTCTGCCTTAAATCCCCATCCCTTTTCCTATCCATGTTGCTGGTACCTTGGTGGACTACGACTTGGGGCTGCTCCCCCCCTCCCCCCTCAAGGATTCCGAAAACACGATCCAAGACATTACGAACCCTGGCACCTGAGAAGCACCACACCAAACAGGAGTCTATCTCACTCCCACAGAACCTCCTATCTGTCCCCTAACTATGGAGTCCCCAATGACTAATGCTCTGCTCATCCCCCCTCTTCCCTTCTGAGCAACAGGGACAGATTCTGTGCCAGACACTTGTACCCCATGGCTTATCCCTGGTAGGTCGTCTCACCGCAACAGCTGTTAGATCTGTTGAAAGTCTATCCATTTAGCGTGATGATAGTACCTCACAACACAATGGAGGACATCCATAGCGCCGAAAACAAGACTTTGTCTCCATAAACACTGTATGGTGGTCACTTCTAAGATGCTTCTGTGACAGGCAGATTGAGGAGAATGAAGTTTTTACCTCATCACCTGCTGCTGATCCAGTCTAGCAGCTATATCCTTTAGGTCTTAACCAGCTCAGTTGGTAGTGGTGCTGCCAATCCACTCTTGATGATGGACATTGGAGACCCCTACTCTGTATATGCATATTTGCCACCCTTTGTACTTTCTAAGGAGTACTGGGGAAGTTGGAGGGTGGCACTGTATGTGGTAATCAGGTGCTTTGCTGCCCATGTTTGACCTCTTGTCATGAGATGTCACTGGGTCCAGTGTGACAGTTGAGGACTCCTGGGATATTCTTTTTCAACCCTGTATCACTGTACCAATACCTCTGCTAGGTCTGTTTGTACGACAGGACAGATCCAGGGACAGTGAAGGAATTGTCTGGAATATTGTGTGTAGGATATGATTCTGAGAATATTAGAATATGACTACTGAAGGCTGTTGCTGTTCTAATTCTCACACCCAAGATGTTGGTAAGGAGAACTGTGTCAGTTGAAAGAACAGAGTTTGTCACTGTCATTTCTGGTACCTTGGGTGATTCAGATGGCAGTCCAGTTTTATTTCAGTTTTGAGACGTTTTAGCAGTTAAAATAGAATAGCTTTCTAGGCCATTTAAAATGGCAGTTAAGCCTGTGGGCCTGAGGTCACATGTAAACTATGCCAGGTAATGATGGCAGTTTGCATTTCCTAAATGGCATTAGTGAATCAGATGGGTGTTCATCATTACACCTTTTACATTTCTATTTAAAATACTTTTCTTTAATTCCAGATCTTTAAAACTGAACTCAAATGGCAACATCTGCCATGGTCGGAGTCAATCCCAGGTCCCCTAAAAACTATAAATCTCTCTGGATTCCTAATCTAGCAATAATAATTTTTACACCATCACCTCCTGCCATGATGATTGTATATGTTCATGCCATTTAGTAAGAAATACTCACACTGAACAAATATAAAAACACAATTCATTTTTTTGCCTCATTTCCCAAAAAACAAATAAGAATATACCTGCTTCTGGATTTTATTCCATCAAGATCCTTCTTTTTATCCACAGCTTCATCAGGGCTTTGTATTTCAGACTCTGCTTCAGTGCACCTTTCAGACATGATCACTTGGCCTGAGGACTACAGAATTGCAAAAACAAAGTGCTTGCATTAAGGATGATGAAGTTGTCTTCAAGGTTTACTATTTGTCAAAGACCCTGAATTACAGTGGTAATGTGAAATACTGGAAAGTGGTGCCTTTAAATGCTCACAACTGCATCCATATCTTAGCTGCACCAGAAAAGAGGTTAACACGGCTCTTGTGGCACAGTGGAGGCCCAGGTTAAAGCCCAGATGTGGAATAACATCTCTGAACACGTTGATTAGACTAAGTAAAAAAAAAGAGGTTAGAGGGGCTCTTATGGTGCAGTGGTAGTGTCACTATCCCTAAGTCAGGAGGCCTGAGTTCAAGTCGCACTTGCTCCAGAATTATGTAATAACACTTCTGAACAAGTTAGAAAATATGTGAAAAGAAGACAGGCAAAAGATAAAACTGAATGAAATGACCACCTCGTAGCATGCAGGCCTAAGCTTATCCCAAGACTGGCCTGAAATGGAGTCACAGCCCTGGGATCATACTTGAGAAAGTATCATTTTAAGATGTTGAATGTAATTATTTTATAATTGCTCCCTAATATTTTGCTCTGTGTAAACAGTCTTTCACTACTTGACCCTTCATAACCTTTCAAAGTCACATCATGCTACACACGATCACCACTTAATTAGTTTAACTCCAGTGAGAAAAAAACTCAAACATGTTAAGTCCCTCTTTATAACTATTAGCTCATAATCCTGTTAACATGCCA
Source organism: Chiloscyllium plagiosum (assembly GCF_004010195.1). Classification (NCBI taxonomy): domain Eukaryota; kingdom Metazoa; phylum Chordata; class Chondrichthyes; order Orectolobiformes; family Hemiscylliidae; genus Chiloscyllium; species Chiloscyllium plagiosum. The sequence continues at coordinate 9,812,924 of NC_057732.1, forward strand.
ATTGATCTAAGCTTTGCATTGCTTTTATAACCTCACAATAATGGCCTGCCCAAAGATACATTATACATAAATTCCCCAGAATATTTGTACTTTAGTTATCGTATGCACAAAATAGAGAGTGAGAATGACAAGGCCAAATATCTATCACAAAACAATCTATACTCACATCATTTCCACTTTCTAACTTGTTTTGATTTAGTTCAATGCGTTCTTCTTTTAAGCGAGCAATTTCCTCTGCCGCAGTTTCTTGATGTTGGTCCCAACTATTGTTTCGAACAGCTGCTTCCAACTCTTTGATATTACTTTCAGCAGTTTTATTTCTATGAACCTGAAATAAGAAACTTCTTTGAGAGGATGTGATTGGTTATTTTATAGAACTGACAATCCAGAGATCTGGAAATAATGCAGAGAATTCTACCATTATAGCTTCAGAATTTGAATTCCGTTTTAAAAATCTAGAAATAAAAAAAACAACAAAAGCAAGAATGAAGATGTCAAAGTGTTGTTAAAAACTCAACTGGATCACACAGTCCTTTATGGAAAGCCCTGTCCTTGTCAGATCAATTCTATTCCAAAAACTAAGCAATCGATTCTCCACCATCTGTAGCCATCTGCAGCAACGAGCCTCATCACTGATGAAGGGCTTATGCCCGAAACGTTGACTCTCCTGCCCCTCGGATGCTGCCTGACCAGCTGTGCTTTTCTAGCACCACACTCTTCGACTCATTTAGCAAGCCACAATTTTATGAAATGGTGAGTTCTGCTGCCAGTTTTCCATGGCAATGTAAGGGTCGTAACTGCAAGCCTTGCTCATATTCCAAGAACAATTTAAAAAAAAGCTCAGTCCAACTTAGTACCTATTCTAAATTTCATCTTCTTAAATACAAAATCTAGGTTCTGAAATACAAATTAGTGAAATTTAAGTTCTTTCCAAAGTAAATGCCAAATATTTTTATTTACATTTCAAAAATGTACTTTTTTTCAAAGACATCTTTATATACATAGTCACGAAAGCAGTTGGTTCTGTACGGTAGCATATGAAGAAACAAACAAACAATCACTGGAGTGTGACTCCATCCAGAAAACAAACCCAAGGGATTTCTTACTTGTACAAGATGATATTTACATACATTTGTGATACCCAGAGGGTATGATAACTGAACACACCCCCATTTAACTTTGACAGAAAGACTTTAGATGGTGGTCTTGCCCTGGCTGCCCCATGCTTTATAGCACCTCTCAGCACATAATCCTGGACCTTGGATTGTGCCAGTCTGCAACACTTGGTCGAGGTCACCTCCTTGGTCTGGAAGACCAATACGTTTCAGGCAGACTGAAGTGCATCTTTCACAGAACTGATGGTGCTTCAGGCACAGTCGATGTTTATCTCGGTGTGTGTCCCAGGCAACAGACCATAGAGCACAGAGTCTTGCATGTAATTAACTATTAAATTCAATTTGATTGCAAACATAGAACCATAATGGTTTATTACTTCAAAATTCAACGGGAAAAGTTAGTGTTGATTGAAAAACTGATTGGGGACCCAATGCTACCTGAGGGGTAGAGCCTGACAGCAGAATACATTTACTGCTGAAATTGATAGAATTTACAAGATGTGTTGAGGAGGAAAGGGAAGAAGATAGAGGGATTTCATACACAGATCTGACAAAAATATCCAGAGTTGCAATTGACACATGTACATGGTCAGGCTAATTAAACTTAACTGACACTCTCAATCCTAACCTGATGAAGCTGAATAATACCATGTATCCTGTTAGGACTCTATACTATTCTCTAGTTTCTCTGTTTCCGTATGGATGCTTTCAATATAAATTTCCATTCTCCTCGACTGAGAATTCCTGACCACTCTGGTTAACAGAGACTTTCATTATGATCATTCTATTTCATGCACTTCTACCCTTGGTCCTATTCTTCCCTGCCAGGCACAGAATGGGGTTCTCCTTGTTCAAACCTTCAACTACCTCCATATATAGACTATCCATTGTCATTTCTGTTACTTTGATACATCTTCCCCTCCCCCTAATTTCCTGCCCTCCAGTGCATCTCCTCCACTTCCCGTACCTCTGCCCTTGAACTCCACCCCTCCAACCACAACAAGAACAGAATCTCCCTGGACCTCCCCTTCCACTCCACTAATTTACAGATACAGTGCATTATCCTCCACCATTTCTGCCACCTACAATCAGACCCCACCACTTGAGACATATTTCCCTCCCAATTCCTATCTGCATTCCATGGAGATCATTCCCCCACGACTCCATCATTTGGTCCATACACCCTCACCAACTCACCCTCCAGTCCCAGCACCTTCCATTGCCATCACAAGAGGTGTTAAACCTGCACCCACACCTCCGTTCAAGGCTGCAAAGGATCCTTCCAAATCCGGCACAGATTTTCCTGCACATCCAAAAACCTCATCTACTGTATCTGTTGCCCTCAATGTGGTCCCCTCTACATGGGGGAGACAGGACGCCAACTCACAGAACGTTTCAGGGAACATCTCTGGGACACACGCACCCAACAACCCCACTGCCCTGTGGCCGACCACTTCAATTTCCCCCTCAGCCAAGGATATGCAAGTCCTGGACCACCAAATCCAAGCCACCCGATGCCTGGAGGAAAAACACCTCATCTTCCTCCTTGGGACCCTCCAACCACACAACATCAACGTTGACTTCACCAGTTTCCTCATGACCCCTCCCTTCACCCTCATCCCAGATCCAACCCTCCAACTCAGCACTGCCCTTTTGATCTGTCCTACTTGTCCATCTTCCTTTCCACCTATCTTCTCCATCCTCCTCTCTGGCCTATCACTATCACCCCCTGCCTGCATCTTCCCAGCTACGTTCCCCCCAACATCTATTTATCTCTCAGCAACCACCCCAACACTCTTGATGAAGGGCTTATGCCTAAAACGTTGACTCTCCTGCTGCCTGACCTGCTGAGCCTTTCCAGCACCACACTTTTCGACTCTGCACTCCGCAGCAATTTTCCACACAAGGACAGGAGATGCAACATCTGTTCTCTTCCCTCATTACTCACCATCCAAGTCCAAACACTGCTTCCATATAAAAACACAATTAACTTGTAATTCTTGTAATTTAATATGATGTGTTCATTATTCACAATGAGGTCTCCTCAAATACAGACTCAGCTGATGGTGACTTTGTGAAACATCTCCATTCAGTCCATAAGCATGAACCTGGAATTTCCAATCAGTTGTCATTTTAATTCTCTTTTTTTTATATACATACATTGATGAAATGTGGTGTCACTGGCTGTGCCAACATTTAATGCCCATCCCTAGATGCCCTTGAGAAGGTAGTGGTGAGCTGCCTTCTTGAACCACTGTAGCTCATTTGGTGTAAATAGATCCACAATGTCACTCAGGAGGGAGTTCCAGGATCATTACTCAGTGACCTAAAAGGAAAGGCAATATATTTCTATATCAGGATGGTGTGTAGTTTGGAGGGGAACTTGCGACTGGTGGTGTTCCCATATGTATCTGCTGTCTTTCATCTGTGAAATGATAGAGGTTGTGGTTTGGAAGGTGTTGTAAGTAACACTGGACAATTTCTGCAATGCATCTTGTAGATGGTGCCCATTGTTGCTACTCAGCCTAACGGAGGAGAAAGTGAATGCTTGTGCAAGTGGTGCCAATCAAGTGGCAACTTTGTCTTGTAGATGATGAACAAGCTTTAGGAATTCAGGTGTTGAGCTACTTGCTGCAGAATTGCTAGCTACTGACCTGCCCTTGTAGCCACAGTACTTAAATGATGAGTCCAGATCAGTTTCTGATCAGTGTTGAATCCCAGGATGTTGACAGTCAAGGATTTGTTAATGGTAATGTTACTGAATGTCAAGGGGCAATAGTTAGATTCTCTCTTGTTGGAAATGGCTAGCACAAAATAACTTTGGAAATGTGAAACAAACACAGAATGCTGGAGAAACTCAGCAAGTCTGGCAGCATCTGTGGAGAGAAATACTGTTAGCATTTTGAGTCTGCTAAGAGTTCTGAAGAAGAGTCGTATTAGACCTGAAATTCTAACTCTAGTTCTCTCTACTGATGCTGCTAGACCTACTGAGTATCTCCAGCATTTACTGTGATTGTCTAGGTCTTGCTACAAGTGAACATGGAATACTCCAGTACCTGAACATGGCACAACCCAGCAGCAATTTTAGACTTCATGATAGAGGGATGGTCATTGATTAAGCAGCTGGAAAACTGACCTCCGAACAACCTTTCCATCCCTATTTCCTGCAGCATTCTAATGATGTGTTAGCTCAATGAACACTACCTCATCTTTTAACAGCGCACTTTACAGTCCTCTGGACACAACATCAATTCAACAACTGCAGATTAATCTCGACTGATTTTGCTTCCTTTCTCTTTGCAAGGTTTGGATTTTTTCTCTTGTTCCTTATGTTTACTTTGAGATAGCTGTTACCCTGAATCCTGCCACTCATGCCACCTCTACTTACATCTTTTGATTCTTTACTTGTCCTATTACCATTTCCTATGGCCATACACCATGAGTGTTTATTTTCAATCTCTTGGCATTCACTTCATTACAGACTTTACGTTTTGCTCTTTTACCATCTTGCCCCATCCTCCCATACCCTCACCCTATTCATTTCCTTCAAAATCTTCTCATTTTTCCCCATTTCTGATGAAAGATCACAGATGTGAAATGACATCTTCGCTTTTCTCATTTTACCCATGCTGACAGACCTGCTGAGTACTTCTGCTTATATGATATTATTCCTTTTGTTCAGGAAGTACAGTCTTTCAATTATGACTGATTAAAATTCCACTGCCATTTTTACCCCCCGAGTAATTTTTCCTAGAAGTAAGAAAAAATGCAATAAGGGGAAACATTCTTTGGGGACAACCAAACAACTTCATTTTTAGTAACAAATTTTCAATTGTTGATTGTTAGGTAACAATGTAACTACAACTTCTAACAGGGTGCACTTAGTTTGTGTTTAATTCCTACATGTCAACCTTGTCCAAACCTCATTGTCTTAAAGTTGTTGAACCAATTTCTTCAACTATTGCAGACCATCTGGTGCAGATACACTCACGGTGCGGTCAGGAAGGACCTGTTTCATTTCTTTTGGCCTTTTCTTACATGGTTTTTGTACAATCAAGTTGCTTGTTAGGCCATTTTAGAGGCATGTCAGGAGAGAACCATAATGCTGTGCATCTGGAGTTACATGTAGGCCAGATCATATAAAGAGGGCAGATTTACATCCCTAAAAAGTGTATTAATGAACCAGATCAATTTCATAACAATTCGATAATTCCACAGTCACTATTACCGAGATTAACTTTGATTCCAGATTAATTACCAAAATTCAGAGTTACTAATCCTTATTTCATATGCATAACAAATTATAAACTGATGTGAAGTGCTTAATTAAAATAAATCATCAATTTTGTTTCACAGTTTTCAAAACTGATTCCTTTTAAGTTCAAAAAAGTATGAAGAAAGTATTTCTGTTATAAGGGTGTCTGATTGTTGCACAGGTCAAGCTGCCATTTAAAAAAAACATTGTGAATAGTCCTCTCTAGGCAAAGCGATTCAGTCTCTTTGGAAATGACTAAGTGATGAGATGCATTTGTGGAATTGCACAACCAGAGGTTCCGAACCATGCCAGAAGATTAAATGTTAATAAAAATAAGATGTCCATGGGAAAAATGTAGTGACTTGCTGGTGAGAAACTAGACCTGAAATAATCTCCACAATTAAAAACAATTTATGGATTCAATATGAATCACTAAGTGCATTGGCGATGTGACTAATGCAATTAGTAGATGACACATCCATGACACATCTAAGTGGATACCCAAAACCAAGTTTACATCACTGACCTTTTCTGACTACACCAAAACTCATATGAATCATTTCAATGTTTTAAAATATTGCAGTGATCATTCAGACAGAATAAATACAAGTCACTTTTTCTTGACTCAGCTGAATGTCCGGCACATATGGAAACCGATCATCACTTTCAAAAGTCTTTCAAACAAAGTACTGAAACTTCACAGGCAGAGTTTACGTTCTTCAAATACGCCTGCCCATTTCTTTTTCAAGAGAAGTTCGGCAATGATTGGCACAAGCAAAATTTAGAAATTCCCATACATGGGGTAATAGTCTGAAGTTCTAACATTTTCTTATACAGAGCAGAGATAAAACTTCCTGTTACTTGGCCATGCATAGTCGGTCTACCCATTAGGACATTGGCATGTACTTGGAGGAATTCCAGCTGCCAGTGGCAAGCTCCTTACTCCCACCACTGCACCCACAAAGTATAACATTAAGTCAAACTGATTGGTCAGACAACAATAACAGTAGACTGTGAATTAACTGGTACATGAATCAGATGACAGACTTTGCCACAAAGGATTTATTCATCCATAATTATCATCGTAAAGCTGGTCACCTTGAAGTGCCTACGCCGAAAGGCGACATACAGTCACAGAGATGTACAGTACAGAAACAGACCTTTTGGTCCAACTCGTCCATGCTGACCAGATATCCTAACCTAATCTTGCCCATTTGCTAGCACTTGGCCCATATCCCTCTCAACCCTTCCTATTCATCGACCTGTCCAGATGCCTTTTAAATGCTGCAATAGTACCGGCCTCCTCCACTTCCGCTGGCAGTTTAGCCCATACACTCTCAACCCTCTGCGTGAAAAAATTGCCCCTTAGGTCCCTTTTATATCATTCCCCTCTCACCATATGTTCATCATATCTTTGCCATTCATTTCCAAAGACAATGGTTACTAGTTGGCTAAGTCCAATAATTATATTTGACTTTTCTCAGCCATTTTACTGTGTGGATATTTTAAGATCTAATGGACATGTGAGAGAAATAAAGAAACATTCTGCCCTAATTGTTTGATTCTGACCAGAACTAATATATCGATTCAAATGACTAGCCAATAAATGTGAGGGCTTCTAGATCCCTCTTTCATACACAGAAGTTAAAATTAAGAATTAATATTTCATACAAACTAATTGGTTTTTAAAAAAATAGGTCTGCAATTCAGGGCAGGGCAGGGCAACATCACCAGAATATTCATTCTCCACTTCTCCCTTCAATTCCAAAAATCATTTATTCAATTGAACCTACTGAACTTACTGAATATTTGTCTCCAGAATGAAGTGGCTTTATCTGGTTCTTTTCTCTTGATAGACCTTTTGCTGGTGATTGATCTTGCAGACTTATCAAATTTAATCCTTTCCTTTTATCTCTTAGAGAAGCTTGCTGATGGCGTTTTATCCTTTCAAGTTGTTCCTCAACGCTCATTCGAGGTCGTGGACCTTCTGCCAGGAAAAGCTGCTCAACTGCACTCCTGGGTCTTTCCTGCTAGAATGACATTTAATCACATTTAACAAATATGCTGTTCTATTTAGGGGCAAAAAAAGACGCAATGCCTGATTGTTTGTGGTCGAGCAAGTGGCTGCTTGATTTTGTTCTCAAATTAGCATGCTCTGTTGCCATTCCAGCCTTTCAGTACTGATGCATTCTAGGTTTTTCATTCCCGGCAGAAATATTGTTTATGCATAAGCACTAATTGGTCAATCACTCAGGAATTTCCATAAGTAACAGTGTGAACAAAGTGGAATAAAGTTTCCAAGTTTTAATAAAGGAAAGAAAAGGAGTTTATTTCCTGGAGATTTGGAACATGAAAGAGTCATATTAGAATGAAGAAGAGATAATAACAAAATGTGATTTGTGTATTTGGATTTCCTCTTTCAAGTTAATGTTGGAGTTTGCATGAAAACTGTTCAGAATTGTGAATAACTAATGGATAAAAATACATAAATCACATTATTATCAGTATAGATTGTGAAGAACTTGAATAATTCAATTTTCAGTGCTTCTCTAAATAAAACAATCTGCAGGTTACACAGAAGTTTGGACTGATGCACTTTAATTAACAATATTTTTGCAAGTAAGTCCTTATACATACCACGTTAGGTATAATACCATCCATTTTCCGATGCTTTCTTAAAGTAACATAAGAAGCAATTGTAGAAGATTCAGGCATCGGTGATTTGCTTCGAGGAGGAACTATACCAACTGGAAAAGACAAACCTGCAAACATGGAAGTTTAGTTAAATAAATAGCTTTAAAATATCTTTGTTGCCCATCTCATGCAATACACTGAACATGAATGTCAATATGAGCAAGTTTATTTTTACATAGCTGCAGGCAGAAACCAATAAACACCAAAAGAGCAACAGTTCAAAATAGGAAGAAAAATATTTTGCCTATTCCATTCTGATTCTTCAAATTATTAGTTGTTAGAGGTGCTTTAATATCAAAACACAACTGTAACTGTTACATACTGGATCAAAGATAGAAACACAATTTTGATTCATGTTGAGCCTGATCGTGCATTGCCATTCCACATATATTTTAGCTATGACATTACAAAGTATCTTTGTTACATAAAGTTACTATTATAACTAAGGTTAGAGGCATGAAGGATTCCTTTCTTAATCCAACTCCTCCAGTGGCCATATGGTTTGAATTTAAAAGAGATGGTTACATAGCCAATTACATAAGTATCCCCATTAAGTTCACTGTCAGAAACGAGTTAGAACATAGAACAGTACAGCACAGAACAGGCCCTTCAGCCCACGATGTTGTGCCGACCATTGATCCTCATGTGAGGTAAACCTAATGTACAAACTCTCAAATTTCTGTGACCATATACATGTCCAGCAGTCTCTTAAATATCCCCAATGACCTCACTTCCACAACTGCTGCTGGCAATGCATTCCATGCTCTCACAACTCTCTGCGCAAAGAACCCGCCTCTGACATCCCCTCTATACTTTCCACCAAACAGCTTAAAACTATGACCCCTCGTGTTAACAATTTCTGCCCTGGGAAAAAGTCTCTGGCTATCAACTCTATCTATGCCTCTCATTATCTTGTACACCTCAATTAGGTCCCCTCTCTTCCTTCTTTTTTCCAATGAAAAAAGTCCGA
>NC_057732.1:9822037-9885146 GCF_004010195.1 Chiloscyllium plagiosum
TCCAGGCAGCATCCTGCTAAACCTCCTCTGAACCCTGTCCAAAGCATCCACATCTTTCCTATAACAGGACGATCAGAACTGGACACAGTATTCCAAGTGCGGTCTAACCAAAGTTTTATAGAGCTGCAACAAGATCTTAAACTCAATTCCCCTGTTAATGAAAGCCAAAACACCATATGCTTTCTTAACAACCCTGTCCACTTGGGTGGCAATTTTAAGGGATCTATGTACCTGCACACCAAGATCCCGCTGTTCCTCCACACTGCCAAGAATCCTGTCTTTAATCCTGTACTCAACTTTCAAGTTCGACCTTCCAAAATGCATCACCTCGCATTTATCCAGGTTGAACTCCATCTGCCATCTCTCAGCCCATCTCTGCATCCTGTCAATGTCCCGCTGCAGCCTACAACAGTCCTCTATACTGTCAACATCTCCAACCTTTGTGTTGTCTGCAACTTGCTAACCCATCCTTCAATCCCCTCATCCAAGTCATTAATAAAAATTACAAAGAGTAGAGGCCCAAGAACAGAGCTCGGTGGAACACCACTCACCACTGACTTCCATGCAGAATATTTTCCTTCCACTACCACTCGCTGTCTTCTGTCGACCAGCCAATTCTGTATCCAGACAGCTAAATTTCCCTGTATCCCATTCCTCCTGACCTTCTGAACGAGCCTACCATGGGGAACCTTATCAAATGTCTTACTGAAGTCCAAATACACAACATCCACCGCTCGACCCTCAACAACTTGTCTAATAACATCCTCAATGGTTTCTTCAGTTAATAAATAATATTTCCTTTATTATAAACAAAATTTACTCCAACAAACATGCAATGATTACTGACAAAATATTATTATAATAATATTTCCTTTATTATAAACAAAATTTACTCCAACAAACATGCAATGATTACTGACAAAAGATTTAGGTCATAAAAATCCAAAATTAGATTCTAATATCTAGATTCAACACAAAGCAAACATGTGTAGTATATCAGCTTTGGTTTAACATGCTACATAGCAAATGTAGTCAACATATAACTCGGCAACCCCAGGCATATGCTAAAAGCACTTATCTGCCTGAAACTGCTTCCTTGCTTTAGTGCCTCTCAGTTCTGACTTTAACTGTTCAGTCATTGTTGAAATGTTCTGAGTGTTGCAATAGAAACCTCACAACAAACCTCATACTTAGCAAGAGGCAAAACCAATAGTCAACAAGTAGCAGACAGTAATGGTATGTACTGCTCCCTGCATGTTCAATATTCACAGATTACTAGCTTACATTGTACAAATGGATAAAAAGAGAAAATGGATATCATTATAACAGTCAGAGGATCTATTCAACCTACTTCAGCAGGCAGATCAAAGCAAAGTACCACAGATGCTGGAAATCTGAAGCAAGCACAGATAATGTTGGAGAAACCTCAAAGCTCTGCCAGAATCTGTGGAGTGTCTAGTATGACTCTCCTTCAAACTTGAAATGTTAACTCTGTTTCACCCTCTACAGATGCTCCCAAACCTGAGTTTCTCCATAGCTTTGTGTTTGTTGCAGGCAGACATGGCACCCAGTTAAACATCTTATCCACAATCAAAACCTCTAATGTTACAGCACTTTCCCAGCACATTACTTAAGTTAAATCTTGTATTTGAGTCTTGGAAAGGTGTTTCAACCCATCATCAGCTGACTTGGAGATAACAGTGCAATCTACTGAGCTAAGCCGAGACAAAAAAAATTCCTGAGCGTTACTTGATTCCTTTGGAGTTGAGAAACATGTTACAGAACTTTATGGGAATGGTAACATAGTCGTAATATTACTCTTCTATTAATCCACAGGTGAAAGTGAGGACTGCAACTGCTGGAGATTAGAGTCGAGAGTATGGTGTTGGAAAAGCACAGGTGGTCAGTCAGCATCCGAGGACTCTTGTCCAGTCTGGCCAGTATGTGCTCCAGGTTCACAACAATACGATTAACTCTAAACTGCTCTCTCAAGTAGCCTTGGAAATCACTCAGTTTCTATCTAAATGATAAAGAAATATGTTTTTTAAAAATGGATGAATAGACAGTGGAAAGGAATCCCAGAATAAGTTGCAAAGTTAAATTTTGTCTAGTTTCCCCTTTAAAGTCCTCCTCATCATCTACAAAGCTGTCACATTGACTAATTGCACAACAGCCTGACACACTCACCATCGTTGAGAATGTCTTGCCCATGAGTTGCCAGCTCAATAATATACATTCAGAAAGGTGTTGGCCTGGGAGATCTCAAAGTCGACATGGGAACCCATGAAGTCCCATTGCATCAGGCCAACATGGGCAAGGAAATATGCAGGTTACCATCTACTGTTCTACTTCAATATTCCTCCAAATTTGAAAAATCAAGGAGGTACAGAGAATTGACTTCTGGTGTCAACATGCAAATCTATTACGAAGAGTGACCACTTAACACAATCACTGACCAATTTGGCTGAATCCTGAAGGACATGTATGCTGTACAAGGCATTCAGCAGATGTTGGAAGCACTAATAAGATGGATAATTCCACTTGACTTCATCATTTTGCTGAAAGTATTGGTAAGAGAGACTACTGCATCGTCCTTGTGGAGACAAAGTTCTGTCTTCACATAGAGGCTACTTACCATTGAGTTGTGTGACAGCATCATTTTGACAGCATCATAAAATGGCTTAAATTAAGAATGAATCCAGCAAGTAAAAGCTGGGCATTCATAAGGCACCGTGGCCACCATCAGCAGAATTTTATTTAATGACAACCTGTAGTCTATTGATTTTGCATATTCCTCAATTTACTATTAAGGCAGGGCCAAGCCCAATTCAATAGCAAGGCCAGGATAATATTTTAGGAACAGCAACACACAGCCTTTCATTACATTAGTTGGCAGTTTTTCATTATGGTACAATTCACGTGGTAAGCAGCATGTGGTAGGCTCAAGGGCTCCACTTTGCCAAGCAGCTTTTGCTGCATTTGTTGAAGTCATCAAGAAGCTGTGCTGAATTGTTCATCATGTTTTCTTGGTCCTCTTCTCAGCCAGGTGAGCTTTCCATTTCTCCTTAACTCTTCTGATGTCTCTCTAAACAATGAGCATCTGGACTCCCTTTCCATTGGCAGTTGTCTCCCATTATGTGTCCATGTTTACCATTTTCATAATCTTATATGTAGGTGTTTTTGTGGGAAGGGGTGGGTGCACAGCAAGTTGTGACTCAGTGTACAAATGGTTTTTGGAATATAGTCATCATACATCCAATGAACATGGGCCAAGCAAGTACCAATGCCATTCGATAAATGATGATTACATGTTGACAAAATTAGTATGCTACAGGATCTTGAGGTGGTGATTTTACCCCACCAAGGCATACTGAGACTACAGTCATTCTGAGACTACATATTTGCAAAGTTGAAAGTTATGTTGTCTTTTCTTGTGCTTGGCTTAAATTATCCAGGTCTACCTACCATACTGAAAATATAGTCCTGGGAGACCTGCAGTTTGAGGCTCTCAGTCAAGTTGCTTTTGTTCCACATACACTTAGGGCAATAGTTTTCGCAATGTGTACATTGGTTTCAGCATCAAATGACAAATTGCCTGTGATTGTGGAACTTGGATATCAGCAACCTCCACTGTCACATTGACAGCATTTTGTTTTGGGTCTTAAGTGAGGCTGAACAGCTTTCCATCAGTGATGAATATGCTGGAGTATGTGCATCAGAATACAACCTGATTTGACCTCATTGTGAAGCTCAAACTCTGACATTGCTCCATCAGGGCTAATCTTAAGCCTCAGGTTATCATGAAAGGAGAAGATAAAAATTATTAGCTTCAGCAGGTAGCCATTTTCCTTCAGCAGCTTAAATTGACCACTTATGCGCATATAATAATGGTCTTGTCTGGTCGAGAATAACAGTCGTCCTTTTTCTTCATGGCATTTCTCTTGCAGCTGTCAAGATTGAGATGATCATGTCAATCAGATATCCACAGCCTTACAAGGGCCACATGGGCAATACTCTACCCACAATGCTCAGGAGTGAAATGCTTTGGTAGTTGTTGCAATCACTGGAATCATTCTTGTTCCTGTTCTGGGCAAAAGTTTTTGCATCACACATATCCTGGGCACCATATCCTTTTCCAGCAAGTCAGAAGTTCTCGCAGATGCTTCAAGAGTGCTGATTTCTCATATTTAATGAGTATAAATAGTATGGCATCATTGCAACATGATCTGGAGCTTTATTAATAGTCAGCACACCAATAGCTTGGTTAGGTTCCTTCAATACTAGTTTGACATCAAGTGCTTCACTGGCAAGCATAGTTTCTCTGTTGCATACAGAAGCCTTAGTGATCATATTCTCCCTTGACTACAACCCAATGTTGTGTTCCATACAGCGATACTAGCTTTGAACTACAGTTTTCTCTTCTTGTTTCCAGTGTGCTGACTGCAGAATTGTGGATTCCAGTGTGGACTAATTTTAAAGTGTGTTTGTTCAATTAAGCCAAGAACTGCTGGCTTTTATTTGAATAGGCAGCACAGTTAACATTGATATAAAGATGGTCCTTCTGCTTCACTAGTTGCATTGGATCCTGGTGCACACCACAAAGGGCTCTTTATTACAATTAGTACTAAGGTGGTTCTGCCTTGGTAATTGAGGTCATGACTGGGGATAATCAGGTCTCTAGCTGCCAATGGATGCCCCTAATCACCCTTTAGCATGGATCACTGAGAAAAAAAATGTTATTTACCCAAAGTTTAGCTTAGTAGCAAAGTATATGTAGTTTCTATACAGTTCCATTTATCTTTCCAATGCCACGCTATCTGAGGCAAAAATGTCATCACACGGAATCCCCTCAGTAGGTAAAGACATGCTGTCTCAGTACGGCTATCGACAGAATCATTGAGTGCCTTTCAATTCTATTGTGCAGCATGACAGTGGGAGCTTAAGCACTCATGAGGTTTACTGGCCCTGTTTGAGTTGAGAGGTGGATAGATAGGACACGTTCTGAAACATATTTTGGTTTTGTCATTAACAGCTGAAAGTTCCTTACAGTGAGTCCTTCAAAATTCTACCCTCCTTGACAAACATGTGGTGCTTTTGTTTCAATGATCCTTTTAGCGAGTCTTGAGTTTTGCAAAAAGGCAACTTTCATCCTTTGAATCTTCATGCCAATCACATCAGCTTGCAGACACTGGCAATCAGTTGCAAACCATCAGTTAGCCCTGTGCACCTGATCCTGACTTTTCAGCTTGCCAATCAAGGAGTTATCCCCATGTATTTCTGTTTTCCTGATGCAATGGATTTGGTTCATTTGTTAAGCAAAGACTCTAAATTCCATGTATATTAAAATAGTTGGATTGTGGTGAGTTAGCACCTTACTTGTTGGACGCTGGTTGACTTCAGTGAGTAGTAGCTTATTAATGGGATGCAATAGTCTCTCCCACTATTGGAGGCAGCCCAGTAGTTCCAACTATGTGTGCCACTTTCATTCAGCTTAATTGCTTTCTCTCATGTTGTGTTAATGCTCTCCAGCAAAATAAGAATGTCCTCTTCAAAGCTCAAGCTGCACATGACTTATACATTTCCCAGCTGCCCAAATGTAAGCGACATAAATATAATTTCTGCTGATAGGGGAGTCCAAGGCTGGGGCCATATTTTAAAAATTAGGGCCAGATCATTCAGGATTGGGTAGCAATTCTATGCACCAGGACTGATCAGTAGGTGGAACCATCTTCTGAAACAGTAGTTGATGCACGATCAATGGTAAATTTTAAATCTCAGATTGATAGATCTTTGCTTTCCAAAGGTATCGCAGGATATGTGATAAAGGTGGATAATATGGAGTTAGAGATCAGAGCTAATCTGTAGCCTGAGTGGTTTGAAGAACTAAATGATTTATCCTTGTTCCTGTGCTCTTGACATCTGTTTGGATGCAATAATAGAACAAGATTACAGTGAAACTGAGTTAAACAGCTGTCCAGAAACAAAATTACATTTGATATCAATCCTAACAATATTAACTCAGACTTGAACCAGTTTAAGATCAGTTCGTAACAAACATAGTAAACCATCTTCAGAATCCTAGCCATGGAATGGTTGCACTCAATTTGAATCTGACCTCAAACCATTTAAGTATGAACAGGAAGACAATCAGGTAAAGTGCAATCCAGATATACAAATCTTATTTTCTGTATATTACTACTACTGCTACCTTTAGATGTGACACTTTCTTTGTCAGGTACCACTTCTGACTTCTCATCCACATTTGATTCATCAACCTCAGTGACAGTTGTCAGTTCTGGTTCACTCTTGTACTGTCGATAATCAGAACCCTGTAGTTGGAAAGTGATTTCTATTAAGTAGATAATTTGCTGAGCAATTAAGTCTTCAAGACTCAGTTAAGTTCTAATCAGGATCAATTTTTAGAAAAGAATACTTGAATCATTGCCCACTAATGGACAAGACATTTTGTTTAGAGAGCAATGTTTAATATACAAGAATATTATAGCATCAAAATTACCTTTGGCACATTCCAAGAAACTAAGAAATAGATATATGTATAATCAAGACTAGCATTTTTTTCCAAAGAGTTATTTTGTGAAGTTTGAAAATTATGCAGATACTTATTCAAAATTTAGTCCTGCTGCAAAAAACTTATTTGGTTGTGAATACTGACAAAGATATCCATTTTCGATTTTGGTATTAAAAAAGGACATTTGGAAGATAGTAAGAATCGTATAGCAACAATAAAGTGAGTTCAAAAGCTAGTCAAGTTGCTTGGACTGTTAGCATAAATGGTTGGGCTGCCATTATATTACCGTTTTGGTGTGACTGCAAATCAGTTTCTTGTGTTAATGAACACCAAATTGCATCTAGCCAATTGTGTTATAAGTGCTTGGAATGAGTTTATACTGACTTTCAAGAGCACTAAATCCAAGAGATACATGAACCCCTCCTTTAATGGCATCACAAACTAGGCTCTGCCATTCAAACTGATCAAAGCCATATTTCCAATAAATGGCCTGCTGAAATCCTGAGAACTTTATTTTCACATGTAGCATGCTGCTCCCTCCAATAACACAGATCATTATTAGGGAAGCTGTGTTTGTACAGTTAACGAGGCATTGACGTAACTTATTTGTTACTGAATTAAAGAAGATACATAATCTATAGTTTAAATTGGGTCTAGCAATTGCAGAAAATGTCAGAACTCATGGTAATCCAGACACAATTTGACATTAATAACTGCAGTATAACAGCAGCCTTTGTACCCATCCACTGATGGATTCCATTTTTAAAGTTACATATTAAGGTTAGATTCACTAAATGAGCTGTCCTGCTACAAAACAACTGATAGCCATCAAGCATGGAAATTAGGTAGTGGCTAAAATCCACCCCAAATTTTTTACTTTATTTAAAAACCTAAAAATATTTAATTCCATTTAATTTAGCACCAATACAGAAATCTTTAACAAAACTTTAATTCTTCAGTCATGTATTGCAAAAATGAAATAAATTTAGTAAAATATCTCTTAACAATTGCTGATCTTGGGACAGATTACTTAAAGGGAAAGAATCCCAAACAGTTAACTGAAGATGCCCTGAAAATGCAAATATTATGAACAAATTTTGCAGATACAATTCCACTTAAGATTATATTTTAAAACTTGGGTTATTGGGCTACAATTACGCAGGACAGTTCATTTGTAACTACATCATTCAGGAATGATAATCCAATAAATGAAGCAATGACAAAGTGACCAACTAAAAGATGAAGCAGCAAAATAATCACATGACATAAAACAATGAGAAGGGAAATGTGGGAGGAGCAGGTTTAACAGGCAAACAGTGGCAATAATCAGCCACTTACAGAATCTGCTCCATGCTTTGGATCTTCTGGTTCAAGGTGGATCTTCATTTCATCTGGTTGATGTACCAGGTTTCTGGCAGAACAGGGCCAAATGATGCTCTCACTGGGATGAGGGGGAACTGTGGGAGCCCTCTCTGTCAAGTCATATAACTGGGGAAGAGGAGGGCGAGGAGGGGCTGTTTCATCTTCCTAAAGAGTCCATATAATAAATGCACTAACAGTTTGAGATATACCAGATATTCTTTCAATTTAAGATGTATGCAAATCAACATGACCATGTACCATCATTTAAGTTCAAATAAATGAGAAAGCAAATACAATAAAATTCATATGGTCTGGCATTTCACAAACCAGAAAGCTCCACCAATTGATTTCTCTGATCCCACCTTGATAACGAACAGGTAAAGATTTTCTGATGCTAAATGACAATGGACCATTGGTGGACAACATTGTGAAGACGTTCTGATGCAAGAAAGAATCCAGCTGCTGTTGCGTAACCTTGTGACATGAAAGCTGGACTGTTTTAATGCTTGAAGGGCTGTTTGAGGCATTTTCCTTTACTTAAGTGGTGAATACCTTTCTCTGGTTTTGTATCACACTTTATCGTGGAACAAGAGGCTTAAATGATTTATTTCAACATGCCATCAGAGAAACTAAAGATAGCAAGCAGAAATCACGGATATGCGGCACACAGCACAACAATGGATGGGGGCCTGTGTCATTGATGTCTGACTGTCATATTCAAAACCCATCATGAAGAGATGTTTTGATTATTAATTGGGAGCGATGGTCACTTGTGAATATAAGAAAGCAGAATGTATTGTGCTTTTTGTGACCCTTTTTAGTTTGCCAGCACAACACAGTCCAGGTGCATTCTGGATAGTACAAACTTTTACTGCAATGTTTTATAATCTATTCTTCAATTCAAAGTCATCCCGTTCAAATGATTAGATAATTACGAGACTTTTTTGGCATTGACATTTTAATTATGTTGGCTAATTTGAACTGCTGAAATTTCAATATTGTGTCAAAGTAACTTTGAATAACCAGAGTAGGGTGTCCATTATAAATAAGAATGGATGAGGAGTACTTTTTTCTATTTACACTCCTCCACCTTTTAACTTTTGAAAAATAAATATTCTCCATCAAGTAGAACTGTTACCAAATGAAAGTTCTATCTTTGTGTTAAAATATCAGGTATTAATTCGAGACTGTCTAAACTTCATCTACAGATTATAATCAAAAGTTAACCAAAGATTTTTCTTCCCACAACAACCAGTGACTAAGAATAAATTGCTCACCTCCTGCCTACACCTTAAAGTAGAAGCAGTTCCAGGTTGTGAGCCAGCAGTACCTAAAAGAGAGAAAAAAAATTTAGATGTTTTGAAGCCACAGAATTTTGAATAAAATTCTTGCAATATTTACTTGTGGAAACTCATCTTATTTTTGAATTCTATGTTATGTACTACTATCCTGGAAAATGTTTTCAAAAAAATTACTTAAATGATCTTGTCCAAAGAGTGCCCTGCTTTCTGTTTAAGTAGAGCACAGAGATAAGCAAGCAGTTTTCCTCTTAATTTTCCATCCAGAATAACAGGAAGAATGATTCCTGATGTGATCCATCCAAAAGGCTTAGAGAAACTTAAGTTTTGTGAGCATAAACACTGGATTTAACTAAGTATAACAAGTATTAAACAACAGATTAAAGTAAGCCTGAAAAACTGCTTATACAAAATTCAGTAGGGTGAGCACAATTCAACAAGAGTGAATGTAAATACATAACATATGGACAAATGAAAAGTGCAGGAAGGCCTGCCAGGAGCAGCACCAGCATTCCGAAAAATGAATTTTCAACTTGATGATGCTACGAAACTGCACTACTCACATGCCAAACAGCATAAGAAGCAAGACACTGACAGGGCTAAATGAATCCACAATCAACAGATCAGATCTAAGCTCTGCAGTCCTGTCACATACAGTTGTGAATAGTGGTGGACAATTAAACAAATCATTAGAGAAGGGTCTCCATAAATATCCATACCTTCAATGATTGGAGAGCTCAGCACATCAGTGCAAAAGATAAGACTGAAGCATTCATAACAATCTTCAGCCAGGAGTGCCAAGTGGATGATCCTTCTCTGCCATCTCCATAGGTCCCTGGCATCACAGACATGAGTCTTTTGCCAAGTCCATTCACTCAATGTGACATCAAGAAAGTTGGAGGCACTGGATACTGCAAAGACTGGGTCCAGACAACATTCTAGCAAGTGAACTGAAGACTTATGCTCCACTTGCACATTATCCAACCACATCTATTATATCCGTTGCTCGCGATGTGGTCTCCTATATACTGGGGAGACCAAACACAGACTCGGGGACCAGTTCGCAGAGCATCTGTGCTTTGCATGCACCAACCAAATCAACCTTTCAGTTGCTATCCATTTTAATTCCCCTTCCCACTCCCCTAATAACAAGTTTATCCTTGGCCTCTTCCACTGTCAGAGTGAGACCAAACGGAAACTGAGGAACGACACATTATATTTCTCCCAGGAAGCTCACAGCCCAATGGCTTCAACACTGACTTCAGCTTGAAATCCCTCCGCTCTCGGCCTTATCCCATGTCTAGCCCCACCCCTCCTCCTCACCTGCCTGACCAGTCCTAACCTGCTCAGTTATCCACTCCACCCTTTCCATTCGCCAATCACAACAACCCCCACTTGCTTCTACCTATCACCATCCCACCTATTCTTTCCTCAGCCCCACCCCCCTCCCTCGACATACTTCTGGGCTCCCTCTCCCTCCCCAGTCCTAACGAAGGGTTTTAGCCTGAAATGCTGACTTTCCTGCTCCTTGGATGCTGTCTAACCTGCTGTGCTTTTCCAGCTTCACATCTATTGACTTTGGCTTCCAGCAACTGATATAAATTCACAAGCAATGCTCAGCAGGATAGTTACAGAAAAAAAAAAATCTCAAATCAGCCATGACTAAAGTTAGAAAATCTACAGGAGAGCTGCAATTTAAATATTGCAACTTTGGCACAGCAAAGAAATAACTGATTGGGAGGTACTGGTCGAACTTGAGGAAAAAATACATACTCATGGATTCTTGCCCAAAATATTGGATGGGTAGACTTCCAAAAAGTCTACATCATGTTACTGCATAGCAGATTTTAAACAAATGGAGTAAGTGAACAAGTATCAGAATGGAAATTAAGTTGGCTACAAAGTTGTATGTAAACAGTTAAAGATAGTTACTTAGATTGGCAAAGATGGGAAGTGGTGCCAATGTTATGTACATGCACAATTTGGACTTGGCAATTATTGAGAAAATTTTCAGGTTTGTGGATGACATTTTGGGATGTAAGTAATACAGAGAAGGACTACGTTAAGTGTCTCATAAACTTGAAGAATAGGTGTGAAATTAGCATATGAACTGCAATATATATACAGCTTGGCAAGTCAGTGTCTAAATGGTCAGAGGAACACAAGAACCTGATAGACACAAATCACTGAAAATAATGACACACATTACAGGGTGACATAAAACCAAAGCAAATGAAGTATATGTATTTCTTTCTGAAGGGCTAAATTTGAAAATCAGGGAGGTTATGTTAAACTTACATAATTTGAAGAGCTTGAATTGTTGTTTCTGACATCCACAGAATAAAAACGGAAAAAGAAAACATTTATACAGAGGCTATATTGTGTGTTTAAAAATGAACAGTATCATTGCGGGAGTTACAAAGAAAATAAACTAGAATACCAGAATTGACTTTAGGGTTCAAGAAGAAATGACTGGAGATAACGATATTAAGGTACATAGAACATAGAACAATACAGCGCAGAACAGCCCCTTTGGCCCTTAATGTTGCGCCAACCTGTGAACAAATCTAAGCACATCCCCCTACACTATCTCATCATCATTCAAGGACTGTTTAAATGCCCCTAATGTGGCTGAGTTAACTACATTGGCAGGCAGGGCATTCCACACCCTTACCACTCTCTGAGTAAGGAACATGCCTCTGACATCTGTCTTAAATCTATCACTCCTCAATTTGCAGCTATGCTCCCTCATACAAGCTGATGTCATCATCCTCGGAAAAAGACTCTCACTGTCCACCCTATCTAATCCTCTAATCATCTTGTATGTCTCTATCAGATCTCCGCTTAGCCTTCTTCTCTCCAATGAGAACAGACCCAAGTCCCTCAGCCTTTCCTCATAAGACCTGTACACCAGACCAGGCAACATCCTGGTAAATCTCCTCTGCACCTTTTCCAATGCTTCCACATCCTTCCTGTTATGGGGCGACCAGGACTGCATACAATACTCCAAGTGCGGCTGCACTAGCATTTTGTACAGTTGCAGTATGACATCACAGTTCCAGAACTCAAACCCTCTACCAATAAAACCTAACACACCAAATGCCTTCTTAACAGCACTATCAACCTGGGTGGCAACTTTCAAGGATCTATGTACATGGACACGAAGATCCCTCTGCACATCCACACTACCAAGAATCTTTCCATTGACCCAGTATTCTGCCATCCTGTTATTCTTCCCAAAGTGAATCACCTCACATTTATCTGCATTGAACTCGATTTGCCACCTCTCAGCCCAATTCTGCAGTTTATCCAAGTCTCCTTGCAACCTGCAACATTCTTCCACACAGTCCACCACTCCACAGACTTTAGTGTCATCTGCAAACTTACTAGTCCATCCACTTATGCCTGCGTCCAAGTCATTTATAAAAATGACAAACAGCAGTAATCCCAAAACAGATTTTTGTGGCACACCACTAGTAACTGGACTCCAGGCTGAATATTTTCCATCAAACACCGCTTTCTTAAAGAAAGCCAGTTTCTAATCCAAATTACTAAATCACCCTCAATACCATGCCTCCACATTTTCTCCAACAGCCTACCAGTCGTCAAGTTCTTGAAAGTTTTTCTTTCTTTTCAACCTTTCGTGAGTTTTGGGAATGATGACAAGGCCAGCATTTGTTGTCCATGCCTAAATTTCTTGAACTGAGTGGGTTGTTTAGGCATTTCACTGAGGGCAGTTAAGAATCAATGCTGCAGACCTGGAGTCACATATAGACAGACAGGATAAGGTGGCAGATTTGTATCCCTGAAGATAACAATCACAAGAGCTTCAGTGATACCAATAGAGACATTAGGTTTTGCTTCCATTGTTTTTAAGTAATGAATTTGAATTTCTACCTGTTGCAGTGCTGGGTTTTGAACTCTAATCCCCAGAACGTTAGCTGAGGTCTCGGGATTACTAGTCCAATGACATTCGCACTACTTTACTGTCTTCCTTTATAGGGTAGAGACAGTGAAAAGGCTCCTGCTTGTGTGCGAAGGAGAGAAGTCCAGAATTACAGCCCAAAAATACAAGACAGTCACTAATAAATCTAACAGGTGATGGAGAAGTAACTTCTATACCTGTACGATTGGAAAGTGGAACTTGCTCCCACGCAGAATAGATTAGTCAAGTTGCAAAGATGCATTTAAGGGGAAGCTACATAACCACAAGGCAGAAGGGAATATAATGGTAGATGAAGGTGAGTGGGAGGAGGGTCTTGAGCATAAATATTGCAAAGGATCTGTTGGATTGAATGACCTGTTTCTGTGCTGAAATACTTAAATATTGACCTGTGTTTTTAACTTTAGAATGGGAGGCAGGAGACCATCTCATTGCACGTATCCTATCCAACACAAGGACAGATTGATAGTTGTGCTAATTACTGTAACCCATGACATCAACAGAACTAGAAAGGCCCTGTTAAGTGAGAAAACTACAATTTTGGTTCATCAGTTCAAAGCAAACAAAAAAGCAGTTCAAGAGTTCATAGCGTAACTAACAAGCTGATTTCAGTCTTTGTGGATAAACTGAAACTTAAACATATTCACAGTGGAGGGTGGGAAATAACGAAAAAGAAAATAAAACAACACTTCAATTCGTTACCTCTACTGGAATCCACAACAGCTACTACTTAATTACTTGAAATTCTGACCTAAAACAGGATTGGCTTTTCTTACCAGTGTTGCTAGAGTTCCTTCTTTGCTGTTTACTTTTGGTGAGTCCTTCCATAACATCATCAATTCTCCAGAGCTCCTTTTGAATCTGAGGGCGTTGCTGAGCAGTTAACTCCACCTTGGGAAAAAAAGTAAAGATCCTTCTGACAACAAATACAGCAGTCATGAACACAGATGTTTTATCATGCATGAAATGCATTAAAGAGGTAACAAAAGTGTTTCTGACAACAGTGTTTGGTTAGGCGTGCTGTATGCAAGGATGTAATGCAATACGGTTGTCATAAATTGGATTAAGTATAAGGAAACTGGTGAACAATGTGCCGACAATTGTGCTATGCTGGAGACGTATTTGCTGGAAAAAGAGATTATGTTATTGTTAGTATAAACATGCTCAGACATCAGATCCATCTGTCCAAATACAGCCAGTACCTGAACTTCATCACATCTGTCTAGTTGTTGTTGTAAGTGGGTTCTTGCTAGAGTTACGTCATACTCTAACTTTTCATACTCTTTCCATGTTCTTTCCAGTTCCTAAATCACAAAGTACACAGTTTAAACAGTAGAATTATTTCATTTTTAAAAATGTACAATCGGTTCCATTCTTAAAAACAATCCTATATGCTATACACCAGGATTAACTTAATTGGGAAAGTTGTAATCTTACATTTTGAACTAAGATGAGGCAAATCAAATTCACAATCTTTTTCTTTAAATTTACTGAACAAAACAATTTGAAAAACAATCTGCACTTACAAAGGAATGGAATATCAAAATATTGTACATATGTTTTAGCTGATTAAAAACTTTGGCAGGAGATTTTAATCTTTCAAAGATTTAAATTCCTAAAAACGTGAAATTCTAAAGGAACAAATGGACATATTTCTGGTTTAAAATGGGTGGGTGAATAACTTCTCCTCAACAGATGGGTCATAAATGTGAATCTGGGAAAAGGCTTCCGATTTATGGCACTCAGATTAGCCACAAGGTGGGGTGCAAGGGCTGACTATAGCAACTTCTTCAGTTTATGTGCTGACCAGCTTCCCTCCACAATTTTGGGAATCAAGTGAAATGCTCATTGCCTCCCTGTTAATGATACAGCAAAAGTTTACATTGGCATAATCTTGTATTAATCAGCTCTGCAGAGTATGGTGTGCTAAAGTGATACTCAAAAGGTTACATATAATCAGAAAAGTCCTGAAGTGTTTTGAATACATATCCTATGCAAAGTAAAAGCTCACCAACAGTTTATGTGGGAGTTTAACACAAGAAAAGAACATTTGAAAAAGAACTACAAGCTAAAGCAGACCTGGCCTTCAGACTTTACTACAAACAACAAATGGCATAGTGACTACAACTCACTGTGGTGGTTCTTGATATCTCCCGGCAAGTGCTGAGCAATCCATTTTGTAAAACATCTCTTTGTAAGGCCACACTTTGCACTACAGTAGGATTTTCTGCATTCATTTCAATCTCCTGACTTGCAGCCAGTAAAGCTTGTTCAAGTGTATGCTGCAAGAGACAAAGCAGTATGCATAATTTAGTCTGAATTCAATATATTCACTGGAGATATGTATTATGTTGAAATGAAGTAATTTGATCATAATTTCTTACTTTTTCCTTATGCAGCTGCTGCAATTTCTCTTCTTGCTCACAAACAACCTTATCCTGCTCACATAATTGGCTCAGTTTACCCTACAACAGAAAGCACAAAGATTGACAAAATAATAATAACTCTCCACCAGAGCAGCACATGGCTTTAAACATTTCTTCAAGTTCAGCAATTGCTGAAAACATAAATCAAGAAAAATGTGAACCTAAGTGTTTCTTTCTAACAAATTTCTGGAACAACTCTTCCTGTCAAAGCAAACCAGCATTCCCTGCTTGAGAACACTGTAATCTCACATTTTGAACAAAGACAAGGTAAATCATAAGCAGGTTCATAATCTCTTCTGGTTTATTGAACAATATAATTTGAAAAATAACCTGCATTTGCAAACTAATGGAAGAGCAAAATATTGCTTTTATGTTTTAGCTGATAAATACTTTGGAAGATTAAAATCTCCCTACACAGATTTAAATTCTTAAACAATGTGGAATTCTAAAATGATTAATAGACTTACTTCTGGTTGAAAATGGGTTGGGCGAATAACCTCTCATCAAGAGATGGGTCAGAAATGTGAGTACAGTTAGCAAACTGCATACTACTGATTTTATCATCTATTTCAATGTAATCACTGTTTTGGGTTTGCCCTGGCTCAGAAAAGTGTGGCCAAGACAAGTGTCAGAACTATCAGATTCAGTAATGACGTTTATTTCCCCCCAGCACAGCTTGTGGAATAGGAGGAAGTGTAATCTTTTCCACCAACATCCCCAAGAAACCTACCACAATCTTCCCTTCAGTGGTCAATCAATTTCTTCTTTCCAGCCTTAAAGTCCTTCCTTTTTTGTAGTCATGCTGCAGCTGTCTAGCATCAGGCTTCCCAGCCTAAAGAAGTCCAGCCCCTTAATCTGGACATTTGAATGTATGAGTTAAGAGTAGAAATATGAAAAAATTCTGATGAAGAATCACCAGACTTGAAATGTTAACTCTACTTTCTTCCTACATGCTGCCAGACCAGTTTCACCAGCAATTTCTGTTTTTGTTTAAGAATCTATTGACTTTGCCCTTAAAAACATAAGACTCTCTGATTCAATGCCTTCGCCATCTCGAAGGCAGAGTTTCAAAGTTGCATCATCCTTCAAAAATAAGCTCTCTGAATCTCTGTCCTGAAAGGGTGAACAAAAAGTTTTGAACATTGTCCCTATTAATGGACCCATCCACAAGAGGAAATAAGCTTTCTACATCCACACTGTCAAGACCATTTCAGGATCTACTCTGTTATTATTACCATACATTATTGTTATATCTGTTATACTTCAATCAAGTGGGTGGTACGGTGGCTCAGAGGTTAGCATTGCTGCCTCACAGTGCCAGGGGTCTGGGTTCGATTCCCGCCTCAAGCAACTGTGTGGAGTTTGCACATTCGCCCAGTGTCTGCGTGGGTTTCCTCCAGGTGCTCCAGTTTCCTCCCACAATCCAAAGATGTGCAGATCAGGCGAATTGCCCATTCTAAATTGCCCATAGTGTTAGGTACATTAGTCAGGGGTATATATAGGGCAGGGGAATGGGTCTGGGTGGGTTACTCTTTGGAGGGGCAGTGTGGACTTGTTGGGCCGAAGGGCTTATTTGCACATTGTAGGGAATCTAATCAAGTCATTTTTCACTCTTCAAAGAATTGGACCAGAAATGTTAACTCTGATTTCTCTGCATAGAAGCTGCTACATTGTTGAGCTTTTCCAGCAATTTCTGTTTTTGTTTCCGATTTCCACCATTCGCTGTCCTTTTGGTTTTTACTGTATTCTGCGCTCTGTACGATCTGCCAGTACAGCACACAAAACAATACTTTTTTCTGCATCTTGGTAAATGTGACAATAAATCAAACTCAAATCCCAATTTAGCTTCTTAAATTTCAGGAAGTACAACCTTATTTATTAAACCTCTTCCTATCATTTAACCCTTGGGAATAAATTATCATTCCAGAAAATCCACACTTCACTCCCTAATGTGTGGTGCTTACAGTACCCCAGGTGCAGTGTAACCTACGGCTGAAGTAGATTTCTGACCTTTTGTATTTTATTTTATTTCCCAAGATGTAACATGGATAGATGTTCCCTGACATACCATATCAATCAAATTTTAAAAAACTCTACTATATTCATTAGGTACATCTACTCTTTATAAATCCACACTAACCCTTTGATCAGGTGGAATTTTTTAAGAACCGAAAGAACTGCGGATGCTGTGAATCAGAAACAAAAAGTGAAGTTGCATGAGCTGCTGAGCTTTTCTGACAACTTCTGTTTTTGCTTGTGAAAATTTTTAAGGTTTTGGTAATCCGGTTATTTTAGATTCTGGTTTCAAATGAAACGGTTCTAAATCTAAAGAAAACATTCTCAGTCAAGCTTTTTAGTTTTCTAGGTGAGAAAGGGAAGTAAAAAGAAAATAGTGGATAGAATTAGTGGATGATCATTTCCTTGGCAATCTAAGATTCATAATTGAGTAATCAATTGACCAAGAATATTAATTAAACATAAGACAGAAATAAAGCATTTTTGGTAACAATAAGCAATTTTGGTACTGCATAATTTTTATTAAGGAGGCAAATGTATTTTTGACATATATCACACAATACCAGGCTATAGTCCAACAGGTTTATTTGGAAGTACTAGCTTTCAGAGCACCACTCCTTCCTCAGGTAGTTGTGGAGCAGGTTCATACGGCACCAAATTTATAGCAAAAGACCACAGTGGCATTCAATTGAAACAATATATTGAACAAACCCAGATTGCTGTAAAGTCTTTCATCTGTAGAGAGGGTTGCAGCTTTTGGCCATTAATATGTAATTGCCAGAACTTCTTTAAGTCACATTCTCTACATAACTTTTCAGATTTTATTAAAACAAAAGGTGTCATCTCAGCTCAGACAATGTACTAAAGGTGTGAAGTTAGAGTGTCTGTAGGCCAATCTTGAGACAGACTGGTTCTATTTCCAAAGTAGGAGTTTATAAAATATTGCACGGATTGACTACCTGAGAGTTGTCTGCTTTTTTGAGCAAAATAGAATTTATCTGCAAATACAATTCTGCAAATGCAAATTCACTGTATAGACATATATGTGTGTGTGTGCATGCGCACGCGCCCATGTGAAGGGGGGGGGGGGGGGGGCGGGGAAAGAGCGCACGCACGCAGGTGTGTGCATGTGAGTTTGAGTATGCGTGAGAGAATGTGTTTGCATGTGTGCTTGCTTGATAGAAGTGTGCATGAGTGTGACAGAATATAAGCCTGTGAAATGTGTGCGCGTGGGTGAGAGTGTGGGGTTGTACGTGGGTGTGTCTGAGAGAGTGTCTGTGTATGTAAGAGTGTGTGTCTGTATGCACGAGACTGTATGGTGTAGTGTGACCTGAACCCAACGTTGCGGTTGAGGCCATCCTCATAGGTACCGAAGTTGGCTGTCAGCCACTCTATGTTGTTGCGTATCCCAAAGTCCGTCTTGGAGGATGGTCACCTGAAAATTTGAGGCAGACAGATAGACTCGAACCTCACACCTTTTAATACATTGTCTGAGCTGAGATGTCACCGTTCTTTTTAAAATAAAACCTTAAGTTATCTTGGGAATGTGACTTGAAAGAAGTTCAGGGATTTACATATTAATGAACTGAAAGCTGCAACCCACTCTTAAAGATGAAAGACTTAACAGGAATCCATATTTGTTCAATATATTATTTCAAATGCATGCCGAATGTTTTGCTATAAATTCGTTATCTTATGATCCTGTTGCCTGAACAGCTGTGCTTTTCCAGCACCACTAATCCAGAATTATGATCCTGTTCCACAACTATTTGACGAAGGAGCAGCTCTCCAAAAGCTAGTACTTCCAAACAAACTTGCCGGACTATAACCTGGTGTTATGTAATTTTTAACTTTGTCTACCCCAATCCAATACCAACACCTCCACATCATTGATATATATCAAAAGACATAATCCAACTTAAAAAATTGCACATACTATTTCCTTAGAATACTTTACAAAAACTTAGTTGCATCTCACCATAAATTACGACATAATTAGTCAAAACTGTGGGATCAAAAAACTGTAAAACATTTTCACATACATCAATGTCCAGATTTTCACGTCTGTGGCTGTATAAAGTTTCTCTGTAATCATCTTGCTGAGCCAGCTACAAGAACATGAGTAAGAAAAATATAATGAAGTTAAAATCTCAATGGATTAATTGAAAAAGAGCAGTTCAGCAATGTGGTGCCCCAGGAGTTAGTCTAAATTGATGGGAGCTTGTGTTGAAGATAGGGTAACAACATGTAGCATTGATTCTTCAATCTCTCCAGAGTTCAAACAAGGTTCCCACTGGGATTGATGAATTTAGCCCTGGGGTTGAATAGTTCATGATTTATTTTTATCATGAAATATGAAAGATGAATGTTATCTTTGGGTAAGAAGGATAAAAATTCCATAGGAAATTTTTTTTTCTCAGAAATAAAGAGATCCCAGGTTATAGAATGTGTTCTTACAACAGAACATTTATATTTACACCAAATAAAGAATTTACTATTTAAATTAGATCCCTTGAAAAATAAAGTATCAATGCATAATGCACTGTGACATTTCTTTTGCCTGTATTTTGAATGGTGTTACTAACTTACATACAAAGCAATTAATGTTTAACGGTATTTAATATTTAAAATCATTAAAGCAAAATGCTGCAGATTCAAGAAACCTAAAATTAAAACAAATTTCTGGAAGGACTCAGCAAAGAAACAAAGTTAACATTTTTTAAGAGAAGTCATATTGGACTTGAAATGCTAACCCTTTCTCTCTCTCCATAAATGCTGCTAGACTTGCTGCACATTTACATTGCATTGATTTTATTTCAAAAATTACATCAAGGCATGACATTTTTAGAGGTAAGTATCTGTATGATAAAATGTATGAAGCACAACAATCTACCTTTTATCACCACATTCCAAGTGATGAGGCAATATTTTGTTTGTTCAACTTAATAAGGTAATATTGCAAATACTCAAAGTTAATGCAAACCATGTAACAGAAACATGGTCCATAATAAGAACATAAGTAGTTGGAACAGGATTAGGCCACCTGGCCTTTCAAGAATGCTCTGCCATTCAATAAGAAAATGGCTGATCTTTTCATAGACTCAGCTCCACTTACCCACGCTCTCACTGTATCCCTTAATTCCTTTATTTTCAAAAAAATCTATCTTAGCTTTAAAAAAGTTTTCTGAAGTAGCACCAACAACTTCACTGGGCAGGGAATTCCATAGATTCAGAACCCACTGGGTGAAGAAGTTCCTTCTCAATTCAGTCCTAAATCTGCTCTCTTCCCCCACCCCCCCCCCCAATTTTGAGGCTATGCCCTGTTGTCCGAGTTTCACTTGCCAGTGGAAACATCCTCTCTACTTCTATTTTATCTATTCCCTTCAGAATTTTATATGTTTCCATAAGATCTCCCCTCATTTTTCTAAATTCCAATGAATATAACCCCAGTCTACTCAGTCTGTCGTCTTAACCCGCTCAACTCTGGAACCAACGTAGTGAACCTCCTGTGCACCCCCTCCAGTGCCAGTGCCTCCTTTCTCAAGTAAGGAGACCAAAACTGCATGCAGTTCTCCAGGTGTGGCCTCACCAGCACCCTGTACAGCTGCAACATAACCTCTCTGCTTTAAACTCAATCCCTTTAGCAATGAAGGACAGAATTCCATTTGCCTTCCTAATTACTTGCTGTACCTGCAGACCAACCTTCTGTGACTCATACACTAGAACACCCAGGTCCCTCTGCATAGCAGCATGCTGTAACGTTTTACCATTCAAGTAATAATCCTTTTTACTGTTATTCCTACCAAAATGAATGACTTCACATTTATTAACATTGTATTCCATCTGCCAGACATTTGCCCACTCACTCAAAGCATCTTAGTGTCATCTGCAAACTTACACAGCCCTCTGCACTGCCATTCATCTTAGTGTCATCTGCAATCTTGGACACCCTACACGTGGTCCCTCACTCCAAATTATCTGGATGAATTGGGAAGAATTGAGGTCCCAACACCGATCCCTGAGGCACTCCACTAGTTACTGATTGCCAACCAGAACAGCACTCATTTATCCCCACTCTTTGCTTCCTATTAATCAACCAATTCTCTATCCATGCTAATGCCTCTTTATATTTATCTTTATAGTGCATCTTTATCTTATGCAGCAGCCAGCTGTGTGGCACCTTCTCGAAGGCCTTTTGAAAATCTAGGTACACACATCCACTGGTCTCTGTTATCCACCTTGCTCGTAATGTCTTCATAACATTCCAAAAGATTAGTTAAGCATTACCTGCCCTTCACGAACCCACGCTGCGTCTGCCCAACAGGATAATTTCTATCGAGACGCCTTGCTATTTCTTCCTTGATAATACACTCAAGCATCTTCCCCACTACAGAGGTTAAGCTCACAGGTCTATAATTCCCCATCTTTTGTCTATGTCCCTTTTTAAACAGTGGCGTCAGCTTTGCTGTTTTCCAATCTGCTGGGACTGCCCCAGAGTCCAGCAAAGTTTGGAAAACCACCACAAGTGCACTTGCTATTTCGCCCGCCATCTCTTTTAGTACACTGGGATGCATTCCATCAGAGCCAGGAGACTTGCCTATCCTTAGCTCCATTACCTTATCCAACACTACCTCTTCAGTAATAATGATTATTTCCAGGTCCTCATCTACCTTAGTCTCTTTGTCAATACCTGGCATGTTATTAGTATCCTCCACTGTGAAGATTGATACAGAATACTTGTTTAATGCCTCGGCCATTTCCTCATATCCCACAACTTTATGCCCCTTCTCATCCTCTAAAGGACCAATGTTTACTTTAATCACTCTTTTTCATTTTACATATTTATAGAAACTTTTGCAATCTGTCTTTATATTGTGCTAGTTTTTTCTCATACTCCATCTTACTTTTCTTTATAGCTCTTTTGTGGCTTCCTGTTGACCTTTAAAGTTTTCCCAATCTTCTAGTTTCCTGCTGTTCTTGCCCACTTTGTATGCCTTCTCTTTCAATTTGTTAGACACCCACGGCAGATTACCCCTTTTCTTACAGTCCTTCCTTTTCACTGGAATATACTTTTGCTGAGCACTTTGAAAAATTACTTTGACAATCCTCCACTGCTTGTCAACTGTCGCACCATAAAATCTTTGTTTCCAGTCTACTTTAGCCAAGTCCTCCTCATTCTATTGTAGTCTCCCTCATTTAAGCATGGGACCCTGGTATTGGAGTTTATCTTCACACTTTTCATCTGTATTTTAAATTCAACCATACTGTAATCGCTCCTTCCAGGAGGATCCCTAACTATGAGGTCATTAATTATTCCTGTCTCATTACACAGGACCAAATCTAGAATAGCTTGCTCCCTCATTGGTTCCATTACATACTGTTCAAGAAAACTATCTCAGATACACTCAACGAGCTCCTCCTCAAGGCTACCCTGGCTGAGCTGGTTCAAAAATGATTTATTTCTTCTTCTGCAGATAGATAGTGTAAAGATCTCAGCCTCATAATATATTAAACAGAAGTCTGATTTTATAGTCAAAACTTAATAGCAGTGAGCTAAATCCTATACTGCACATGAACCAGCAAAGCTCAGTGCTATTAGCAGGTTCCAGAGCTATGAATTAACAATACAGTTAATATGAGTTGATATCATATTGGTGAAATTTGTAACACATATATCACAACTGTAAAATGTTGGCAATTTTGCAGAAGAGACAGAAGTTTGGATGTTCCCAGCTGCATTATTTGAATACATATATTAATACTTTTTTTTTGGTAAGGCAACCATCGTCTGGAAATTTAGGTACTAGAAGTGACAAATTGAAGCAAATGTCGTGTTTGAAATTCCCTTTTAAAACAGGCAACATAAACTGGGAATAAAACTATTCTGTGCCATTAGTAACAAACCACATTGTCTTATGCTTTCCCCTTTTTTAGATTTTCCATTGAAGAAAATGGGGAGGGGTGGTGCAATGATGCTGCAGAAGTCAGTCAACTTGCATGATGCATTTTGTCTAAATGAAACACGTTAATCTTACCACTTGTGAACAATTACCAGAGTAATACAGTTTAAAAAATCACATAACTCCTGGTTATAGTCCAACAGGTTTATTTGGAAGCACTAGCTTTCGGAGTGCTGCTACTTCATCAGGTGGTTGTGGAATATAAGGTCATTGGATGCAGAATTTATTGCAAAAGTTTACTGTGTGACGTAACTGAAATTACATCTTGAAAAAGACTGGGATTGTTTGTTAAGTCTCTCATCTTTTAGAATGGGCATGTTGGTTTCAGTTTTTTTCATAAGAAAATCACAGAACTTTTTTATATATAAAGTTATATTCTCAAGTGAACTGTTCGCCGAGCTGGAAGTTTTTGTTGCAAACGTTTCGTCCCCTGTTTAGGTGACATCCTCAGTGCTTGGGAGCCTCCTGTGAAGCGCTTCTGTGGTGTTTCCTCCGGCATTTATAGTGGCCTGTCCCTGCCGCTTCCGGTTGACAACCCGAGCATCCGAGCTACAAATCTTCTCACAAACTTTGAATCTCAAGTGAACTTTAACAATAGGTACCACGCTGGCTCAGATAATGCAATGAAGGTGTGGGGTGCCCTTTGTGAGGCTGTCTGTGCCCCAATGTTCAGACTGATTCTAATCTAAAATAGGAATTTACAGAATCTTAGATTAGAATTAGTCTGAACATTGGGGCACAGACAGCGTCACACAAGGCACCTCACACCTTCAATGCATTATCTGGGCCAAATGGCACCTATTGTTAAACTTCACTTGAGAATGTAACTTTAAGAAAGTTCTGGGATTTTCATATGAAAGAACTGAAACCAACATGCCCATTCTAAAAGATGAGAGATTTAACAAACAATCCAGGTCTTTTTCAATATGTAATTTCAGTTACCTCATACTGTAAACTTTTGCTACAAATTCTGTGTCCTATGATCTTATATTCCATAACCACCTGAAGGAGCAGCGCTCCGAAAGCTAATGCTTCCAAATAAACCTGTTGGACTATAAACTGGTATTGTGTGATTTTTAACTTTGTACACCCCAGTCCAACATCGGCACCTCCAAATCATGTTTTACACAGAATACTTGCACAAATTATCTGATCACAGCTTATATTATCAGTCAGTTTATGAATATATTCATCATGTTAACCATCTATCCTGTCAGCTTAACATCAAAGAATGTATATTATCTGGTCAACTTCGTAATCCTATTTTACTAAGAAAAGCTGAGACGTCCATACCACCAAGCCAGTGTCACTTGGGTAGGTAACATACATGCTTCTCAAGGGTAAAACCAACCTTACCTCAAAATGCAGCTGCAAATCAGAATGTTCATTTTATACATTTTGCACTACAAATCTGCAATACTACAGGCTTATGTGAGAAAGGCAAGAAACAGTTAAGGCAACAGTTTAATAGTTTACATGCAAGTTTAATTAATTTAGAATTCCCATTTGTCAGTAAATGGAGTATTATCCACAAGATCACCAAACGTACCTTGCACCTGAACTTAAAACACATATAGGTTGAAGACAGTAAAGACACATACTGCAAACTACAACATTTCTGCTGCTTCTGCTTTCATACACTATGTACATTTAAGCATGCTGTCACAACTGCCATGCAGAAACACTGAGCTATGTTGAAAACACAGTTGGGGATCACGTTTGTAATCAACTTCAGACTACTTTGTGGGTACACATTTAGGATGTATGAGCGAAGGTCAGTGTATGAATAAGCAACAGTGCTATATTTATACTTCAGTAAATTTTTGCAAAATAATTATGCTTTTGTTTTGAAATTTAAAAATTTGAAATAAATTAGAAATCTTCAGCAACAAAATTCCAGTCAAACTTCAGCTACCTCAGAGATTAAGACTGACCCATACTTCTGGAAATTATGAAACCATTTCATAAATCCATTTTGATATGATTTGTTACTGTAACTAATCAGTGGATTCTTTTTCTTATGTTTTACAACATTACTTGTTCCATATGAAATTAATTTCAGTCTGGGACTTGTTAGACTTGCCTGTACAATTCCGAAACGAGATCTAAAACATAAGGGAGTAAGTATATCTTCAGCAGAGTTTGCAGCAAAGCATAACGTATGTTTTGAATGGTAAAATAAGCCATGCTAAAACATTATTTCAGCATTATTCAAATGCATGGATGAATGTCACTGAAGTAAGTAAGAACTCTAGGGTATGATTTAACTGAAAGCTGCCATACACAGGGCTCTGTGATTAAGCAAAGCAATCAATATCCAAGACCTTACTTGCTTGTATACTTGTGGCCTTGGTGCTGAGTTCTCAATCATTGTGTGAACCGTGGCGATTAAAGGTTCATTTTCTTTCATCTATTTCAAATCAGGAGGAGCATACAGTAAACATCAGTTTACAGCATGGCTGGATTTAAAAGATGAAACAGTGATTATAGCTCCTGCTTTTTGGAATCGGTACCAAAGCCTTTTGCAAGCATTATACACCAAACTGAAAAAAAAAGTTCTCGGGGTACTAGATATAAAGAAATTGGAAAGTTCCAAAGTCTGATCGCAAAATTCTGTTGACAACGTATTGGTAAAATTTAATCATTTGGGTTCATCTTTGGTAAATCTGATTATTTCAACAGGTTTAAGTTTTATTCAAAATAAACTATAATATTTTCAGTATGATACTGTGGTGAAATGCTTGAAACTCAGGCAAAATACTTCTTTTTCCTGCAGTAAGAGGTAAAATATGGAGCTTACTCATTTTCCATTTCACATTTTTTATCACTGAAAATATGGAGCTTGCTAGTTTTCCATGTTTTTTAATGTCCAAGTACTCAAAAATCCAAGATTTTTAATGGAGCTATAACTGATTCAATAATATCATCTCTTACCTCCCACAACAGCCAGAAGTTTAAAAACACAAGACTTTTTTTTCGAAGAGAATCATCACAAAGTCCTAAATACTAAAAAAAGATGAATGCATACACACTGGTGTATCTCAGTCCTTCCTACTAATGGAGATTTTACATTTCCTATTCTCTGATGAGATAACACATTTTGTTTTTAAAATTAGCCAAAGCCTCTTTGTAGAATATCTATTCACAAGCAGACCCTGGAAGTTGAAACTATGAATATACTTAAG
Source organism: Chiloscyllium plagiosum (assembly GCF_004010195.1). Lineage (NCBI taxonomy): Eukaryota > Metazoa > Chordata > Chondrichthyes > Orectolobiformes > Hemiscylliidae > Chiloscyllium > Chiloscyllium plagiosum. The sequence goes on from NC_057732.1 coordinate 9,848,757, forward strand.
GACGGTAATACACCAACATGTATATACAAATCTTTATAACTTATTGTGCAGTATGTCTTTGCATTGAATAGAAGTTACAGAATTAACATTTAAAGATGAATTGCATGTATACTGTCAAAATAATGTTGCTTAATATATATTATTTGAAATGATCAATATAACAAACTCAAACTCATTCAAGACTTGGGTCTGAATCTTATCATCTGAGTTTTAGCATGAATGACAGGGTAATTTTTAGGTCAACCTGATCACACGAGTAGCAGAATTACTAGTTGAATTTCTGGAAGGCATTGAAACCACCTCTAAGATAACTGTTCAATTAAGAATAGCAGGCAAGATTGTACACAAGTGTACAGGGTTTAAAATGCCCAATGACAGCCTTAGCAATGACTACACAGAGATTTGTAGTGTGGTGCCTTGGAGGTGCTACCTCTGAAGAAAATGATTGGGAAGGTCTATAGCACCCCTTAGTAGTGAATGTTTCTTGCAGGAATTGCCACTAATTTCTTCACCAAGATCATGAGCAGTAACATCAGCCTCAGAGACTTGCCTTGTCACTGCAAGCCTCTGCCAATGGCTGATCTCAGACTTGTCACTTTATAATGCTGACAGCACAGTACAGTATTGTGCTGTACACTGGCATCCTGTATGGTGCCGTAGTACATACGGTGTGTGTGACCTGTCTATTCTTCACGAAAAGTCAGTGAAAATACAAAACTTCTCTCAACAGCCTCCTTAATTATGTGAGTGCCCTCCTGTGGTGCTAGCTGGTTGCTGACACAATTTCCAACCCATTCCAGGAAAGGAAGGAAGTTTACAGGAAGAAGTCAGGATACTCATCTGGCAGCCTCATCCTCCTATTTTTCCCTAAACACCCATCCACCCACCTCAAATGGCCTGGAAAATTTCCCAGACAATTATGCAGTAATTATCATCAGCCAGTTAAGCCACTTCTCAAATTTCCTTCACTTTTCAATACCTTTTCAAAGACTGAACTGTATTTAACACAAATAGGCAGTTACAATCATTACAAATAATAAGCTTCCATAGAAAGTTCTCAGTGGGTCTCTAAAGAATGAACATTTATGAATTCTGAGAAATCACTCCTGTTGAGAAGATCATCATCAAATTATAAAATGCTTTAATTTGCTTCATTTTATGGAGAGTAGGGTACTGAGGAACAAGGTAACAAAACATTTAAAACCAAGACTGAAAACACTAGCAGATACATGGTTAAAAAATTCTGCACATTTGGAATAGGTCCCTCTTTTTGCTATCAGGTTAGTTGAGGAATTCTTGGTGACACAACAAAGTAACTCATGCACTGGGAAACTCAACATTACAAAACAATTAATTTCTAGTACTCCCACCTGATAATCCAAATACATGAGATTTCTTTGAAGGTGATGAATAAGGATATCATTCTAACAGGCAGCAATAAAGAAGAACAGATAATTTAAAATAAGAAAGAGGACAAAGAACAGCAGACTATAAATATTTTTAAAAGGATTCCAGGAATTAATGAAACATTCACTGACACAAGGTTGCAACAGTAAAGGTACCAGTCAAGTTAAGAAACACCAACTCAGTTATAAATGAAAAGCCAAAGGCAAATTTAAGCATTTGTTTGAAAAGTACATGGATCAATCTGGAACATGAAAAACTTGAATTGGAAAAACTTGCATGGCTGTGGGGAAAAAGGAGACTAGAACCAATTGCTAGTTCTTTCAAACACAAGATGTAACAAAAGGCCTCCCTCTTTGCTAGAGGTTTCTATTTTCTGCAATGGCAAACTAGGCAATTAAAAATAAATAGTTCTGTCACAAAAACTAGACGTATCCCTCAAAGACACAATTCACTAAACAAGTACTTTAAGTGCTCACAGTTTCAAACACAACATTGATAAGTTCAGCATTTTGATTCTTATCTCCCATCCAAAATATTACACATATTTGTTCCAGTAAGTAAACTTTTTTTTTACAAAATAGAACAATGGTAACCGTACACAGTCAAGGGATGTATGGAAATCATCACTCAATCTTACTAGTACATTACATGAAAATAAATTCTGCAAAAGCAACCAACTGTTTTTATAAAGATTGATGAAATCAATATAGGATGGAGCAGTTTTGCCATTAGATTCAATATAGACTAGAAATTTAATCTTACTGAGGCGTTGCATTAAGGGACTACTGCACAAGAATATTCCAATTATTAAAATAAAGTTGATGAGCACCAGCACACAAATCAGTAATGGATGAACAGACCATAAGACAATGGTGGTGGAGGACAATATATTATTTTACAGCTGACCTTGGGATTTGCATCACTGAGGTTCAACTGCATGAGTTGTGCTGCTGTGTGCTCCCGGATGCCGTTTACTTCAGCTTGCTGCCGCCTCAGCTTGATTAGCAGCAGTGTCAACTCCTCTGGCTGCAGGTATGCAGTTTAGGGAGCCAAAAAAATGGGGAAAACATGTTAATTTGTTAACTATACAATTGGATTATCTGTAAGTGCAGTTCTCTGGAAACACTAATCTAAATTTACAGGCACTGCTACATACAAACACAAGGCATCACTGTTGGGATGAAGAGCATTACAGATTAAATTTTCACATGATGGCTAATTTTGTTTTGTCAGGTAGCTGCATGTGGACAAAGCAGTATCTGGATACAATACATAGTGAATTGATTTTCTTCTTAACATGCACAAAAAGGAAAAAAGTAGAATCATATTTAAACACATTAATAAGCTCTTTCAAAACACATGAAAGTTCATAAATTCTGTGGACACATGGCAGAGCATGTCACATACAGCCCATTGAAAACCTTTCAAGTATAATTCCTTCAGGGGAATTTTATTCAAGACTTGACTGCTCCAGATTGAGTTAAATTTTAATTTAAATTTTAATTGCGCAGGTGAATATTTTTACACATTTTTGTAACAATATTTGCAGTTGTTGGATCCTTTTCTGGATGCTTGACTGAAAGAGTCAAAGATATCATTTTTACTCGACTGTCCCTGTCTGAGATGACCAGTGAAAGATACTAGAGTTGAAAAGTGTGGTGCTGGAAAAACACAGCAGACCAGCCAGCATCCGAGGAACAGGAGAATCAACGTTTTGGGCATAAGCCCTTCTTCCTGAAGGGCTTTTCCAGCACCACACTTTTCAACTCTGGTCTCCAGCATCTGCAATCCTCACTTTCTCCCAGTGAAAGATACTAACTGATTAATTTCTTACCTCCAAACTCAAATTACCCTTTTCATGAAAATTAAATTGTCTTCAAAATGTTTCATATTTTGAGCCCCAATCATGAAGAATTTAAATGGAATATTATAAATTGTGGATGAAAGTGCATTTTCTTTCCGATTTAACTAAAGATCTTAAAGGATTTCTTCCTGAAATTCCATTCTTTTAAAGTCAGAGGTTATATTTGCAGGTTTAGCGAAAAAGAAATCAAAAGTATATGAACAGATCCACTTATTAATTTTCAATTTTATTTTGAGTTGAAAAAACTTACATTTATGTCACGGCTTTACAGCATCCCAAAACATGGTACAACTAATGAAGTTTTTTGAACTGCAACTAATATAAAGGAGTGAGATGATGTATATGCACAGGTAAAAAACACATGGAAAGAGGAGAGAATAAATGAACCAGACAACATATTCCCATTACAGGACATACAGGGACCCCTCCCACTACTGCAAATAGTGCCAAAGGATCTTTAATGATATCCAGAAAGCGCAGTCTGCGTATTGGATCATTATCTTGTTTGAAGCCCAGCACTGATTCAGTACTGCAATGAAATGACAAGCCAGAATATGCACTCAAGTCTCTTAAGTCCATCAACTTTCTGATTTAGACACAACAGTGCTCCTGCTGAGCTCAAGTTGAAAACACAAAGAGATGCCTGACCTAAATATTTGTATTTCCATTGTAGATCTTTATATGATAGGAACTCAGACTCGAAAATTCAGGTCTAAAGGCTTATACTCTGAACAATTTCACATTGATTTTGAATAGGAAATTATTAGGCTGAGAATTAGGCACCGTCAAGGGGTGCCTTACACATTTGCTGTTCTCTGAAGAATAAATATTGCATGTAAGTCAAAATAAAATCTAACTTTTTTTTTCCTATGTTGATATTGTTAAGCTATAGCGTCTCCATAGTAATGAAAAATAAATTGTTCTGGTGCATTTCTGCAATTTTTCTCGTGCTTTTATCATCAATATAGTTAAATTTCCATTTCTATTCTAGTCTTCTGCCAAAGTCCAGTTTTTAGGGCTTATAGTTCTTTTAATAAACCTTCACAAATTATAGGTGAAAAATTAATTTTGGTCACGCCTGATCAATTTATATAATTTAAATGATTTCACTCTCTGAAACTGAGTGATCTTCCGCATGCTATCATCCAAATACCCTTCTTATTAACCATGCACCATATTCTTTGGGCACACACTTGTCTGATCCTGGCTTGATTCTCCTGCTCACCATAGGGAAAAATACTCAGTACTGTTAAGATATCCTAGGATTCCTCATGTTGGCACCAAATTTAAAAGGCTGCCATGCACCCGGTCAAGCACCAGCTGCCCTACACGATGCTTGACATTTTCTCAGGACATGGCAGATAAGCAGATGTTTGCATGTCACTGTGCAGACAGAGACCTGGAATCCCTGATGGATTGGTGATGCAAAAGAGGATGTCATCTTCCCTTAGGACCAGCAGAGGAGCCCAAGTCACGAGGCCCTGCCAACCTGGTCTAAGGTTGAAGTATATGCAGGTGCTGAGAGGTTGGGGCTGTGGAAGGGTTGTAGTATCTAGGACCACAAAGTATAACATCAGAATAAGGGGCTGCCCATTTAAGATAGAGATGATGAGGAATTTCTTCCCTTAGGGTCGTGAATCTGCGGAATCCTTTACTGCAGAAGGCTGTAGAGGCTGAGTTGCTAAGTATATTCAATGCTGAGATATACTGATTTTTTAATTAGTAAAGGAATCAAGGGATATGAGAAAAGCCAAGAAATGGAGTTGAGGATGTTTATCAGATCAGCCATGATCTCTCTGAATGGCAGAGCAGACTCCACGGACTAAATGGCTACTTCAGTTAGTTTGTCTTCTGGTCATAGAAGCTATGCAAAAACAGCATTGTCATGAACAACACATTGTAACATTCAATTATGGATGCTTGGAAACAAATGCTGTAGTTTAGTCAGAGGAAAAGACTTGAGTCATCTGATCCAAGAGAAAAAAATAACAGGCTTTTTGTCAGCTTCTACTTTTATAACATGTACTATTTCTCAATAAAATGAAAGCAGCCCTAATAATAGTTAAAAGCAGAATTGTGATTAGATTGACTGCAAACAATGAGGCTATTATGATGTAATGGCTGCCAAATACTGCCACATAATTTCAGGAGGAGATAGAATTGGTCTGCAATTCGAAGGACTATTATCAGGTAATTAAACAGCACACAAGGTTACAGAATAGACATAGTCCAGTCAGTGCATCATCCACTGCACCAGCTGACAGCTGTGTGCATATAATTCTGTAGATTACTGAGAAGAGATGGCATGACAGGACTCATACCAGTCCATTTTTAAAACACTACGGTATTCTGACTGCAATACACAATAGACAACAGTAAAACTTGTCACTTCTTTACCCTACAAATGGAGCAATTTTTTGTCTCTATCATTGTGTCTTTCTCTATCTATTGTTTCCTTTCTCCCCTTTTTTGAAAAGTCTCTGTGAGTGTCACAACAATATCCAATGAGATTTATACAGCTCAGTTAATGTGTCAAAACCTCCCAAAGTACTTCACAGGGACCATTATTTGACACAAGCCACAAAGGAAAATGTTTTCTTGATGAAGTGAAAAGATATGTAGGCTGATAAAGAGGTTTAGGGAGGGAATTCCAGAGTTTAAGCCCTTGGCAGCTGAAGGTATGGATTCTAAAGATGGAACAATTAAAATCATGGAATAGTGAAGAGAACCGAATTGGGGAGGTATGTTACAGAAATTGGGAAAGGTGAGGCTATGAAAAGGAGGATAAGAATTTTAAAATCCTGACATAACTCGAGAGAGAGACACATAGTAGCTCACAAAGCACAGAGATGATGGGTGAAAGTGACATGTTATAAGGTAGGATACAAGTTTAAGAATTTTGGATGAGTTTAATATAATGGATTGGAATAGTTACTCTAAAGGTGACAAAGCAATTGTTAAGGATTACTGCAGTTCATAAGCTAAGGCAGAGTAAACTTCTGATGATCAAAAGTGACAGTCTCTGCAGTTGTTAATCATCTCAAATCTGCAAATAGTCTGATTTGGCATTACAAGAGAGAGGTATACAGTGAGTGGCAAAGATATGGATTTTTTTAGCACGGGACCAAAGATGAGGATTTAATCTTAATATTTAACTTGAGGAAATTGGTGCTCATCCAGTACAAGAGGTCAGATGAAAAATTTATAAATATTAAACAGTGGAGATATTGTTCAAGGTTTACGTGAAAGTTTGCAGCTTAGATGCCAGTTGAGGTAGTTGTGGGTATGTTCGCCAAGCTGCGAAGTTGTATTGCAGACATTTCATTCCCTGTCTCGGTGATATCTTCAGTGCTTTGGAGCCTCCTGTGAAGCGCTGTTGTGCTGTGTCTTCTGGAATTTATTTGGCTCCGTTGTTGCTGCTTCCAGTTGTTTGGTGCAGTGGTCAGTATATTGGGTCTAGGTCAATGTGTTTATTTATGGTGTTGATTGAGGCAGACAACTAGCCATTCACATCCATGAACACCAACTAGCTACTAAATGCCATGACCAGATGGCAAGTACCACAAATTCAACTGGGACAAAACTACGATAATAGGACAAGCTAAACAAAAGGACAGCCAGAGAATTTCTGGAAGCATGGCACTCATCCACGGGCTCCATCAATAAACATATTGACCTAGACCTAATATACCAACCACTGAATCGAACAACCAGAAGCAGCAGGAATGGAACCAAATAAATTCCAGAAGACATAGCACAACAGCGCTTCATAGGAGGCCCCAAAGCACTGAAGATGTCACCTCGACAGGGGAAGAAACGTCTGCAAATCAACTTCCTAGCTCATTAAACATATCCACAACTACGGCAGTGGGGATATTGATCAAGGTGCTAGTGAGGACGAACTGATGTGTTATCAGCATACGTGCAAACTTGGCATTGTGTTTTTGAATGTTTTTACTGAATGGAAATTTGGAGATATGAAATAGGAGCGAGTCAATAATAGATCCTCGGGGGAAATAGATACAGGTGAGGAATGAGGAGAAGCCATTGCAGATAATTCTTTTGGCCATGACTGGATAGATAAGAATGGAACAAGTGCAGATATACAAGTTGGACAATGGAAAAGGAGAATGCTCCAATCAATTAAAGTTGAATGTCAGATGTCTTTTCCCTAGAGTGGGGGATTTCAAGACTATATTTTTAAGGTGAGAGAAGGATTTAAAAAGACATGAGGGGCAATTATTTTACACAGTGTTCTTCATATGTGGCATAAACTTCCAGAGGAAATTATGGATGCAGATGCAGTTATAATATTTATAAGACATTTGAATAAGTACATCAATAAGAAATGCTTGGAGGGATATGGTCCAAGCGCAGGAAGGTGGGACTAGTTTAGGTGGAGATTATGGTCAGCATGCCTTGATGGGTCAGTTTCCATGCTGTATGATTATATAACTAAAGCTGCACACCATGGTCACAGTAATTTATGATGATGTTTCTTGATAATAAATTAAATAATAATACATTATTTAAAGTCTGTTAGTATTTTATATACTCATGTAGTTTTCGGCCAATGCTTTCATATTCCCCAGTGACAAAAAGTCTCAGTGAAACCCCTCTCTATGCCACATCCACACAAAATATAAGCAGCATCTCCCTGCCCTTCTTCAGTCCCAATACATGCACAGTGATCAGCCCCTCTCCCTCATTAGATAGTACTAGGCTTTAAGAGGTGTATTTTGTTATTTTTTTATGAAGAAAGGTTTAGACAGAGGTCACAAGTTGTCTGTTCCAAGCCAATAAAGTTTGTGCCTCCTTGGGTTTTTTTTTTAAAGTTGTAACAATAGAAGCAGCCTGAATGGGTGAGTCAAGCTCCCACAGAACTAGGATTTTAGTTTAACTTTCTGTAGCTGTTCGGTTTGGAAGATGCTATACATCTTTCCCTGCCACAGAAAAACAGTTCTCTCTCTTTCTCTGAGTTTTCTATTGACGTTCTTTCCTCCTGGACCGGAGAAACATTGCATGTGAGACACTACTGAAATTGCCTCTGTTTATAGAATGTTACTATCTTGGAACTGCTAATCAGTGGTAATTAACATATATATTACCTTGTTTAATATTTCAATAAAGTTTGACCAAGTGAATTGTATCCGGAACACAATGCCTTACATGTCCTTTTAAAATAAGAAAAATTTGGGGTTTAGGTTATCTTCTTAATACATTTTGAGGGGGCATGATTTGGTCCATAAGACTCACTACACACAGAGAGAAACCAGTCACTCTGTCATCACTACCTCCACATGTTCCCCACCCAGTAACAAGACCAAAGCTCAAGTCTCAGATTTCTAAACAAGCACCCAAACATGTGTAAACTATTATGTATGTTCGAATAGTCTGGAACGATTCTACCTTGTCCCAGAATAGTCTAATGTGCAATTTATTCACATGCAAACATATAAGCTCTGCACCCTAAATTTAAACTCAGTTCTCATCATTTCTTTCTGAACAGATTTTTGTTTCTGACACATTGGATATACGGATCACAAACAAATTTATCAGTACAGGCTTCATATTAAGTGAAAGTGTAATGATTTTAGTTGATTTTGCAGCTTCACAAGTAGCAACGAAGAGAGTTAAATGGTCACAGATGTTGCTTGAGAGGCAGAAAAAGGACACTAAATATCATAATTACAGTGGTTAAGGCGACGCCTGTGTAAGTATTACATTGGACTGAACTGCTCTGTTCCAATTACACCACACCATCATAAACTCACTATCTCCCCACTGCCCCACATCCCCCAGAGGAGATAACTGGGTCTGAAGGAAATTAAAGGGAGGCTAGAGGTGGAATTCAGATGAAGGACAATAGTTATTCTGGTGCTCTGAGCATTTTACTCTTGATCAGTTTAAAACCAACAACGAGAATCATTTAACGTTCTTTAATGAGTTATTTAAAATTCAAAGTTTGTGAGAAGATTTGTAGCTCGGTGCTCGTTGTTGTGGTTCTGTTCACCGAGCTGGGAATTTGTGTTGCAGACGTTTCGTCCCCTGTCTAGGTGACATCCTCAGTGCTTGGGAGCCTCCTGTGAAGCGCTTCTGTGATGTTTCCTCCGGCATTTATAAATGCCGGAGGAAACATCACAGAAGCGCTTCACAGAAGGCTCTCAAGCACTGAGGATGTCACCGAGACAGGGGACGAAACGTCTGCAACACAAATTCCCAGCTCGGCGAACAGAACCACAACAGTTATTTAAAATATTTAAATATGGCAAAGATTTCAAACACAAGATTGGAACAAACAGGAATAGGACCTGTGACAATAGAAATGGTGCAATGCTGATATACTATAAAAGAACAGAGGAACCATCAGCTACAGAAACCACAAATCCCTTGACTCCACTGTCTTGGGACACTTCATTCTCATTCCTTTCGACAGTCATTAGATATTTATCTACATTCTTTTTAAATATCAATAGCTACTTGGAATAATACAGTTTATATTATAACCAGCCTTTGCTGTACAACAGGCAGACTGAAGCAGAAACACACGTAAGTTTAAAGCAGCCACTCACTTTTCTGGCTAGCTGCATAGCCTCCCTTTTTGTTATGACTTTTATTTCCTCTAGATCCATGCTGTACATCTCTATGACTCCCAGATTTCCTGTACTCAGTGAGTACACCACTTGCTTCTTTCTGCTCATACACATTGGCATATAAGTATCCCAAGCCCACTTGGCAATCACAACTGGAGAGGTTACAGCATGCTTTGGACTCACTATTTGTCCCTTTGTTTGAAGACAAGCATTCAGTAAGTTCAGGGCTGCTCTGCCAAAACTTCTTGTCTGCAGTCACCATTGCTGCCTTCGAAGAGGGGGGAGCTCATGATCTGAAAACCATCTAGATGACACTATTAGGGATCTCAACCCACAGCTTGGGAGCCTTATTACAGATACAAGATTTTAGATAAAAGATTTGAAGCTGCAATGTGTTAATAAACACAGACAGACCTAGAGGTTAGATATGACCAATTATGGCAGCTTTAATACTTAGTCAGAACAAAATTTACACCTCTAAACAAACCATAATATTGCTGAAGTTTTCCCCATTTCCCTTATTAGGTTCTTGACAACATTTATAAATGCTGGTGGGTTAATTCATTCACAGAATTAAATCTGCTAAAACAGAAGGCAGGCCTAAATGATCAATTTCATGAAAATTTTCTTCAGATGAACAAATTTCAAAAATGTATCAAACTCAAATGACTCACCGTTTTGCCTTGCAAGCTCTCAGGTGTAATGGTTTGTACAGGTACATTAGCAGGCATCGATCTTCTGTCTGGTGGATAGATAAACTAAGAAGAAATGAAAACAATTCTACATCAGTGATGTTTCTCCCATCCTCCTTTTTTTCATTGATAATCTTTGGGAGTTCACTGTATTCCAGCAGAAGACCAGTCCCCAAAACATCACCAAAGTTATTCTACAAATGATTTCTATCTGTTGAATAAAGTGGGACAAAAAATTCTCACTTCAATATGTTGGATGAAGATTCCTCAGAGCCTAGCAAGGACAGGACATGTGATTGTTGAAGAATCATGAATCATTTGCTATAGTACTATATTTTAATGATTCACTGTGATTTTATATTTTAATGATTCATTAATGATTCTAATAGATTAGAAAATATCACTCCCACTTTAAAATGGGTGTCACCATCTCCCCAATAAAAATCAACAGCCAGATAAGTTTTGATTTCCATAGCAGATTTTTCACTTGGCACAAAAGATAACAGAATATTGTAACACCACTATTCTGGTATAAAAATATACTATTGTACTTTAAAAATCCACAAGCATTAAGCCTTGTAAATTAGCTGAATCTAGCTTTTAAGAATAGAGACTCAGGTTGAATGGCAAAACCAAGGAAGGTGTTTTTACCCTGTTGACAGGTGTCCTGTGTCGCCGAGATTTCATGGAATCAGTGGTCATGTCTCCTCTTAAAACAGGTGACAATACTTCTGATCTTGATTCAATGTTGTAGGACCTGAGGGGGGAGTATACCTGGTAGGGGGCCAGTGAACCGTGAGAAGGTGATGGAGGAATAGAGCGTGACTGTTCAACAATATTCATCATGGTGACAGGAGTACTTAAAGTACCATGCCTGCTTAGTGTCCCATGCTTATGGTAGACCTGACGCTGTTGCCATTCATATAGTTGCCACATGGTATCATCCCGCATCGATTTCCGTTTTTCTTCTAATGACGGTGGTCGAAGGACCCTATCGTATGCAGAAGGTGACACTGAACAGATGCTGTCAGGTCTTGTACGACTGTGATGGGGCAATGTTCTGTAACATGGCATGACCTGAGTCCGATAGCTTGGCAGGTTCCTTGGTAATGTTTGATAACAGGCGATGCTGTAAATTAACAGAACATTTCTTAGAAAAGTTTACACATTGATTTTGAAACATAAATCTTTCAATTCCATCACAAAGTTTTCTTTCCTCAATTTCTTCATGTTTTGAATTTGACACAGCATCACTTGTGAAATAGAAAATGAACAGAGTAGAGTTAATTAGGAAATTGTGGATTATCAGAGGTAATACTTTGGGAAAAGAGAATGGAAAGAAGAAAGAAATCTAAGCTCAAAAATAAATCAACAACAGTTCTGATAAAATATAATCGGCCCCAAAGAATTACCTCTTTTCCTCTCAACACAATAGGTCTGACCTGCTGAGCTCTTTCAATTCTTACTATATGTATTTCAGTACCTGGTGGGCTAATGCAGCACACCAATCTCAAGAACAAATCTGTACAACAGCATTTGGACAGATAAGGTCATAAACAACAATTTTACTCTGACTTTGCTTCTACCTGGAACAAAATGCATCTTCAGTGCACCCATAAGTGATTCATAAACATTTCATTTTTTACTGAAGTACAAGCTGACACATGGAAAAGCATTACAATTCAACTTACATGTGTACCAAATATCACAACCAGAAAAGCTGCTGTAATGGAAAATGTTTCTCATTGAATTAAGGCCAACATATTCAAAATGAAAATTAAGTTGGGAGCACATACTTTGGGAAACAGACTGCAACAAAATGTTGATGATAGTTGAAAATAGCAATCAAAAATTCAAGCAACTTTTTTTTGGCTTAGATAAACATTAGTTTTGTAATCTAAGTGATGTTTGAAAATAACACTCTAACTTAAGGATAATTTTACGAATCATGGTTGATTGCAGAGGGCAAGTTCTTTCTTTGTCAATCTGCGATATAGCGACACAGAAATGATCCATCATCTGTGCAACCATTAAATGGGAAAGCCACTTTCATGCTGGATCTGTGACTTGCAACATGTCAAAGATTTTAAATGAACTACATTAAAAGTAGTTTTCAAGACTGCAGCATGCTTCCAACGTCTGGAGAGAGCAACACGTAAAACATGGTCTTTCAGCGCCCAGGTCTGATTTTAAAACAGGTACCCTGTGGAGGTCACTTGTCACTCTCTCACAAATGAAACTGAAATCTACAAGAGACTTTAGATAATAGTCAAGCTGAGACTTTCTCCATATTTCCTTCTATTGCTTTGTCTTCACCTATTATTAATGGATCATGGCACATGCCCTGATATATTCCCTTTAGGTGACATCTAACAATGGAGCACAAATCATCCAAGCAACAGGTACATTATAACTTTCACATGCACAGCAGATCATTGTAACAGAACAAATATAACAAGCAAACTATGACTGTCCAGAGGAAGAAGTGGCCATTACAGGCTATTTGTTTAGTACTTGGACTGTGCTGCAACAGGTAGCTCAATTACACAGTGGTGCTACTATGTTCAATTAACAATTACATGCGCTTTCTGTTCTATAGTGGTTTTGTTTATTTGAAGCTCCTGGAGTTTAGTCAGGCAAAGGGCATGATGTGCCACAATGCTAAATGAAGAATTAAGGATGTACAAACTAACAAATATCAAATGTATGAACTAATAGTAAATATTATATACATTAAGAAACAAAATGCCTATATTTAGAATGTTGATCAGAAACTGAGTATTTCATTCAGTGAATGCATCAAATTTATCCCTTATTCAACTTTTTAAAATTTGGTCATGGGATGTGGGTGTTATTGGTTACAGCAGCACTTATAGTCCTCACCTAATTGCCACTGACAGCTGCGACTGGGTGGAGTTGTAGGCACATCTATGTGCTACTACGAAGGGAGCTCTAGGATATTGATTGAATAACAGTGCAGAAGCAACAATATAACTCCAAATCAGGATAGCTCATGGCTGAGAAAGAACCTTGTTGTTGGTGTTTTTTGCATGCATCTGAAGCTCTGATCTTTCTAGGTGTTGAGGTCGTGAGTTTGGAAGGTGCTGTTGCAGGATCCTTGACATGTTGTGATAGTCACATTGATGCCACTGGACATTGGAGCACAGAATGAATGTTCAAGTTGTTGGGTTGTGCCACTGAGCTTCGTGAGCATTATTGGAGCAGTTAAATGGAAAGTATTCCATCATGTTCCTGACCTATGTCTTGCAGATAAGGTCAGGCTTTAGATATCAGGAGGCAAATCCATTTGCCTCAGAATTTCTATCCTCTGATCTGTTCTTATAGTCATAGCATTTAACTGGTCCAGTTCAGTTACTGATCCACGGTAATCCCCAAAATAGTAATTTTAAGTGATGGTAATGCCATTGAATGTCATGGGGAGTTTCTTGGAGATAGTTTTTGCCTGGTACTTATGTGGCATGAATGTTATCTGTCAACTATCAGCTCATTTCTGGATGTTGACATGTCTTGATGCACACCGCCTCCATATCTGAAGATTTATGACAAGTACTGATCATTGTGCAATAATCAGTAACAAGTTGATTTCTGACCTTATGATGGAAGGAAGCTCATCAATAATGCAGCTAAAGTTGGCTGGACCGAGGGTGTTACCCTGAAGAATTCTTGCTGTGATGTTCCAGGGCTGAGATCATTGGCTAACAAAGTACAACAATCTTTGTTGTGCTCGGGATACCTCCAAGTAGGCATGGGCTTTCTACTGATTCTCTGACTTCAGATTTGCTTGGGTTTCTTGAGGCCATTCTTCATCAAATGCTGCCTTGCTGATAACTCTCATTTTACCTTTGGAATTCAGCTCTGTTGTCCATCTTTGGACTAAGGTTTTATTGAGGGCAAGAGCTGAATGGCCCTGACAGAACCCGAACTGAGCAGGTTATTGCTGAGCAAGCTGACTGCACTATTGACAAACCCTTCCATTGTTATACTGATGACAGAGTTAGGCTGATGGGGTAGCAATTAGTTTGGTTGCATTTGTCCTGTTTTTGTAGATAAAACACATCTGGGCAATTTTCTAATTTGCTAAATAGATTTAGTGATGTTGCTATAGTGGAACAGTTTGGCTAGGGGTTACAGCAAACTCAGGAGCACAATTTTTCAGTACTATTACTAGAATGTTATCAGATCCCATTGCCTTTGCAATATTTAGTTCCTTTAGCCACTCCTATCACATGGAGGGAATCAGTCTGTAATGCTAGAAACCTCAGGTGAAAATGAGATAGATCACAAATTCAGCACTTCTGGCTTTAGACACTCAAAGCTCTGCAATCCTAGTACATCCATTCATAAATAATGCAGGAGAGTTAAACAACCATAATCAGGGAAGATGCTCCATGAGTAACCCACCTTCAAAAATAGAGAATGTCACACAAGATAATTCCCTAGCTTCAAGGCCACCAATACTAATAATTATATGTTAGAATGGCTACAGTAAAGGAGGCTCTTTGACCCTGCAATACTATGTCAACTCTTCAAAAGAGTTGTGCCATTGCCCATAATCCTGTAAATTTTTTGATCTTCAGATATTTATCCAATATCCTCTTCAAAACCACAATTAAATCAGTCACCTCTTCATTCTGAGGTAGTGTAATCCATATCCTGATCTCTCGCTGTGCAAAAAAGATTTTTTGTGTGCTGATACTGGTTCTTTTTCTACTCACCAGTATTCTGTGATTCTCAACCCTTCTGCTAATGGCAACAGTTTTAATCAGATTCATTTGATTGTTAAATTTCCCAGCTGCTTGGTGGGATTTGAACTCATGCCTATAGATCAATAATCTAGGCCTCTGTATTACTAACTAGGCCAGTAAAAGAACCGCTGTGCTGATTTACCCTTTGTGACAGTAATTCTACCTAATAAAAGAAACCATGGTAGTTAATAAATTGCTTTTTTCTTCCAGTTCCCATTTAGCCCGGACAGCAGTGACATATGAGAGGATACAGATATAATGCCAGCTGCCTCCAGCATCATTATCAAGTGACATTTTGTACATGTGAGCCCAGACAGTGGGTACTGACAGACCTTTCAAACCAGGGGATCACAGCTGAGCCTGCCTTCAACCTAGTTTGACAGATACACTTTCTAATAGTAATCCATAGACAGCAAATTGCTGCAGTGAGATTAACTTATTCAGCCAAGCAAAAATAGATCTTACCTGGTCTGTAAGATTTAGTGGCAAATGACAAACATTACGCATGAAGCATGGTATTAAATAAAAAGTTCTGCCAAGTATTCCTGTGAAATTCTTTGGATCAGATTTTGCTGAGCTTGCCACCTCATGATATGCCCCATTAGTTAGACTTAAGCATAATTGGGTTTAATGTTTTTCTGCCCATAAATTTGCTGGAATAGTGCAAATTGATAATGATGCAATGACGGTACCTGGCATGGTAGTGACCAATGAGAATTATTTTGGTTTAAATAATGCACTAAGAATTAGGAAAAATGCACAGAAATGTCTGATGAGGAGAGTGAATTTGTGTGTTAATGTTAAATCAGGCACAGAAAAGGAATAAAAAGGGTGGTAAGATGACTTCCTAGGGTGGGATTTACTTGAATTTATGGTAGCCCTTGGGCAGTGTTGTAGAACAGGGGACCTAGGGGTGCAGGTACATAATTCTTTGAATTTTGTGTCACATGTAGACGGGGTGGTTAAAAAGGTGTTTGGCACACTTGCCTTCAATGCCTGGTCCTTTCAAGTATAGGAGTTGAGAAGTCATTTTGAGGTTGTACAGGATATGGTGAGGTCGCTTCCGGAATACTATGACTTGTTATAGGAAGGATATAAGCCGGAGAGGATTCAGAACAGTTTACCAGGATGTTGCTACGTATGGAAGGTTTGAGTTATAAAGAAAGGCTGGACAGGCTGGGACATCTTTCACTGGAGTGTAGGAAGTTGATGGCAACCTGATAGATGTTTATAAAATAATGGGAGGTATAGATCGAATTAATGGTAATTGTCTTTTCCCTGGGGTGGGGGAATTTCAAGAGTACAGGCACATTTTTAAGGTGAAAGGAGGGAGATTTTAAAAAGACATGAGGGGCAATTATTTTACACAGAGAGTGGTCAACGTGCGGAAGAGGGCACACGATTTTCTTATAACGTGATAACTCCATCCCCATGTGATTCCATGTTATAAGAAAATCGTGTAATAGCAGCACCATTGAAAATGATGGGACCATAACTGCATTACAGCCAATACAGGTAGGGAAGTTCATGTTCTACAAATAATGGTCTAAATTCTTCAGTCGTATTATAGTCAATTCATGTTGAAGAAACGCACATTATAGCAGAACCGACTGTAAAATTACTTCTTTTAGAAGATATTTGAACAGGTACATGAATAGGAAAGGTTTGGAGGGATACAGGCCAGAAGCAGGCAGGTAGGACTAGTTTAGTTTGGGATTATGTTCATCATGGAGTGGTTGGACCAAAGGGTCTGTTTCTCTGCTGTATGAGTAAACTATCTATCTCATCCTTTTTAACTATTCGGGAGCTTTTTGAAATAGGTGACTGCATTCTTCTCCTCCTTGTGCACCTCTCCACTGTTGTCCAATTGGGTGGGGGCTGTAGTCTTCTGGCTTCAATTCTTTGCTAATTATATCAAGGGCATAACCTAACAATGCTTCACTTTCCATTTCCACATCATCACTTCTGGTAATCAAGGATTTACTTTTGGTTCCCTCCTACCTCTCATTGACATGCTGCCAATCAGTGACACTCTCTGAAAACTCAGAATTCATTTTCACATGTGCACTGACAATACCAAGCTCGATTTCACTGCTGCCTTTTTCAACTCCTTCACTGTTGCTAAAATGAAGATTCGTAAGCTCTTCATTAAATTTTATCTCTCTCATCTCCCAGGTGAATGATATTATACCTGATCCCAAGATGAGCTTCCAACTATATATCTACGCCATAACACAGATTGCCTATTTCCATCTTGTTAAAAATCACACAACACCAGGTTATAGTCCAACAGGTTTGGCGATCCTCTCCACTTTGAACCAGCAGTTGGTGGTGTTGATGGTAGCCATGATGTGGAGGTGTCAGGTTTGGTCTATAACTTGGAGTTGTATGATTTTTAACTTTGTCCACCCCAGTCCAATAACCGGCATCTCCACAGCATATTTCCACACTCACGTTGCTCATCTGCCCTTGCCTCAAATAATCTGCTACTACAACACTCATTCTAATGTTCTACAAACAGAATTAATTATTCTGATACACTTCCTATAGCTTCACATTATACCTTCCATAAATTTGAGGTCATCCAAACGGCTGTCCACGTTCTTACGCAAACCAAATTCTGCTCACCTATTATCCCTGTGATCACTGATCTACATTATTCAAATAATGCCCTGATTTTGAAATGTTCATCTTGTTTTCACATCCCTCCATATCCTTGACTCTCCCAATTTGTAATCTCCTTCAACCTCACAACCCTTCAATTTACGTACTCTAATCAAATGTATGCCTTTTGAGCATCCCTGATTTTAAATGCTTTGCCAGTGGTGATTTTGCCTTCAACTGTCCAAGCTCTAGAATTTCCTCATGAATCACTACAACTTTCCTTCTTCTAGGACACTTAAAATCTACACATTTGAAAAAGCTTTTAGCCACCTGGTCTAACACCATTCTGTGTCTGGAGAATTTCTTTATAATGCTATGGTGTAGACCCGTGGGACACATCATTCAATTAAAGGCTCTACATAAATAGCTTATCCTTGATTAGATTGAGAAAGAAAACAAACATAAAAGTAAAATAAAAGGTTTGATATTCTTAAAATCTCTTAAGAGTTCAGGTCTGGGCCAGGGAACTTAATACAGTCATTTATTTAAAAATACACCAACGAACAAGTACTTAAGTTGTTGATTTTTGGACTTGGATTTCTGTTGTGATTTTAAGAGACATTATTTGCATTGTACATTAATGTACAACTTTATGAAAATTAAGACGGCATGAGAACAGGATGTCACTTTCATGAAGTTAACAACAAAGTGGTGTAAGGATCTTGTGGCCTAGTCTTGGTGTCGCTACCTTTGGGCAAGAAGATCACATTCCTCAAAGGTGGGTCATTACATGTTCAAACAGGATGATGTCTTAAAAAAATGCTACATGGCTCAATGATTTACACATTTACAGCAAAGTCTGCCCCATCAATTTAATGCTACAAATACCATCACATGAAACCTCACATGAAATTCTTTCATCAGATAAAAAGTAAACTAAACTGAATAATGCAACTACCAACCTTAATTGTCCACAGGACACATACATTTACTGATGTTAAGTTTGTCTCTTTGTTCTAAGTTTAATGTGTGTCTCTTGGCACCAGGATCCTTTACTATTTCTATCCTCCAGTGACCATTTCTGTTGTGAAAATTATTTCCTCTAATCCTAAACCAAATGAATTATATCTTAAGCATTACAATTTTCTAAGAACATATAAAAACTCCCCTGATCTATTTCAATGCCTACGTACAGAAACTATTTAAGATAGATCAGTTGCCTACAAATCTGTAAAGAAAAACTGGGAGCAAAGTTCAAATATTGTTCCAATAGAACTATCAGAGGGATTTGCAACCTGTATACATTCATCAAATTTTCAAAATGCTATAGATTTCCAAATACAGCTTTCCCTAAAAATAAATCTGAAAATGTGTATTTTTGTAGTTCATTTCTATTCCAAACAATTATGAATTATATGCATATGTATTAGAAATGTTACATTTCAATGGAATCTCTTTTAAATTCTTTGTTTTGCTTCATATTGCATGAGAGTATAAATACACGTGTTCCAAAGTAGAGGCACTTGTTCAACTTGTGGCACATCTGCTGTTATTTGCCAGAGTTATTTGCAGCTGATATCCATCACTTACAAATGGCCTGTCAATGCCTCTGGTTAAATTAGAAGATCTTTGCTTCTGGAAAGAAACAAATTTGCTCCAGTTCCAAACTTACTCACACAGAGTGACAAATACCTCGCATATGCATGCTAGATACTACATTTGATTGATCAATAAATGCTGTCAACTCGTTCTGTCCACTTCACTACCTCAAATTTTGCAAGTCCACAGGAACCAGTTGCTCAGTGAAATAGGATGATGGTGGAATCTTTGGCTTTATTCAAAACTTCTGTCAATAGAGAGTCACTTTGACTGCAGTATTGGAAACTAGGAGAAAGTGAGGACTGAAGATGCTAGAGATCAGAATCGAGAGTGTGGTGCTGGACAAGCTTTTGCCTGAAACGTGGACTCTCCTGCTCCTTGGATGCTGCCTGACCTGCTGTGCTTTTCCAGCACCACACTCTCGACTGCAGTATTGGAAGCGTCTAAATGCATGATACATGATGAGGAGGAATTTTGACTAATGACACCTGAAAATGAGCATGGATATACTATTTTGAAAATTATGGCACTTGCAAAGTAAGGACAAATAACACACACAAGCATTTTCAAACAGTACTTGAATGTTACCACATCTCAGTAAACAGAGACAAAAAATAACCAGACAAACCTTTATGCATGCTACTTCCTCACTACACTTCATAATAACCTAAAGGGCATGAAGGTCAACATGACCCCAAGCTAACTTTTTTTCTAACAATTAACGAGAATACTTGAAATTTACTCAAGTATGGCATGTGAACTAAGCAGTCTTCAAGTCGTAGAGAATTCAGATGAAAACTGCAGGAAAATTGAATATGCAACACTCAGAAGCGTTGCTATGATTTTTGGTACAAACAGTGAAACAAATTCATTCAGACACTAATTCCTGTACCAGCTGATAAAAGTTATAAATCGACAGTCAACAGCAAATTATCTTCCAGCTTCCTGTGGGAAGCATCATAGCATGATTTACAATCAAATGTTTCTCTATATCACATCATGTTTAAACGACACTTAGTGACCATAGTTCCAAAAAACCCAGATTGGATGTTGTCACATTCCACTTGCAATTACTGTTGCTCAGTTGTGACAGTTAGTATCATGAACTGTGATTAAAGTTGATATTGATATGTCTCCCATCTATGTTAAACCATTAAGCTTTTAGTCAATGTAAATCCTAGTTTTGCAAATACAGAATAGAAACATGTAATTTAATTGATGAATATCATTGTACATTTACAAGAGGAAAATCTAAGAGTTGCAGAGTTGTCTATCTACTTACCACGCACTCTTAAAAATAAGTTTCGAATTATGCTTATATGTATTACAAAGAACTGTTTAAAAGTCTCCATACCTTCTAGGTTCTTCCTCTTGGCCCTTTCCTTTTTGTGTTCTCACCCACTGCTCCAACTGCACCATTGAATTAGTCCGTTGAATGCCCCTTCCACTTTCATTTAAACTAACCAGTCTTTCTCTTCCTGTGTCCACATTTTCTACAGGAGTACTGACTGGACAAATTGAACTTTGTTCATTGGAAGCACTTGCATGCAGAGATTTGTACTGTTGAGATTGAACGCTGTTAGTATTTGACGTGACATTGTCGCTCTCTGATTTTGCAGGTTGCAATTTTATACTATTGATTTTAGTCAAACGTTTGTGCTGGTCCAGTCCTTCTATCTCAACCTGATATTTGTCAGTATGAGTGATGTTCAGATTTTCTTTTTGTTGGACACCCAGAGTGGTATCCATATTTTTCTGGTTGTTCTGATTTTCAGGCTTGACTAGCATTTTGTGGTTTGGAACATGGTTGACCTCTTTAGGAGGTACAATTTCAGATGTTAGCTTTTCAGTCCTGTGGGGGAGAGAGTTAAAGCATGTTTGTCATCCATATCATGCAACATTGTTTTGTAACCTTTGATCTGAACTAAGTCAGACTTTATTGCTTTACTTTGTCTGCACAACACCTTCATGACCTCAGCAGCAACTGCCTTTCCCCATTTAAACATTATAGTAAAAATGATTAATGCAGTAGTGAAATTACAACTAGCTTACTGCACAAGTAACTGCCCTTGAGCTAGAAATATTCTGCACATTTTTTCAAGAAGTTCTGCGAACATTTAGTTATGTTGCTTGTTTACCTGAACTTACACCATCTTGAAACTGCAACTAGAACAAATTTCAGCTGCATTATATCCTCAGGGCATTAAACCATTAAATTACTGAGGAAAATACAATAGTGAGTGGTTATAAGATAAAGAAAAAAAAGGAATCATTTATGTTGCTGCAGCCAAAGCAAATCCTAAAAAGGCATGCATGCATGCAGAAAGGTAACAATTCTTTAGCAACACAAACAGAGATTGCTAGAAAAAAAGCAGGTCTGGTAGTATCTGTGGAGAGAAAACAACGTTAACGTTTCAGGTCCACTGACCCTGCTTCAGAACTAATGGAAGCTAGGAAAAGGTTGGTATTTATGCAGAATATGGGGTGTGGAAAGGGAAACGGAATAAGTGATAGATGGAGATAGACACTAAAGAGAGAGAAAAACAGTTGGACAGAGAAAGGAGTGGGATCGAAAAGTGTGGCGCTAGAAAAGCACAGCAGGTCAGGCAGCATCCGAGGAGCAGAAGAGTCGACATTTCGGTATAAGCCCGTCATCAGGAATGTGGGGGCGGGGGAAAGTTGCTGGAAAGCGAAAGGTATGTGCAGGTGGGGAGTGATAGTGATAGGTTGAGGGGAGGTGGAGCAGATAGGTGGGACAGGTAGGACAGTTCAAGAGGACAGTGCTGAGTTGGAGAGTTGGATGAGGTGGGGGGAGAAGAGATAAGGAAACTGGTGAAATCAACATTGATGCCGTGTGGTTGAAGGGTCTCAAGGCAGATGATGAGGCGACTTTCCTCCAGTCGTTGGCTGGCTTGGATTTTATGGTGGAGGCAGCCGTGGATAGGAGGAGTGAGTAAAGGTCAGCTTGAGAGAATTAATAGCTGCTAATGGGGGGTGAATAGCAGTTGACAATGGGTTGTGTGTAGCAGCAGCCCATGTGATGACAAGGCCTCATGTGTGGAGTTTGAGGTCAGGACATAAGAAAACATGCTCAAGCCTTAAAATTGTTGAACACAATATTCAACCCAGAAGGTTTCAGACTTCCCAAGTGGAAAATGAGATGCTGTTATTCCAGATTGTGTTGAGCTTCACTGAGTGTTGGAGAGGGGTGTTGGCGAGGAAACATGGTGATGTGTTGAAATAGCAGGCAACTGGAAGATCAGGATCATTTTTGCAGACAAAATGTAGATGTTCTGCAAAGTTGCCACCCAACTACAGGAGACCATACTGTAAGCAGCAAATACAGTAGGCATGATTGCTTCATCTGGAAGGTGTCTGGAATCTTGGATACTGAGAAGGAAGGAGGTAAACGGACAGGTATTAGACCATTTGTGTGTGCAGGGGAAGGTGCTGTTCGGCTTGGGGATTATTGTAAGTGAAGGAGCAGTGGACCAGAGCATCCCAGCGGGAATTGCCCATGCAGAAGGCTGACAAGGGGACAGGATTATGTGTCTGGAGGTGGCATTCCATTGAAGGTGACGGAAATGGCGGCTTATGATCCTGAGGATGTGGATGCTGGTGGGATAGTTGGTAAGGACAAGGGGAACTGTATCGCTGCTTTGGGAGGCAAAAGGGGGAGTGAGGGCCGAAGTGCTTCTGATGGCCGCAGGGCCCTCAGCCAGATCTGATCCAACTCCTGCACAGCACCTTACTGGCCATTATCTCTACTGCAGTGCTCCAGCGAAGCTCAACACAAGCTGGAAGAACAGCATCCCATTTTCCGCTTGTGAACTCTGTAACCTTCTGGGCTCAATAACGAGTTCAACAATTTTACAGTTTGAGCATCTTCTCCCATGTCATAACCCAATCTCCACACACCAGGCCTTGTGATCAAATGGGCTGCTACCACAAACAACCCATTGTCAGTGACTAATAGTTCCCTTTAGCAGCTATTCATTCGCCAAGGCTGACCTTTACCCACTCATTTCTCTGCCCAACTGTTTTTCTTTTTCTTTGGGTTCTATCTCCACTTATCGTTTATTCCTTCCCCCCTCCCACAACTCCCAAACCCATATTCTGCATAAATACCAAATATTTTCCCAGCTTCTATCAGGTCTGAGGAAGGGTCATTGGAGCTGAAACATTAAATCTGTTTTCCCTCCACAGATGCTGCTAGGCCTGCTGAGCTTTTCCCAGCATTTCTGTTTTCGTTTCTAATTTACAGCATCCTCAGTTTTTTCCGTTGTTTGTTTAGTATTTAACAATTCTTTAGGTCTGGGAAATGGAATTAAATTACAAAATATACATTTTTGAATTTCAATGAAAATAAGCTTCCAATGGCACACATCCATTCCTTATTATTCTAAACACATATTTATAAATTAGTGATGAACTAATTACATATTAGAGCCATGTCGTAGTTTGTTGAATACTGAAGGGAGAGAACAGGAGAGATTGCTTTCAAAGTTGGCTGATGCTACTGCAATGAAAGACTACACTAATTGACATATTAGCCATCCCATAGCTTGTGTCCTGCCCTCAATAGTTTACTTGGCTTTAGATTCTGTAATTACCCATGTTGTTAGTTATGGGACGATGTGTCAGTCACAACAAACTATAAATATGCGTAGAATTTACTGGAAAAAGACTGAAACTAATAAGGTTTCGCAGAAGTAGAAAAATAAGCAATATTCCATGTATAAAAGATTCTGCCAGAATTATAAGCACATATTTCAAGCTACTGAACTTTTATACTCAGTAATAATTTGACTCTCAATTATTTTGCTCATCCAAATTTTCATTTATCTCTTTCATTTTTAAATTAAAAATATATTTTCAAATCATATCACAATTGTCTCGGACTTCAAAAGCAACAAGGTTCAGAAATGGTATGAGATATTAAAACTGTTTTTTCAATGATTGCTATAAATTATTCTACTGTTTCAACTTGTAACATACTCAAAAGGTATGGCCTTCTGATCACTATATTTTATCACTAGAACTCATTTTAATTAGAAATCAAATTACTTTAAATTTTTTGTATAACACTTACTCACAAAGAGTGAAAGATCTGTATCAATGGCAATGCATTTGTTGATCTGTGACTGTATGATAGTTATATAATCAATCACCATGTCCTTGGATTGGTGGTTAAGGGAATCCAAGTTTTCATCAGTGTTATGTTAGTGAATCAGGATAATATACACAAAGAGCAGCTATCTCAAAATTATGTTCTTCTTTTCCTAACCCTCCTCCATTACATGAAGACTTGATTGATTTTGTCCTTTCAGGAGATTATAATAATCATTTAAGATTTTAACAATGCCTAAATGCAAAATCTATAATTCAATTAAAATTTAAACCATTTTCAGAGGTTAGGATCTTGTATGGTTTTGGAAATATGCCATTTAATTCATAATTGGTTGAATAATTTGTTTGTTGAAGGGGGAGGGGAATGGTCAGGGAAAATTTCAAAATCAAAAATACCTTTTCACGGGTTCTGTTTGAACAAGGGCAGCTTCTATCATAGCCTTCATCCAGGATTCCATTTCCTTGGCTGTTTCAGTATAGAAATAATAGGTCCGCATATTTGGATGAGAAGCCTGACCAGAAATTATAGTGATTACTAAGTTAAATGGCTCCTGTTAAAAAAAGAAGAGCAAATCAATATATAGATAAGACAAATCACCACTACTTGAAACAAATGCAAGTAGAAATCATAAATTTCCAACTCTATTGAACATATTGCAGCACAATTACTATAATTATTACATTAAGTCAAGCTACACAATAGAAATAATAATCCGATACTATGTTAAAATAATTTTCAATAGGTTAGATTTCAAAGAAATTGTCCCAAATTCTTCTCACTTTCCTGTCAGTTTGTATACCTTATTCCACTGCATGCTTATAGCATATTATACTTCTTTAGTTTCTATCTTTGTCTGATTTATGTGCAGTCTTTTTTCCATCACATTTTCCACTTTTCTCTATTACTCAAAGCCTTTTAATGCTTTTCACACCAATTGCTATGAATATACTCGGGTTTTTTTTGCCTTAATTTAGATGGCCGTGTTCTGGATTGCTTACCATAGGATGCCTCTTTTGTCAAAGTTTTTCTAGTATACAAATTTAAAATAAAATTAAACAGTGTATTGTCAAATTGGCTTGAAAAAAATCACACTGAACTCGAAACGTTAATTCATGTTCTCCTCTCTACAGATGCTACGACTTGCCGAGTTTCTCCAGTAAGTTTTATTTTATTTCAGATTTCCAACATCCATGGTATTTTGCTTTTATTTAGTAGAATTGGGACGTTAGAAACAGGTTAACACACCAGAAATAAGTTCTTTCTTTTTTAATATGAGAAGTTGCTTATTTAACTTACAAACATTTTTTCTACTTTTTGAGTACAACTTGCATTCTGGTGAAACTTGCTTTGCCTTCCTGGACACAAAGTTCTAGGTACAATGACAATGAATAGATACACCTGGAGGGGGTATGAAATTCATCCATCAAATGACTCAATGCTCATGTTCTTTAATTGTCTAATTGTACTTGATGCTGGAAGAGCACAGCAGTTCAGGCAGCATCCAAGGATGATTTCGAAGCTCCTTGGATGCTGCCTGAACTGCTGTGCTCTTCCAGCACCACTAATCCAGAATCTGGTTTCCAGCATCTGCAGTTATTGTTTTTACCTACCTAATTGTACTTGATGGTTTATCACCCTTAAGATTCAGGAAATACTCAGCAAGTTTTCACCATTAGCAATTCTGACTACATCTTGGGCAATGTAAGAATTCTATGGTGAAAGGGAAGATATTCATCTCAGGAACATTCAGATCAGGAGGTCTGAGAAATCAAGTGGTCACCACAATTCCTTTGCCTTCATCAGAAAAAGATAATTTTTAAATTCTTACAGGTTGGCTAAATCTCCATTGTTTTCCAAGTATTTATATCCAAATTTTTAATTTCTTTTGTGGCTTACCAATTCTCCAGAATAACTTGAGTTGAATATTTAATCTGAAGAATAATGATCTGCTGGCTTGGTGCTTTTCTGCCTATCACAGAAGAGTGTACAGTATGTAGCCCCTGCAAATCCTAGTTTGAATCCTTTCACTAAAATGGCTAGTTGTTGCAACATGCCTGTTCCCCTCAAAGCCCAAGTGTTCATTTACAATCAGAGAAGGGCAATTGACTATATATGTAGGGCGGCACGGTGGCTCAGTGGTTAGCACTGCTGCCTCACAGCAGCAGGGTCTCAGGTTCGATTCCAGCCTTGGGTGACTGTCTGTGTGGAGTTTGCACATTCTCCCCGTGTCTGCGTGGGTTTCCTCCCACAAGTCCAAAGATGTGCAGGTCAGGTGAATTGGCCATACAAATTGCCCACAGTGTTAGGTGCATTAGCCAGAGGGAAATGGGACTGGGTGGGTGTGGACTTGTTGGGCCGAAGAGCCTGTTTCACACAGTAGGGAATCTTTAAGAGAAAATAAAACTCTAGTTTGGTGTGAACAAAAATATAGTTGGGACAGAGCTGAATTATAATATTGACTACTAATTGGGCTTTTCTATTGCTCGCTTAATTGTTTCTTTAACAATAGATATTGGATTATGATAGTTTTGTTCATAGAGTCATAGAGATGTACAGCATGGAAACAGACCCTTCGGTCCAACCCGTCCACGTCGACCAGATATCCCAACCCAATCTCGTCCCATCTGCCAGCATCTTGTAAGACATGTGTCAATGAACATACTTTGCACTCCAACAATTCAAGCCAGGTGCAAAACCTACGTACCTGTAATCTAAATGTTGAACACTAATGCTCTTGTTGCACAGTGGTTGTGCCCCAACCTTTGAGGCAGGAGTCATGGGATCAAGCTCCACCTAATTCAGAAGTGTGCAGTAACAGCTCTGAGCAATTTAATTAGAACATTTTTAAATGCTGCTCATACTTACTGGGCTATTTTAAGTGAATTCCCAACAGCTGTGAAACATCCAAAGTTCATCAGTTGCTCAAAAGTACAAGGCAGGTTGAAAATAAAGATATATACATATTAATATATATCACAATGATATTGATAATCACAGTAATGATTTTGGTGACATCAGTTGGTTCATAGTTAAACTGAATTGTCAAAGGATAGAATTTAACAATTTATCTTAGTAACAAAGTTGCAGTGTTATTACTTTTCCCATGTACAGACACACTAAGAATTGAATCTGGGACTATGTTAAAATATAAAAAATTAACAAGATGAGATTTTAAAATTCATGTTCAGTATTTGTCCATTGCATGACACATTAACAATAGAACAGGATAAAATACATCTTTTCTGTTTATTATATAACATATAGTATTTAAAAATGCAATATTTAAAAAATGTTATTGTAAAGGGTATGTTTAAAAAAGCATTGTTCACTCTTGAAAAATGAGTTGGGTATTTGCTACTAAAATATGTAGGTCACCCAACTTTAAGCTCAAGAAAACAAAATACAGAAAGACCACGTTACGTTATACAAACACTGACCTTGAATGCATATTTGCGGTTTATATGATCCTCTGGGCTAACTGGAGCTATCTTAAAACTAGGCAGAAGAATGCTTCCCAGAATGCCTTCTTCCTTTTCATCTGCCAGGAAACAAGCAAAATCAAATCTCTTTTATTCCTCAGGTCGTAAACCAGCTTGCATTTATAAAGCAACTACTACTTAGAAATAAATCCCAAAGTGCTTCACAGAGATGCTACTGGACAAATTTCAGTGGGAGGCAGCACAGTGGCTCAGTGGTTAGCATATTGCCTCACAGC
The DNA here is from genome assembly GCF_004010195.1 of Chiloscyllium plagiosum. NCBI lineage: Eukaryota > Metazoa > Chordata > Chondrichthyes > Orectolobiformes > Hemiscylliidae > Chiloscyllium > Chiloscyllium plagiosum. The sequence goes on from NC_057732.1 coordinate 9,877,128, forward strand.
GGTGGGACCCGGGTTCGATTCCAGCCTTGGGCAACTGTGGAGTTTGCACATTCTCCCTGTGTCTGCGTGGGTTTCCTCCGGGCGCTCTGGTTTCCTCCCACAGTCCAAAGATATGTGGGTCAGGTGAATTGGCCATGCTAAATTGCCCATAGTGATAGATGCATTAGTAGGGAGTAGGTGAATGGATCTGGGTGGGTTACTCTTCAAAGGGTCGGTGTGGACTCGTTGGGCCGAAGGGACTGTTTCTGCAATCTAATCTAATCTAAAATGGATGCCAAACAATTGGAGAGGAGGTCAGATGATGCAAACCAAAGTTTTATTGAAGAGGTAGGCTGCAAAAATAATCTTTAAAGGAGGTGAGCATGATGAAGCAGCAGGTTCAACAATGTTCAGGTTTTCACTCCTTGGAATATAAAGGGGTGAAAATTATAATTCAGTTGCAGGGTGTTGTGATCAAACCTTACCTACAACATTCAGTTCTGGGTACCCAAAACACAGAAACAATACACTGGTTTCGGAACGAAATTCAACACTCCTTGAAAGCAAAACCAGGCTTCAAAGGTTAAATGGTGTGGACAAGCGTGTTAACTTGATCTGCATTCCCTTGAGATCAGAAGATTAAGGAATGGTGTAACTGAAGGCTTTACAATAATTAAAAAGGAAACAATTGAGTCAGTACAGAGAAGTTATTTCTTCTGCTGGAGTAATATGGACAAGGCAGAACAATAAGAAAATTAGAACTTAGCCATTTGCACATGGAACAAGCAGCACTTTACTCACAAAACAGTTAGTGAAAGTAAGGTTTGTTCACCCTCTCAAAATGATGGTTTAATGAAATCTTGAAAATATGAAGGGGCAAGGTAGGTGAGAGAGCTGAAATACTGAATAGTGAAACAGGCCTAAAAGGTTGAATATATTACACTTTCTATAGTGCCAAAGAATCAGAGGTGATCTCATTGAAACTTACAAAAAACATTAAGGGATAGATAGGGTAAATGCAGATTAAGATGTTCCCCCGGTTGGGGAATTGAGAATTGCAATTTAAAGTTAAGGGGGATGCTACTTAGGTTTGAGAAATGAAGAGAAATTATTTTACTCAGAATCTTGTGAACCTTTGGAAGTCTCGACTACATAAGGCATCGGAAGCACAACATTTGAGTTTATTTCAGGTAGAGATTAATACATTTCTAATTACCAATGGTGCACAAGGTTATGGAGATGCAGTCAGTGAAAAACATTAAAGTGTTTCATCAGCCATGATTGTGTTGAAGGGCAGAGAAAGCTAAATAGGCTGAAAGGTCTACTCCTGTTTCTATGTTCCGTTTCTGTTCTTATGTTGATATAACCAAATGCTATACTACCACATCTAAATCTATTTTCACAACTGTTCACTACAGTTTTTTTTTCAAAATTTGCTGCACTTTTCTTTTATTCATTCATGGGGTGTGGGCATCATTGGCTAAGCCAGCATTTACTACCCATCCCTAATTGTCCAGAGGCAGTTAAGAATCAATCTCATTATTGTGGTTGTGGAGTCACATGTAGGCCTGACTAGGTCAGGACAGATTTCCCTCACTGAAGAACATTAGTGACCTAGATTGGTGTTTATAACAATTGACAATGGTTACAAGGTCACCATTAGGCTGACTTTTTAGTGCAAATTTTTAAAATTTTAATTCAAATTTTACCATCTACCATGGTGGAATTTGGACTCATGTTCTCAGGACATTAACCTGGGGTTCTGGATTACTAGTCCAATGACATTACCATTAAACCATCACCTTCCAATATTGTTTTATTAATTTTATTTTGTTCTACAGTTTACTTCTTACAGTTAAAACTTGAACTTAAAAATATCATTTTACAATTTATTAATAAAATCCTATTTGCCAAAAATGACTTTTGTCAAACATGAGATGCCAGATTTCAACATAATAAATAAAAGCTATCTGAAAATGATATACATTCATTGTTTCTACAAAACAATTTAACACAATTGTTAAAATAAATTCTCAACGTATAGCTCCTTTAACTATTTTGTCTGATCAAAACTCTCGTCAAAAAGGAGCTGCAGGTTGTCTCAAATGCCAACAAAGAAACTGATAATAATAATTAGCATTTATGATTCATAGTCAATGGTTTAAGCTAAAAAAACGTGATTGATGCAAATTAGCAGGCTGAAAAGTTTTCAAAGAAGCATCTTGGATTTTTTTTCTCACAAAATACATCTACAAAGAAGGTGTGTATTGCAAACGAGTGAAACATTCAGAGGGCAAATGCTCTCAGGATGTGTTCAATTACAAAACACATTAAGTGCTGACACTTGACTGATAGACAGCTGTCCAAATAGACATCTGTCCATATCACTTGCTTCAATGTGGCAGTTTAAGTGACAAATACAATTTCTCGACCAATGCTAATGTGCAAAACCAGTCACACAGATCTAGTACACAGAAAATAAAAGAGGTCATTCAACCCATCATAATCTGCATCAGCGAAAAATGAACTATCCAGACTAAATTCACTTCTCAGTTTTTGGTGAACATTCTTGAAGATACATTAAAGTGTATACCTAATGTTTTATATAGTTCTAACATAATGTATCTACATTTATAATCCATTTTTCAGCTAATAAAGGAAAGCACTTTGTTTCCGCTGATAGGCTAACCTACCTGCCCAATCACCTTCAGGAATCTTATTGAATACATGGAGAGATGAAGCCCAGGAGAAATTTAAAAGATTAGAATGGTTTGCAATATTCAAAAAGAATATCTTTAATAAAAACAAAACACTGCAGATTCTAAATCTGAAACAAACAGAAAATGCTGGAGTAACTCAGGAGGTCTGACAACATCTGTAGTGAGAAAAACAGAGGTAACATTTCAAATCTGATGAGTCTTTTTCAGAAATCTTTATCTTTAACATATCTGACATGACTTTTATTGCCATTCAGATGTGCATGGGACAAAATCCTGATTGACGGGTTTAAGTTGAAGGGTTGAGTGAAAGGAATACATAATAGGAGTTCTTTGAGCAACAAGGTCATCACAAAATCCAAATGTGAATCTAGGCAAAAGTGAGGACTGCAGATTCTGGAAACCAGAGTCTAGATTAGAGTGATGCTGGAAAAGCACAGCAGGTCAGGCAGCATCCGAGGAGCAGGAAAATCGATGTTTCTGGCAAAAGCCCTTCATCAGGAATGGAGGCAGAGAGCTTCCAGGGTGGAGAGATAAATGGAGGGCGGGGGAGTGGGGCTGGGGAGAAGAGTACAATAGGTGAATCGGGGTGGGGATGGAAGTGATAGGTCAGAGAGGAGGGTGGAGCGGACAGGTGGGAAGGGAGATTGGCAGGTAGGACAGGTCATGAGGATGGTGCTGAGCTGAAAGTTTGGAACTGGGGGGAGGGGAAATGAAAAAACTGGTGAAGTCCACATTGATCCCCTGGGGTTGAAGGGTTCGGAGACGGAAGATGAGGCTTTCTTCCTCCAGGCGTCGGGTGGTGAGGGAGTGGCGGTGGAAGAAGCCCAGGACCTGTATGTCCTCTGCAGAGTGGGAGAGGGAGTTAAAATATTGTGCCATGGAGCAGTGGGATTGATTGGTGCGGGTTTCCCGGAGATGTTCCCTAAAGCGCTCTGAGAGGCGGCGTCCAGTCTCCCCAATGTAGAGGAGACTGCATCGGGAGCAACGGATACAATAAATGACATTGGTGGATGTGCAGGTGAAACTTTGATGGATGTGGAAGGCTCCTTTGGGGCCTTGGATGGAGATATGGACACAGGTTTTGCAAATCCTGCGGTGGCAGGGGAAGGTTCCAGGACGGGAGGGTGGGCTGTTAGGGGGCATGGACCTGACCAGGTAGTCATGGAGGGAACGGTCTTTGCGGAAAGCGGAAAGGGGTGGGGAGGGAAATATATCTCTGGTGGTGGGGTTCGTTTGGAGGCAACGGAAATGTCGGTGGATGATGCGGTTTATGTGAAGGTTAGTAGGGTGGAAGGTGAGCACCGGGGGGTTCTGTCCTTGTAACGGTCAGAGGGATGGGGTTTGAGGGCAGAGGTGCGGGATGTGGATGAGATGCATTGGAGGGCATCTTCAACCATGTGGGAAGGGAAATTGCGGTCTTTTTGCAGGAGGTAGGGTGGGAAGAGATGTAATCCAGGTAGCTGTGGGAGTCAGTGGGTTTGTAAAAAATGTCAGTGTCAAGTCGGTCATCATTAATGGAGATGGAGCGGTCCAGGAAGGGGATGGAGGTGTCAGAGTTGGTCCAGGTGAATTTAAGGTCGGGTGGAATGTGTTGGTGAAGGTGATGAACTGCTCAACCTCCTTGCGGGAGCACAAGGTGGTGCCGATGCAGTCATCAATGTAGCGGAGGAAGAGGTGGGGAATGGTGCTGGTGTAACTACGGAAGATGGACTGTTCTACATAGCTGACAAAGAGACAGGAATAGCTGGGGCTCATACGGGTGCCCATGGTTACCTCTTTGGTCTGGAGGAAGTGGGAGGATTTAAAGGAGAAATTGTTAAGGGTGAGGACCAGTTCAGCCAAACGAATGAGAGTGTCAGTGGAAGGGATGTTGGGAGAGGAAGAAACAGAGGGCTTGGAGGCCCTGGTTATGGCGGATGGAAGTATAGAGGGATTGGATATCCATTGTGAAGATGAGGCATTGGGGGCCAGGGAAACTGAAGTCTTGGAGTAGATGGAGGACGTGGGTGGTGTCTCGAACGTATCCTAAATCGGAATCTCCCTAGATCCCAGAATTCTTGTATTGTCTCTTACTAATTAATAGGTACAGAAAATCTTTGGTAACCTACTCAGAGGACTGGGAAATCTGATTTTGAGAAAAGAGAATGAAATACCGACATATTGGTACATCAACAATGGCAATAACTTTGGAAGAAGAAAGTATATATTATATATATTTATAATATATATATATATAGACAAGGGAGTTAACAGTTAGGGAGGTCAGGCAGTAAAGTTTGGTCATTATATTTTCGAATGGTGGGTCAAAGGGCCTACTTCTGTTGCTATTTCCTATGCTTTTATCACTTGTTTTGAAAGACTAATGTCCATTTTAATAGAACAGCGGTCTTTTTTTTCCTCTGAGTAGGGGTCACATTAGTGCCAAATGTCACATAATCCGAACTGTAAGACAGCTCCTACATTAGCATTTTGGAAGACCTATAAAGAACTAATATGCTAATTCTATCACTATTCCAGAGTTGCAACGATATTATACAGCTCCAAATTTTATCCTGTTCAATAGACATTTGAATCCTGCTGGAGCACTAGCTGGAACTTGTTGGTTTTGCTGCATGATCAAAGATGGCCTTTTCTTGTATGCATAGAATCAACTGTTATGTGTTCTATCATGTTTGAGAGTGTGTTGCTGGAAAAGCACAGCAGGTCAGGCAGCATCTGAGGAGCAGGAAAATCGACATTTCGGGCTGGAGCCCTTCATCAGGAGAGGACTTGGGGAGTACAGTGAGATCTTTGTAGAGAGGGGAGGAGAACTTCTTTAACGTAGGTATCCCTGGAAGAGGCTTCACAGTAAGGTTGAAATCAACTAGGAGACAGCGAGGTCTGCAGATGTTGGAGATCAGAGTTGAGAGTGTGTTGCTGGAAAAGCACAGCCGGTCAGGCAGCATCCGAGGAGCAGGAAAATAGACGCTTCGGGCCAGAGCCCTTCATCGGGAATGCATCAGCAATGCCCTTCTGCGAAGCCTCTTCCAAGGATGTCTCCCATGAAGAAGTTCTCCTACTCTCTCTACAAAGATCTCAGTGAGACCTTCTCTCATTGTACTCCCCAAGCCCTCTCCCTTCCTGATGAAAGGGCTCCAGCCCGACACATCGATTTTCCTGCTCCTCGGATGCTGCTTGACTTGCTGTGCTTTTTCAGCAACGCACTCTCAACTCTGATCTTCAGATCTGCAGACCTCACCGTCTCCCTGTTCTATCATGTTGTGGAGTCTAAATGCAGGCTTGCACCACAGGTAATGCTTATATATGCATCATTTAAAATTAGCAAAATAAATGGACTAAAATTGTTATTTTAAAACTTTGCTACAGCCTTTTTCTTTGGGGTTATAAGTTGTTTTCCTTCTCCTTGCATTTATTTAGATATTCAAACTTATATTTTCTCAGTCCATGTCTTGGTGGGTTTCAAGCTGACATTCCTGGCCCTCAATTTAGTCTCACTAATTTCATTCTCGAGTTTAGTCCTGGTCACAGTTTCTGTCTGCTATTATTTCTGCCACTTACTCAGTACAAGCTCATCCATGGCACTTCTGACAGCCCTGCTCTGCAGCAAGCACAGCAAATTCCACATAAATGGAAATTTTTTGACTTCCCACATCATCTGTTTTTTGAACATAAAATGTGTCAGAGAAACTCAGCAGATCTGGCAGCATCTGTGGAATGTAAAACAAAGTTAATGTTGAGTCCAGTATGACTTTTTTTTGGAATCATCTCGTTCAAGGCAGAGGTACACAGAATTGTAATCAGTAGGAGAATCATGGTTATGGGGAAGAGGCAGGAAACTGGAGACCATTGAATGGCAGAGTACGCTCATTGGGCTGAATGACCTAGTTCTGCTTCTATGTCTTATTGTCTTAATTTTCATGTTAATCTTTGGCCCGACTTTGAATCCTGGTTCCTTGGATGCAAATTTCTGCATATATGCAATACTTTCTTATCCATAGATATTCAAAAATGGTTCAATGTCGATAGAATATTTCTGAAGTGAAGTCACTATATTTAAGCAAAACAGGACAAATCTGCACCTGTCAAAATCCCACAAACCAGCAAATCAGACCAGTGACAAATTAATCTGTTTTGATTGTGTTGATAAATGGATGAAGAAAAATTGGCCAGGACACTGAAAGACTACCCCTCCTGCTCTTTAAATAATATTAGTGAATTATTTTCTTCTACGGACTCAATTTAACATCTTACCAAAACATAATAGTGCTATTAAAGCAGAGTTCCAATTGTTATGCACTGAAGTAATAGGTTTAGATAATCTATTATCTAATCCATAGTTCAGATTGAACTCAAACATTTGACTCAGGTTCTAACACAAAGTCAAATTATGCTTTAAATGAGCAAACTAATAGCATAAATTGATTTTAGACTTAACTAATTGCAATGTAAACTAGAGTAGAAAGTTCACTGGTCAAAAGTAATTTCTATCACCATACAGTTAGCACTGCTGAGGAAGGATGTTCCTGATGAGCAGGGAGTCCAGAACCAGGGGTAGCAGTAGTCTAAGGGTACGAATTAGGCCACTTTGGACTGAGATAAAGATAAATTTCTTCACCCTGAGTCCCGTTTCTGTGGAATTCTCTGTCACAGAAAGCAAGTTATGCCAAAACATTGAATATTTTCAAGAAGGAGTTAGATATAGTTCTTAGGACAAAAGGATCAAGACAATATGGAAAAAGGAGAAACAAGATACTGAGTTGGATGATCAGCCATGATCATATTGAATGACAGGGCAGGCTAGAAGGGCCGAATGCCTTTCTCATGATCCTACTTTCTATCTTCCAATTACATAACTGCTAAGAGTGAAGTGAAAATAACTGTTTGAATGATGCTCACTGCAAAGGCATATTAGATGCAAAAATCATTTTTAACTCAGTTTTATTAATCGCTAGGAGAGCAGAATTCTCTGTGAAAATTAGCATTTTGAGAAAGTGATTGCTTTTCAATTTTTTTTAAACATCTTAACAATAGAGGAATAAGAGAATGATCAGAGAGAAGGTAGGGCCCATCAGGGATAGCGGAGGGAACTTGTGCGTGGAGTCTGAACAGTTGGGGAAGCCCTAAATGAGTTTTTTGCTTTGGTTTTCACCAAGGAAAGGGACCTTGTTGCGAATGAAAACTTTGAGGAGCCAGTCTTGACCAGATCAAGATTGATGAAGTTGATGTGCTAGAAATTTTGGAAAACATTAAGATTGATAAGTCCCCAAGGCCAGACCAGATTTATCCTAGGCTGCTCCGGGAAGTGAGAAAGGAGGTTGCT
>NC_057732.1:9885291-9946278 GCF_004010195.1 Chiloscyllium plagiosum
GTATTCTGCCTGGAGATCAGTGTTGAGTGGGATCCAGCAGGGCTCTGTTCTTGGGCCTCTGCTCTTTGTAGATTTTATAAATAACTTGAATGAGGAGGTTGAGGGGTGGGTTAGTAAATTTGCAGATGACACAAAGGTTGGAGGTGTCGTTGATAGTATAGAGGACTATTGCAGGCTGCAGCATGACATGGACAGGATGCAGAGCTGGGCTGAGAAATGGCAGATGGAGTTCAACCTGGATAAATGCGAAGTGATGCATTTTGGAAGGTTGAACTTGAATGCTGAATATAGGATTAAAGACAGGATTCTTGGCAGTGTGGAGGAACTGAGGGATCTGGTGTGCAAGTACATAGATCCCTCAAAGTTGCTACCCAAGTGGATAGGGTTGTTAAGAAAGCATAGGGTGTTTTGGCTTTCATTAACAGGGGGTTCGGGTTTAAGAGCCATGAGGTTTTGCTACAGCTCTACAAGTCCCTGGTGAGACCACACTTGGAATATTGTGTCCAGTTCTGGTCACCCTACTATAGGAAAGATACAGAGGCTTTGGAGAGGGTGCAAAGAATGTGTACCAGGACGCTGACTGGACTGGAGGGCTTGCCTAATGAAGAAAGGCTGAATAAGCTTAGACTTTTCTCTCTGGAGAGGAGGAGGAAGAGAGGAGACCTGTTCGAGGTATACCAGGTAATGAGTGGAATAAATAGAGTCAATAGCCAGAGACCTTTCCCAGGGCAGGATTGACTGGTACGAGGAGTCATAGTTTGAAGATATTAGGAGAAAGGTATAAAGGAGACATCAGAGGTAGGTTCTTTACGCAGAGAGTTGTGAATGCATGGAATGCGTTGCCAGCTGTGATGGTGGAAGCAGAATCATTGGGGATATTTAAGTGACTGCTGGACATGCACATGGATAGCAGTGAGTTGAAGGTTAAGTTATTATATTTTACATTAGGATTAAACCTAGGCACAACATAGTGGGCCAAAAGGCCTGTTCTGTTCTGTACTTTTCTATGTTCTAGAGTAACTGAAAACCAAATGTAAAAACTCAAGTCCTTGCTTCCCTTACATCTAAAAGAAAGTGTTGCAAAATTGATGTGTTGCTTGGTCACTGTCCATAATGTAGATATGTGGCTAAAAGTTTTTACAAGGGTAAACATACATAAACAGTCTAAAAAAACTAATTAAATTCAGCAATTCTTAGGAAAATGGAGCAATATTTATGAAGTCCATAAAATTGCAGATTCTCTCATTTAAATTCAAGTCAAATGATCAGGTTTTATGTAAGATGATTTTACAAATGATCTGCATCACTGCAGGTTAATTATTTCACAACCACCTTACCTCTATAATAGAACAGGCACAGATCGGCAAGCACAAACCAGCGCTTCTTCCACAATTTCATTCCTGTACTATCCTACAAAACAATTATAAATATCTTATCAGGCATCTTCAATCGTTTAACTATTTGTACTTTTGCTATTGCAGACCTGTAAGTAGCACACATTAACAGCAGATATCACCCAGCTTGGTGGAAAACTCCAGCCTCAAATCAATGTTACATACAAAATCAGAGTCATCCAGTTAATTGCATGTTTCACCCCAAACTACCCCAGTAGTTACGGCTCAAATTGCTGCAAGTCCAATATAGAATGTTGTTATTCATGTCAAAAACAGTTGGTTAGTATTTACTTTATCAAGCCACCAGTCCTTTTCTGTAACTACATATGTTGAAAGAACTTTTACTACATGGCTATGCAGCAGTTGGCCAGTAGAAGAAATGTCTCAAAAAACTCAGACAAAATGTCCTTTGGTACAACTATTTATGGTTGTGTAATTAACAATTGTGGCTGATTGTGTATCCAGAAATGAATGTCAGCTTTTGAGGAGATCTTTATTCAGTTAGATGAGGAAGGACAATGAACAATGACATTACAAGCTTTAGAATAACCGTTTACAGGAGTACAAACTGGAAATAATAGTGAATAGAATACTGAAATATAGTGTCCAGCTGCAGCAAAACCCCAAACAATGACTTCGGTGTACAATGAGAGGGATAGAGTTCTCCTCTGTGGAAGTAGTATAGAATCAAATGGATGATCGTGTACAAAACTTGTAGGTAGCTAAACCAATTATCATTTAATACTACAGTTGATACAGCTTGACTTTGAGGATGCAGAAAATGGAAGTACTTATGCTGTGACAGAGATAACAAATATTCAAGATTCCAAACAGATTAAGCAAATAGAAACCCAGTACAGGTTTTATACAGTAACAAAGATTACAAGATCACATGGTCTCAAATTCAGAAAAATAAATTTTAACATCTTAAAATGTTATTTTAAACAGTGGCAAGTAGCACTTGAGTTGGCAAGAAATAATTTAAGATTGCTTTTGTAAACAGTTCAGATGGATGCAAATTTAGAAGAAGCACTACTGAAGACAAAGTGAACTGCTTTATATTTTCCATATTTCAGGGCTCACTTGATTAGATTAGATTAGATTCCCTACAGTGTGGAAACAGGCCCTTCAGCCCAACAAGTCCACACCGACCCTCCAAAGAGTAACCCACCCAGACCCATCTCCGTCTGACTATTACACCTAAGAGTATGGGCAATTTAGCATAGACAATTCACCTGACCTGCACATCTTGGATTGTGGGAGGATACCTCTGTACATTTGTGACTCTAACAAGACATATCTTCATTTTGATAAGAAAGTAACAGAGGGGGACAGACATCCAGGCAACCCAGGACTGATCTATTAGATGATTAGGTCTCGTATATTTTAACAGATAACTGCTGATTATGAGTGTCAATGGCCTGATGCTAAAACAACCAGGTAGTATAATTTGGGACTATTAAGAGTTGGGAGAGGTTGAAATTCTATTATTTTTATACTATATTTAAATATAAAGATAAAGTAAGATTTGTCTCAAAACATGCGTTTTCACTGGATTTCATCTGGATATTCAAGACAAACTTGTACAATTTAACAGCAAGCTGTCCTGAAGAAAAATGTGTGTTTCGTCTCTCGGTTGGCATTCGAGAAAACAGTTGCTTCCTCGGTTATTTTAACAAAATGTAGATGTGTTTATAAATCTAAAATATCATGGCTGAAACATACAGAGGAAAATAAATATTTTTTACGCTGTATATCAGCATATTTTTGATGTTTGACCATTGACCATTCTCCGCCCATATGGAGAAACAAATTGATTTGTTTCACATGAGATCTGTAACTACATTCCTCCTCAAGAACACAAAATGCCATTAAATTCAAATAGTACCTGTTTATAAAGCCAGCCACGTTTTATAACTGGTGCATTTGCATTCCTCTTAATAGAGTTGGATCTTTTGCCAAAATTGTGAACTTTCTTTGAAGGTCTTGATGACTGAAATAAATTTAGAAGACACATAATGAACCAGTGAAATATAATTTTAAATGACCTAACAAATCCAGTTTCTGTTATACAGTAGGAAGGAAAGAAATTTAAGACAGCACGAAATGACTAGCTGTTCAAAAGGTGCACATGGTATTAAGTATTCCCCAAACACGTTACTGGCTGTGTTGCAACACAGCAAGATCCAGCAAAGGATTCTAGACATTGAACAAAAATATCCTAATTTCACACAATCAGATACATCTGGGCAGAGTTTTCAATTTTTTTTTAAAAAGGATGAAATTGAAACAAGATTCAAATTATTTTGCAAAGATTTGTTCAAATTTAAAAGCCATTTACAAATATTACTGCACCTTCCCTTTTTATTTCTATGTCATAGCTGAAGCCTTTCCCACAAGTTCAGCTTTTACTTGATTGTTTTCCACTTCATGTTCTCCTCCACTCTCTAAATTGACTTATTACAATAACTATGCTAAAGTATATTTTGCTCAAATGCTGTCCAGCAATTAGAACTGTGTCTTATCATTCCAAGGAAGTCTTTGCACAGGATTGCTGAAACAGTATTCGGAACACATCCAAAGCCAGCTCAAGTCTTCAAAAGCTCTTTGCAAAGTCAGAAAAGAAAGGTGCATATTGTCTGTGTAATTCTGACTTTCTGATCAATAAAGTCACTTCTTTACATTGTATTTAGGCGGATAGCTTATAATTTTTTTTAAAAGGGCAGCTTTCTAAGCTATAGCAGCAAATCTCTGGAATGCTAAATTAATGCAAAATAAAGTAAAACAATGGGGTAAGTCAAGAAATGGGTTAAAATGTAAAATTAATAGTATTGTCATGCAAATGAGGTTATGCTAATTATTGAGCAGTCAAAAGTTGAAATCAACATCTGTACCGTGTACAAAAACCATGCCAAAATACACTGAAATATAATATGAACTCCAAAGGAATGACTGACTTACCATTGCATCATTTGCTTCACCACTTTACTCTTTACCTCAATCAGGATTAGGAAGGTATAATCCAAGGTTTGGAACATTGATGCTACTATAGACTATACCTTTCAATATTTCCTGCCTTCAGACTGATAATCCTCCCTCTATCGAGTTGCATGAAATCATAAATCTCAGTATCAGTCTAAACACACATCAATATCTTCAGACTATCAGGATTTTCACACCACATTCACGTTTCTAAAATTATTCAAACCCCGATATAAACTAATGCTCCTTTATCAATTCAAATTATGTTTACACTGATATCAACTTGCTCTGATTGCACATTGGAATGGCATTTGATGGGCCAATTATACTGAAAAACCGGCACAACATAACAGTATATTATGGATAAACACAGTATACATTTGCATATATCTATATACGCATGGATGAAGGGAGGGAGGATATACAATGTATGGGCCTGGATTATATGCAATGTAGACTGGAACAGTTATGTTGAGTCAACATTATACTGTCACTGCAACAGAAGTGCATGAAATTTCAGTTTAGATGGGTTCAAAGTGATAGACAATTAAAAGAAACATGTTACACTGAAGAAACATCATAATCATACCCCATGCCCACTGGCATGTTCTCTGGTGCGAAGGGTTGTATTGGACAGATTAAATCTCTACTTGAACATTGGGAAAAAGTATAAATTTTAAATATAACTTTGGAAAGCACTACAGTGGCAAATGAAAACAAAACTATAGTATTGATTGGCTAAAAAAAAAACTATGGTCAGGTTTGAGTAGGTTAAGAAAAATCATTTTCCATTAATCGTTTCCATCACCAAACAGAAACCACATGTTTGTAGCTTCCATGGAAGTGTGAATAAATATTTATGCATTACTATATAATTTAATATTTTTTAGAAACTGGTGTGCAAAGGAATAATTACATAACATGGACAAATGATTCATGAGAAGTGTCAAATAGTACCGGTGCCAAAACTAGAATCTCCTCACAGCAGGAAATACAATTGAAAATTATAGATTTAATTGCAAGTCTTCAGGACAAGCTACAGCTTGGAATTTACAAAATATACCAGCTCAAATTTTGATGCTACTTCAAAATCAAAGTGACCGCCTTTGGATTTAACTTTTACGTCGATGAATACCCACACATAATTCTGATTTCCTGTTGACAAATTGACTTCCAGTAGTTATTTCATGAAATGTACACTGAATTAAAGGATCAAACTATACCTGACAAAGTACAGCTATTCTATTAAAGAATATACCTTAAAAAAGATGGACAACTATAGACCATTTTATTTTAATTCTTTTATCATTATATGGAGGCTAGTAATACAGTGAGTAGTGATCAGAGATGAAACTCCATTAAGTGAAGGTAGAGATTTGCCATGAATTAGACACATTCATTCACAATGGAAGATCATTTGTAAATCTGCATGTGGTCCAGCTCAATGTGACACATAAGCAAAAGAGAAGTTTTCCTACAAGGAGGGGAATAGATGGTTACAATGATAAATGTAGATGAGGCTTGTGAAGTTTAAACACTAATATGGGATTGGTTGGACCAGGTTGAATCTGTTTATGTGTCTTATATTCTATGTGATCTTACATACTTAACCACAATTTTAATTTCACATTTACGTTTGGTGAATACTTCATAATATTTTTGCCATCAAAGAGGACTCAATCAAAATCTATTCTTCTTTTTCCAACTGTGCACAGCAGTTTTACAGATTTGAATAACTAAGTTAATGAAATAAGATTGATATCCCACCTCAAGCTTTGTGCCTGAAGCGTATTTTCTCACATACTAAGATCTTTCGACAGCTTAAATGCAATATCATGCTCCTCATTGTAGTGATATAATAAATTTAGCGAAGTAATATGTCACAAGACAGACAAGGACTAATAATATTCTGCTGCTAAAAATACTGAAATACAGGCCTCACAGGTATAATGTTTTCATACGATTAACTTAGACTCTGACACAGTTTATACACAGAAATTACAATTTGAAAACTGGCTTTTAGTTCCACCAGATCATTTATTGTTTATCCTCCATACCACTTCAATCACTAATTGCAGGAGTGCAATTCACACCTAACAACACTATGTATAACTCATGCTCTTTGTCTCAATTTTTTTTTAAATTCACTCATGGGACACAGCATTTATCATTTGTCCCTAGTTGCCGTTAAGATGTGATTAGCTGCTTTCTTGAACTGCTGCAGTCATGTGCTATGGGCAGACTCACAGTGGTATAGGGAGGGAAATCTAGGATCCTGACCCAGTTCAGTAAAGGAACAGCAAAATATTTCCAAGTCAGGATAGTGAGTGGCTCAGAGAGAAACTTGTAGGTGGCAGTGTTTCCATATATCTGCTTCCTTTGTCCTTCTAGACAGTGTACAGTAATAGGTTTGGTATATGCTATCTAGCGAATTTCTGTATCTCGTAGTACATCTTGTAAATAGAACTGCTGCAACTTAGCACTGGTGTTGAAGGGAGTTGATATGGTGCCAATCAACCTGGATAGTGCCAAGTTTCCAGAGTGTTGTTGGAGTTGCGCCCATCCAGGCAAGTAAGGACAATTCTATCACACTCGTGACTTGAAGATGGTTGACAGGGTTTGGGAAGTCAGGAGGTGAGTTATTTGCTGCAGGATTCCTAGATGTTGACCTGCTTTTGGAATCATGGTGTTTATATGATGAGTCCAGTTCAGTTTCTGGACCATGGTAACCCTAGGCCGCTGATAATAATGGTTGGGAGCAGGTGGGAAATGCAAATGGGATATAGGCCCTGAAATTAGGTCAGGACTCTCAGCTTTACCAGAGTCTGGAGCAAACGACTTGGAGCAAGTTACTTACAGTTGTTGTATACTTGAAACAAAGACATTTTGTTCTCTAATGTTAAACGAACAGCTCATGCTTTAATTTAAATCTCGGCCATTTATTTTCTGTGACTGGATATTTGTACTTTAGTTTGGGCAAATTCTTTATTTGTTTCATTTAAACCTTAATGACATCCTAATCTATCTTCTCTTTAAATTGCACAGATCTTTCTCTCACTTAATTTTCTAATTATTGCCTGATCTATACAGAAAAGTGAGTAAAGAACAAAGAAATGTCAAGAACATGGAGAATAAACAGCAATGGGAATTCAACAATGGAACATTTTAAAATGAAGAAAATAAACAAAGTAAAAACTTTTTAAAAATCCAACTGAATGCATTACACTCGTTAGAAAGGACACCAGCTTCATAACTATGAACTATATTTTAACTGCATAATACATAACCTATTTTTGTATGTTCTAGTAAATGTGTACTTTGAATAATTTAAAATTCCATTTTGGAGTGTTCAGATTTGTTAGGTAGAATTTTAGATTCTTGGATGTAACAAATGGTTTATTATTGTTAGTATGTGAGTATCAGCAATTGGGATGACCACACTGTCCACTCAGCTAATAGTTTTGTTACCTTATGCAGGCATTTAGCAAGGCAAACATGAAAACAAATTCTTATGTTCCAAGTTTAACTGTCCATAGGTGGATGCCAGAAATTGCTGTCAAACTTATGCCTTAGTAATGGTCACCATTACTTCTATAAAACATGGATCAAAAAGGAAGGAGGTGAAGGAAAGATACAAGTGAGACTTTAACAATAGTTTGGCAGTACAGAACTTGAGTCCGGCTGGATGGAAAAAAAAAGTGAAATTTCGTCAAAGCTTTTCTTCTCATGCTCATCAAGATAATTTGCAAAAATATCAATGTAAAAACAAAAAACATTGTTACTGTAGGGGAGGACAGTGCTGGTTGATCAACGTGGTACCACGGAGAAAGCATCAATTAAACGGGGACTGACTATGAACTGATAGCTTTATTTACATTTTAAACCATAGCATGGCTCTGAAAAATAGACCAGAAAACAGTTATCACTACTTTGGTGACTTGAAGTGGAATTTAACCAACTTAAGATTGTCAAGCAAGCTGAAGTGTATTGCACATGTGCACACTACGCTTTGTTGCACAGGGTTTTGTTCACTGCAGACAGGAAGAACATGTTAAAACATTGCACCTTTTCCTACTCGCAATTCATTTGCCACTAATGCCCCCAAATCTGGGCCTCAACGTATGTATTCCAACAATTGCACCAAAAAGGAAAATTAGAAGACAAAAGGTTAGGTTGTGACTGCTGTGTAAAGTTAAATTATAGATTTTTTTTATAGAAGAATACTGATGCAAAATTGGAACAAGCAGGACCAAGTAAACTTAAAAGGGACGGTGGATGATCTTATTTAAAATCTAGACTAAAGTGGCTTCTTTATACTTTTGAGTTCTTTCTTAATTCTCCTAACTCTTCCACTTTTTTAGACAACTGCCTAATTCTCTTTTAATAAACATTTTGACCAGCTTCAATAATGGTTTCTAGTAAGCATTAAAAAAAACCTTTTCCATAACATCTTGGTGATTATTTTACATTGTGCCCTTTTGTCATGATTTTGCTCATGTTGAAACGATCCATTATAATTAACCCCACTAACCCTTCATAACTTTGAAGCCCTGTGGCAGGTCATTCCTTAATCTTTTCTCAACTCCAGTGAAAAACCTCTCAAGCCATTTAATTATAACCCTCCAGTTATTATTGGTAGCTGGAGAATGTACAGAGTACTTTGGATGACATTTAGGAATGGCATTAAAGCATTATAATTCAAGGAATACTTAGTTCAAATGAGTAGAGAATAAGGAGAAACTAGATTGTCAAATCCACAAATTATGACATAAAAGAAAAATAGGACAGCGCAAGCAAAGGTCAGCTTTTGTTCGACTTTCAAAAGAGTGGAGGAGTTTGAAGTGAGACTGAAGAAATAGAAGGGAGAAACGGTTCAAAGAAATGCATGTGAACCATAGAATGCTCATAGATGCAACTAATGCATTGAGTGAAGAGCATACATAAGTGAACTTTCATAGACAAACAATAATGGTTGAGATTATGATATGCAATTAACAGGGTGACATATGTCGATCGAATTAATCAACTACCAGATGAATAAAGCTAAAATAGACTTTGCAAATGAAAACTCAATTGCAGCTTTTGTGAGAATTGCAACATGTAGCCTTCACAAGCATCCACCTTGGAAAAAGAACTAATCAGAAGCATAAAATAATAACAGCTCATTTTAGATTATTTCTGTTCTTGTTTCAAAACAGGTCATCTACTGTGCAAAGCTGATATTGCTTTCTTCGTATCTTGCTGCATGTTGCTGTTTCTGTGCATCATTCAATTTATGAAGACATCTGACTGACAGCTCTAGACTGTAAATGTCATTCTTTTGACATGACAGTCTTACTGTCTTTGAAAGGAGACATTAATGCTTGTTCAGTACAATCTCTGGTAAACTACATACATAAGTAAAAGACAACAATTGTTCTTTGTATTGCTACTCTTCAAATGTCATGCATTGGAACATAAGTTTCATGTGAGAAAAGACATTGGTCGATAAAATAAAACTTCCTCATGAACTAAGGCTAAAACATTGGACATGTTCAGAGATGTTATGACACACCTATGAAGTAAGCGAGAATTGAATGTCTGACAGTGAGATGGATAAACAGTCTCAGAACCAGAGGAGTAGGTATTTTCTAATCAACCTGTTCAGCAAAATTATAAGTCACCTCTGAAGCAGGTGGTAGTTGAATGTGGGCCTCCTGGTCTAGAGGTAGTGTCTATATCCTGCACCACAAGCTCTCTAACAATTACCCTTTCCGGATATGTCATTATGCTCCTCTGGAGCCAGTGGAACTTTAACCCAGGTTTTCTAGCTCAGAAGTAGGGACACTACCACAGCACCATAACAGCCCTGCAATTTTTAATCAATCTGTTCAGTGTGTTGTTACACACCTCCAGAGCTGATGGGACTTGAACTTGGGCCACATGGCCCTAAAGCAGGGGCACTACCACTATACCGGAGTCTGGAACAAATTAAAAGATGTAAAACATATGTGGACATATTGCATTAACCTGGGTTGAATTTAGAAGGTTAGTTGAGTGACCTAATCAAAATGATTAAAACAATTAACACACTCAACATGCTAGATACAGACAATCAAGAATAAAAAAGTAAAATAAAACTTCTAAGCCTGACACTGACTAATACTAATACCTAATCAAATTCTAAAAACAAAGAACATAAAAAAAACAGGTGGATGTGTCAGTCATAATGAGGATATACATATTCAAGTGGGTGAACGGCCACCTTCCTAGCAGCTTCTACTCCTTTCTGAAGGAAGGAGGCAGGCTGAAAGTGCCACATTAACATTCGAAATTGAATAGTCAGCTAAAGCCATAGTTGTCACACAACTATTAGTTTTTTTTATTAGTTTTTATTATATTTACATTCTTCAGTAATGCACATGCACTAAACACAACTTTAATTTGACAGCATAGCAGCATTAGTTTTACTGCTCAAAAGTTTCAAATGATGCAGATTTTTTTTGAGATTTTACCACAAAATGTATAGTTTTTTAAAAATAATTAAACATAATAGGTAACAAAATGAAATTTTAGAGTTGAAAGTGCTACGAAAACCATTCTGCTCAATATCCCAGTTTCAGACCACCAATTTACTTTTCTGGCAAAGATTAAGAAAATTCTTAAGAATGTGTCATAATGAATCTGCTGAGATAAGTATTATTTTGTTACTGACTTTTAGGAACAGTTTAGAGTTTAATTCATCACAGTAATTTTTTAACAAGACTAGGTATATTCAAAAATATTCAAAACTGATTTGAAAAGCACACTAATTTAATTCGCTATACCACAGATTTTATAATCTTGTTACAGTGATATTATTAGAAAATAATATGGTATTTGGATCACCAGGTCAACATCAGTCGCTACCAAAGTAAAACTGGCCAAAATGTGTTCTCAACTACTTTTTGCAGGAAAATTTGTTTGAACTGACTACTTCTCAGTAGCACTGCCAAGATGAGAAATTCACTTCGCAAGGAAGACTTTGTGTTTCAATGAAAATTCATCTTACTTAATGCCAGAGCAACATGCATTGCTTCAATTAATTAACATAGAAGGCATGGTTTGTAAGTTTGCAGACGACAACATGATTGATGATAGTGGACAGTGAAAAGGGTTATCTAAGATTACAAAGAGATCTGATTAATTGGGTCAATGGACTGAAGAGTGGCAGGTGGAGTTTAATTTGGATAATTGTGAGGTCTTACATTTTAGTAAAACAAACAGGGACAGGATTTATACAATTAATGGTAGAGCCTTCGGTAATGCTGTAGAACAGACAGACCTAGGAATTCAAGCACGCCATTCTTTGAAGTTTGCATCACATCTCAATAGGGTGGTCAGGAAAGCATTTAGCATGCTTGCCTTCATTGCTCAGACCTTTGAGTACAGGAATTGGGACATTACGTTGAAGTTGTATAGGACATTGATGAGGCCTCTTCTGAAACATTATGTGCAGTTCTGGTCACCCTGTTATAGGAAGGATATTATTAAGCTGGAGTAAGTTCAGAAGAGATTTACCAGAATGTTGCCAAGAATGGAGTTTCAGTTATAACAACAATAGGCTGGATAGGCCAGGACACATTTTTTACTGCAGCACAGAAGGTTGAGGAGTGAACTTATAGAAATATATAAAATCATGAGGGGTGTAGATAAGTGAGTGGCAAGTGTCTTCTCCCTTAGGTGGGGGATTTAGACTGGGAGCATATTTTTAAAGGTAAGAGGAGAAAAACTTTAAAAAGACATGAGGGACTTTTTTTTTTTTTTACACAGATGGTGGTGCATGTGCAGAATGAACATCCAGAGGAAGTGGTGGATGCGAATACAGTAACAACATTTAAAATGCATTTATACAAGTACATTAATAGAAAAAGTTTGGAGGGATGTGTCAAGCACAAGCAGGTGGGACTAGTGTGACTTGGGACTTTGGTTGGCATGGACTGGTTGGACCAAAGCGTGTGTTTCCGTGCTGATTAACTCCATGACTCCATAACCTCTACATTTTAAGGATTATAAGGTTACCACTTTAACTTGACTACTGCAATTCCCTACAGTGCATTCAATCTAACTTTTAAACTTAGAACTGAATTTCATAGTTTATTGCTATGAGCATGGACAGCAAAATACATAATTATACAACGCATACTGCCCAACGCATACTGCCCATCGAGCCTGTGTAGACCGTTTGAAGTAACGACTTAATTAGCTCCATTCCCCTGCTCTTTTCTCTTAGCCTTGCATTTTTCCCCCTTTCAGATTTTCTTCTAATTTTCTCTTGAGATCAACTAACGAATTTGTTCCCTTCACCATCCAAGGCCATGTATGACAGATAATGACAAGGATAATAACAACACAATTTTGTATTGGATCTATTATATTATCTATGTTCTGCTTGTGTTTTGTTGCATGCCTTTCAAAAGCTCTGTTCATCAATTACAACTTTACCTTGTTCAATTGTGGGAGTTATATTCCCAACCTTCAAAAATTAAAATAATCATAAATATTACTTCACAGCTTAAATAGAGCCATTGCAACGTACATCCACAATGAAATTTTCTCTTTAGAATGGCTAACTGCGATCCACTTTCACAAAAGACAGCTGGTTGGTTTATTGAAATGTTACACTACCAACAGCTGAATCAAAATGTTGAACTCTTCAGATTAAATACACAATAATGCATCTGTTTGAAACTGAATTAAAAGGTTTACAAAGCCTGCTGTTTGAAAATAGATGTTACTTTCACCATTAATTAACAAAAACAGGTTTAGAAAACATTATGTATATTCTACTTGATGTTAAAGAAATAATAATGACAACAGTGCTACACGTTTTGTACAATTACTGCTTTCTATTTGAAAACCAAATTAGAAATGTCACAAATTAATGGGTATTAGATTTCTGTTATAGTTACATTGAAAAGAGACAATACTTACCCTGCCTGCAGGACTCACTGGAAGCAATGCCATTTCCGATGCCATTGTGTAGGTTGAAACTTCACTCACCATGCTCACTGGTCGGTCTTTTTTCTCTTGTGATGCCATTGCTGCAGCAGTCCTGAAACTGTAAATGGGGTATAGTGAAAGCACACAGCCTACTCTGTACCAGGACAGCTATAAATAGAAAACGATCCCTTGCTGTTTCTCCAACCACGTCCTATTTTCTGGCTGCCTTACTGGAACACGGAATGTATTTCCAATAAGTAGTCAGGCTCTAATACATGTGAAAATATGTTAAGCAGATTGCGATTTCAGCCAGCTGCCTGGAGAGGTTTCTAGAGATCTTTACCAAACAAATATAAAACACAACACTTTGTCACTATATATTTTTCTTCTTCATCTTAAACAACTGCATTCAAAGTAAAAAGAATGTCAATGATGTAGAAGTCTGCCTTTTTTTTGAAAAGGTGAAGTAATTACATGGTAGATTAAATTTTAATATCTATTGCTATCCAAATAACATTTAACTAGATTTCCTTAGTATATGTGTAGGCACACATAAAATAGGCCCACTTCATTCTTTAAAAAATGTACTGTTCAAAGCTTGAAATGGTACCAAATGTTTAGCTAGATATTTAGCTATACAGTTGTTAAAAATAAACACGAAATAAACTAGACCTTTGCATATTTTACACGAGTGAAAATTCTTCTGAAATTCATCAACTAGATTAATTTATTACCCAAAGGGCTCCAAGCCATCTCAACACTACTTGAGACACAAACATGACAGGCTGAATATTACCTTTATTTGGGCTATGTGTCAAGTGTCAATTTTACAGAGGGTTTCCTGCTGCAAGGTTGCATGAGATCACTCTTGTGATACCTTACCAAATTAACCACCCTATGCCTATGGCACTCTTAGATTCTCGCCCTATTCTACCTCTCACCATTCCTGAAACAACAATGCCTAGACCAGGTTATCCCAGAATGGACTGGCATCCCTGATACTGGTGCCATCTTTAAAAATCATCAAGCGCCCAATGAAGCACTGCTAGCTCAAAGTTTCTCTGCAAGGTTTTTGACATTTGTCTGAGACATGGCAGTGAAGGAAAAATTGATGTCCAATTTTGTAGGCAGGAACCTGAGGACCTGGTGGATGGGGTGGTGCAGAGGTGGGGCATCTTCTTCCTACAGCACAAACAATAGCAGTCAATGTCAGCCTAGTCAGAAGTTGCCACCTGGGTCAGTACAGTATTAGTTACCTGGAGGAATGTCTGGCAATGTAGGAAGGAGGCTAATTACTCTCCTGCACCAATGTAAGTGTCACCATCACTCCAATGCTTAACCATTTCTGCGACTGTGGCTCAAACTCTACTACTTTCACTGTTGTCTGCAATGTCTTCCCTCACTCACCCTTACCTCGACACAAATTGTCTGCAAACTGCGTACATACCCACTGACTCAAACACCTCTCCACATGCACCAAAATTAACAGTTGTGCCTCCTGCTTTCATCTCACTTAATACTGGCAGCTTTCCCATTCCAGGAGGAATATTGCCACAAGAGGGGCCAAAGAGTCAAGGCAGGTGGTGACCTGCTCAATATTCAGCTTCCCAACATTATGTGCAGAGTATTCTGGCTGTGGCCATCCAGAGTGGCTGAGTGACCATATATAAGCTCCTCCGGTGGTATCAGAGGCTACGCTTGACTTATTGCTGTGGAACGCCTGACCAAAGGCCATTTCCCTTGACTAGACTAAGGACTGCTGACAATGATGACAAGCCTCCTTACTTTGTGCCTGTACTAAACAGCTAGCGCACACAGGAATACTGACAGCCTGGTATCTCTGGTTAAGGATCAAGTTGCAAAAAGGCAAGGCACCATGATGCTATGGAGGGATGCTGTGAGCATCCAGGAAGGCTCAAAGTAAGCAAACAGATCAGAAATGCAGCCTGATCCAGTCCAAGAGCTAGGGTGTGAGTTACAATGATATGCACCACTATACAATGATATAAGGTGCAACACTGAATTGCAGACATGGACTGGAAATGGATTGGAAATCTACCAGGAAGATTCTTAGAGGCTGGCACACAGAGTCATAGAGATGTACAGCATGGAAACAGACCCTTTGGTCCAACTCGTCCATGCCGAGCAGATATCCCAACCCAATCTAGTCTCACCTGGCCCATATCCCTCAAAACCTTTCCTATTCATACACCTATCCAGATGCAATTTAAATGTTGCAATTGTACCAGCTTCCACCACTTCCTCTGGCATCTCATTCCATACAAGCACCACCCTCTGCGTGAAAAAGCTGCCCCTTATGTCCCTTTTATATCTTTCCCCCTTCACCCTAAACCTATGCCTTCTAATTCTGGACTCCCTGACCCCACGGAAAAGACTTTGTCTATTTATCCTATCCATGCTCTTCATGATTTTATAAACCTCTATAAAGTCACCCCTCAGCCTTCGACATTCCAGGGAAAACAGAACCCGCCTATTCAGTCTCTCCCTATAGCTCAAATCCTCCAACCAGGGCAACATTCTTGTAAATCTTTTTGAACCCTTTCAAGTTTCACAACATCCTTCCGATATGAAGGAGACCAGAATTGCACGCAATATTCCAACAATGGCCTAACCAACATCCTGTATAGCTGCAACATGACCTCCCAACTCCTATACTCAATGCTCTGACCAGTAAAGGAAAGCATGCCAAATATCTTCTTCACTATCTTATCTACCTGCAACTCTACTTTCAAGGAGCTATGAACCTGCACTCCAATGTCTCTGTTCAGAAACACTCCCTCGGACCTTACCCTTAAGTGTATAAGTGTTTCATGCCAAGTATATGGAGTGTCCGTGGTCAATGCCACTGAACCATGCCCTGAAATGTTGGTGTCTTATGTCCAACCTGCAGGCCCTTTGGAGCTAGTGATAAGCTGAAGACACCAGTTGCCTAATCTGACTTCTGTGTCAAGAATTATTGGCATCAAGGTGGCTTGCAGCAGATTGTAGGAGAGTAAGCTGCATATTAATGAAGTGAAATATGCAGTTAATGAAGTTGTTAACAAGCAACAATACTCCTTGATAGACAATTTGTCACTGCCTAGAAAGAATTTCACCTCAAGGTTTGGTATTCGTTAAAAGATGCAGCAAGTTGCTCCTGACATGGAGATAGACCTCACCGGAGGTCGAGCACAATTCTACCACATTTCCCACCAAAGCCCCATGTCCTATAAGATGCTCCAATCATGCTTTGAGATCTATACAATATCTATACAAATGAATGGGATCTACATCTTCAAAGCCAAGCTACTGAAATAATTTGCAACTGATTTATCAACTCTATTTTGGATAAATTAATGAAATATGGACAAAAAGCACGGTTTTCTCTTCCACAATTTTCCCTCATCAATAAATTTGGATGCATTGTGCAAATAGAGTTAAGAAAAATATAGTTGTACACACCTACCAAAAGTATTATCATGTTTTTGAATAACTTCAGTGTATCAAAAAATATGGAAGCCTTCGCTGAAGTGAAATGTTATAGGAGGAGTAGGGGAGCAATGAAGAAGAATGCTGGAACCTCACTTAGAATGGTTAAGAATTTTGCATTGTCAGCAATTATTAAAAGGTCCACAACGACTCTTCCAGCTTTAGCAGAATCTATGAAAATTTGAGGGAGAGGTCGGATGAGAAGAACAGAAATCGAGAAATGAATTATAATATTTAATGATCCATTAAATCAGCCTTTTCACTCGTTTGTTACAACTTGCATCTTAATTAAACAAAGGAAGAATCAAAGCAAAAAGTAAAGTGAGACAAATAAGTGTAAAAATATTATGGCAAGTTAAAGCTAAATTAATTCTAAAAGCATGATAGTTTCCTTTGAAATATTTTGCACTAAGAATATTACTTAATTTGAATCATTCCAATTACAACAGATAATAGACTAGATAATTCATCACTTCACACGCTTCCAAGACATGTTATTAATCAGAGGTGTAGTCGTATTCAAACACACAGATTTCATAATCTGCTTTAGCTCTCCCTCTACCATCACCATCAAGCCATGTGATCAACACTAAAAGGTAGTGCAGGAGAACATGCCAGAAACGGCATCAAGCTTAGTTAAGAACTGAGGTGACAATCTAGCGAAGCTATAAGATTACATGCTGGACAGCAGAAGTGTTACAATACAGGCTTAGAGGAACATCACAACCAACAGATTATATGAAAGCTGTGAAGTCCATTTTGCGGTCATGAATTATGGACACACAAACAATCAACTAGAAGAGAAGGCTTCACAGACCCCAATCTTCATTGATGTTACAGCCCAATATGTCAGTGCAAAAAAACTCACAATATTTAAAAATATCTTTACCATGAAGTGTCAAGTGACCAATCCTCGCCTTACACCAAGATTCTCAGTGTCATCACAGATGCCAGTCTTCAGTCAATTCAATTCAATTTTATATCAGATATTGTTAAATGGACTAGATACAGCGAAGACTATTCTGACAAAATTTCAGCTCAAACACTAAACACTTGTCAATCTCTTCAAGCTGAGTCAAGTTGTTCCACTACAGCAACAAAATATAGATAGTTATTCAACCATGTGGGAAATTTCCCAGCTATATCCAGTGCACAAAAAGGTGGGATCAGTCCAATCCACCCACATCTATATTCACAATCTACCCTCAATGATCAGCCAAGTGATGGAAGATTTCATTGATGATGCTATCCGGCAACCCTGGCTTTCCAGTACTCAGTTTGAGTCCCTCCCAGGTTCACTTAGTTTCAAACTTCAGTAAACAGTCTTGGTCCAAAAACAAAGAGCTGAAGTGAAGAGGTGAGGGGAGATCAACGCATAATTTGACTTTATATGGTAGCAAGAAGCCTTATTAAAATTGAAGTCTGCAGTACGCTTGATCAGATGGGCCAATGGGCCAAGGAATGGCAGATGGAGTTTAATTCAAATAAATGTGAGGTGTTGCATGATGGTAAGGTGAACAGGGTAGGACTGATAGTGGTTGCGTCGAACAAAATGACCCAGGGGTGCAGGTGCATAGTTTTTTTGAAAGTGGAGTCACAGGTAGACAGGGTGATGAAGGTGGTGTTTGGCATGCTCATCTTCGCTGGTCAGTGCACTGAGTATAGGAGTTGGAATGTCATATTGCAGCTGTAAAGGACATTGGTGAGGCACTTTTAGAATACTGTCTCAATTCTGGTCTCCCTACTATAGGAAAGATGTTGTTAAACTTTGAAAGGGTTCAGAAAAGATTTACAAGGATATTGCCAGGATTACAGGGTCTGAGATAGCGTGGCAGGCTGAATTAGTTTGGGCTTTTTTCACCTGGAGTTTTAGAGACTGAGGGGTGACCTTACAGAGGTTTATAAAATCATGAGGGGCATAGATAGGGTGAATAGCCAAGGTCTTTATTCCCAGGTAGGGAAGTCCACATTTTTGTACACTACATTCGTTTTGCTCATGTTGGGTATCGGGTCCTTCGTTCTGGTGAGTTGTTGTCTGAGCGTGGCTGTTGGTTTGTGTGCCGTTATGAGTCCTAGGGGTCGGAGTAGTCTGGCTGTCAATTCCGAGATGCTCCTGATGTATGGTAGTGTGGCTAGTCCTTTTGGTTGTGGTATGATGAAGCTGCATCAGGACACTATTCAAAAGGGCCACAACACACTGCAGTACACCAGAACTGCAAAAAGAAGAAGAGGAACACCGATACAAGGTATTCGCCAAAAACGGAGGTAAGGTGAACAGGGTAGGACTGATAGTGGTTGCGTCGAACAAAATGACCCAGGGGTGCAGGTTTAGGACTTGGTCTGTGTGTGTGGCTTTCCTGTATACCCTTGTAATGAACTGCAAAAAGGTATTCGCCAAAAACTGACAACAGGAAGCGGCAGGGACAGACCACGATAAACACCAGAGGAAACATCAAAGAAGCGCTTTGCAGGAGGCTCCCAAGCACTGATGATGTCGCCTAGCCAGGGGACGAAACGTTTGCAACATAAACTTAAAATATAAGGCATAACTATTAATTTAACCTGGGGCAGTATTTTGTCGAGGAATAAGAGAGTGTTATTTTCTGGGTCTGAAGATTGTGAAGGAGCAAAAATGGCCTTTAGTAGAGTGATATGTGCTTCTTGTTAGATGTGGGAGTTTAAAGAGAGTTGAAGGGTTACTGCGGATTATATCTGCAATAAACGCTGTTGGTTGCAAATCTTATCATATGGAATGGATCTGTTGGAGAGACAGTAAGAAGCAATGAGGAATGTGCAACAACAACAGTATGAGATGGATGGCAGTTACAGGAAAGGGAGAAAAGTCTCAGATAGTCACATTGATGGGTTAACTCCAGGAAAGGTAAGAGAGATAGGCAGCTAGTGCAGGAGCCTATTGTGGCTATACCCATTTCAAACAAGTATGCTGTTTTGGAAAATGTAGGGGGTGAAGGATTCTCAGGGGAATGTAGCACAAATATCTAAGTTTCTAGTATTGAGACTGGCTCTAATACAGTGAGGGGTATGTCGGGTTCCAAGAGGTCAATTGTGTTAGGGGACTCTCTAGTCCAAGATACAGACAGACGTTTCTGTGGCCAGCAGCGAAAAATCAGAATGGTGTGTTGCTTCCCTGGCGCCAAGATCAAGGATGTCTCAGAGAGGGTGCAGAATGTTCTCACGGGGGAGAGGGGCCAGCAAGAGGTCATTGTCCACATTGGAACCAACAACATAGGAAGGGAAAAGGTTGAGAACAGAAAGGAGTCAAACAGTCAGGGCAGGTAGAGACAAGGTAGGACTAATTAATTAAACTGCATTTATTTCAATGCAAGGATCCTAACAGGAAAGGCAGATGAACTCAGGGCATGGTTAGGAACATGGGACTGGGATATCATAGCCATTACAGAAACATGGCTCAAGGATGGGCAGGGCTGGCAGCTTAATGTCCCAGGATACAAATGCTACAGGAAGGACAGACAGGGAGGCAAGAGAAGAGGGGGAGTGGCATTTTTTTATAAGGGATAGCAATACAGCTGCGCTGAGGGAGGATATTCCCAGAAATACAATAGACAATAGGTGCAGGAGTAGGCCATTCTGCCCTTCAAGCCTGCACCACCATTCAATATGATCATGGCTGATCATCCTTAATCAGTATCCTGTTCCTGCCTTATCTCCATAACCCTTGATTCCACTATCCTTGAGAGCTCTATCCAACTCTTTCTTAAATGAATCCAGAGACTGGGCCTCCACTGCCCTCTGGGGCAGAGCATTCCATACAGCCAACACTCTCTGGGTGAAGATGTTTCTCCTCATCTCTGTCCTAAATGGTCTACGCCATATTTTTAAGCTGTGTCCTCTGGTTCGACACTCACCCATCAGCGGAAACATGTTTCCTGCCTCCAGAGTGCCCAATCCTTTAATAATCTTATATGTCTCAATCAGATCCCCTCTCAGTCTTCTAAACTCAAGAGTATACAAGCCCAGTCGCTCCAGTCTTTCAGTGTAGGGTAGTCCCGCCATTCCAGGAATTGACCTCGTGAACCTACGCTGCACTCCCTCAATAGCCATACAGGGAAGTTATTTGGGTGGAACTGAGAAATAAGAAAGGGATGATCACCTTATTGGGACTGTATTATAAACCCCTTAATAGTCAGAGGGAAATTGAGAAACAAACTTGTAAGGAGATCTCATCAATCTGTCAGAATAATAGGATGGTTATGATAGGGGATTTTAACTCTCCAAACATCGACTGGAACTGCCACACTGTTAAGAGTTTAGATGGAAAGGAATTTGTTAAGTGTGTACAAGAAAATTTTCTGATTCAGTATGTGGATATACTAGAGAAGGTGCAAAACTTGACCTACTCTTGGGAAATAAGGCAGGGCAGGTGACTGAGGTGTCGGTGGGGGAGCCCTTTGAGGCCAGCAACCATAATTCTAATAGATTTAAAATAATAAAGGGAAAGGATAAACCAGACCTTAAAATTGAAGTTCTAAATTGGAGAAAGGCCAATTTTGATGGTATTAGACAAGAACTTTCGAAAGCTGATTGGGGCAGATGTTCACAGGTAAAGGGACGGCTGGAAAATGGGAAGCCTTCAGAAATGAGATAACGAGAGTCCAAAGAAAGTATATTCCCGTCGGGGTGAAAGGAAAGGCTGGTCGGTATAGGGAATGCTGGATGACTAAAGAAATTGAGGGTTTGGTTAAGAAAAAGGAAGCATATGTAAGGTATAGACAAGATAGATCAAGTGAATCCTTAAGAGTAGAAAGGAAGTAGGAGTATACTTAAGAAGGAAATCAGGAGGGCAAAAAGGGGACATGAGATAGCTTTAGCAAATACAGTTAAGGAGAATCCAAAGGGTTTTTACAAATACATTAAGGACAAAAGGATAATTATGGAGAGAATAGGGCTCCTCAAAGATCAGAAAGGCGGCCTTTGTGTGGAGCCACTGAAAATGGGGGAGATACTAAATGAGTATTTTGCATCGGTATTTATTGTGGAAAAGAATACGGAAGATATAGAAAGTAGCAAAATAGATGGTGACACCTTGCAAAATGTCCATATTACAGAGGAGGAAGTGCTGGATGTCTTGAAATGCATAAAGGTGAATAAATCCCCAGGACCTGATCAGGTGGACCCGAGAACTCTGCGGGAAGTGAGAGAAGTGATTGCTGAGGTATTTGCATTCTCGATAGTCACAGGTGAGGTGCCGGAAGACTGGAGGGTGGCTAACGTGGTGCCACTCTTTAACAAGGGTAGTAAGAACAAGCCAGGGAACTATAGACCAGTGAGCCTGACGTCGGTGGTGGGAAGTTTTGGAGGGAATCCTGAGGGACAGGATGTACATGTATTTGGAAAGGCAAGGACTGATTAGGGATAGTCAACATGGCTTTGTGCGTGGGAAATCATGTCTCACAAACTTGATTGAGTTTTTTGAAGTAACAAAGAGGATTGATGAGGACAGAGCAGTAGATGTGATCTATATGGACTTCAGTAAGGCGTTCAACAAGGTTCTCCATGGGAGACTGATTAGCAAGGTTAGATCTTTCAGAATATAGCCATTTGGATACAGAACTGGCTCAAAGATAGAAGACAGAGGGTGGTTATGGAGGGTTGTTTTTCAGACTGGAAATCTGTAACCAGTGGAGTGCCACAAGGGATGGTGCTGGGTCCTCTACTTTTTGTCATTTACATAAATGATTTGGATGCGAGCATAAGAGATACAGTTAGTAACTTTGCAGCTGACACCAAAATTGGAGGTGTTGTGGACAGCAAAGAGAGTTACCTTAGATTACAACAGGATCTTGATCAGATGGGCCAATGTGCAGAGAAGTGGCAGATGGAGTTTAATTGAGATAAATGCAAGGTGCTGCATTTTGGGAAAGCAAATCTTAGCAGGACTTATACACTTAATGGTAAGGTCTCAGGGAGTGTTGCTGAACAAAGAGACCTTGGAATGCAGGTTCATAGCTCCTTGAAAGTGGAGTCGCAGGTAGATAGGATAGTGAAGGCGGCATTTGGTATGCTTTCCTTTATTGGTCAGAGTATTGAGTACAGGAGTTGGGAGGTCATGTTGCGGCTGTACAGGACATTGGTTTGGCCACTGTTGTAATATTGTGGGCAAATCTGATCTTCAGAAGGACATTATGAAACATGAAAAAGTTTACAAGGATGTTGCCAGGGTTGGAGGATTTGAACTATAAGGAGAGGCTGAACAGGCTGGGGCTGTTTTCCCTGGAGCGTCGGAGGCTGAGGGGTGACCTTATAGAGGTTTACAAAATTATGAGGGGCATGGATATGGTACATAGGCAAAGTCTTTTCCCTGGGGTCAGGAAGCCCAGAATAGAGGG
Source organism: Chiloscyllium plagiosum (assembly GCF_004010195.1). Lineage (NCBI taxonomy): Eukaryota > Metazoa > Chordata > Chondrichthyes > Orectolobiformes > Hemiscylliidae > Chiloscyllium > Chiloscyllium plagiosum. The sequence continues at coordinate 9,908,486 of NC_057732.1, forward strand.
CATAGGTTTAGGGTGAAAGGGGAAAGATATAAAAGGGACCTAAGGGGCAACGTTTTCACACAGAGGGTGGTACGTGTATGGAATGAGCTGCCAGAGGAAGTGGTAGAGGTTGTTACAATTGCAACATTTAAGAGGTACTTGCATGGGTATATGAACAGGAAGGGTTTGGAGGGATATTAGCCAGGTGCTGGCAGGTGGGTCTCAATTGGGTTGGGATATCTGGTTGGCATTGACGGGTTGGACCGAAGGGTCTGTTTCCATGCTGTACATCTCTATTACTCAACGGTCAATGTAGATGAGATGGACTAAAGGGTCAATTTCCGTACTGTTTAACTCTATGACTCTATTTACTGGGAAAACTGTTTGGACATATATTAAGCACAAAGGAAGATGCTTATAGTTCTTGTTTACCAATCATCTCAGTGTTGGAATATTGCGTGCAATTGTGGTCTCCTTCCTATCGGAAAGATGTTGCAAAACTTGAAAGGGCTCCGAAAAGATTTACAAGCATGTTGCCAGGGTTGGAGGATTTGAGCTATAGGGAGATGCTGAACAGACTGGGGCTGTTTTCCCTGGAGCGTTGGAGGCTGAGGGGTGACCTTATAGAGCTTTACAAAATTATGAGGGGCATGGATAGGATAAATAGACAAAGTCTTTTCCCTGGGATCAGGGAGTCCAGAACTAGAGGGCATAGGTTTAGGGTGAGAGGAGAAAGATATAAAAGGGACCACGCAGAGGGTAGCCCGTGTATGGAATGAGCTGCCAGAGGATGTGGTGGAGGCTGGTACAATTGCAACATTTAAGAGGCATTTTGATGGGTATATGAATAGGAAGGGTTTGGAGGGTTATGGGCCGGGTGCTGGCAAGTGGACTAGATTGGGTTGGGATATCTGGTCGGTGTGGACAGGTTGGAGCGAAGGGTCTGTTTCTATGCTGTACATCTCTATGACTCTAAGAAAGAATTTAACCACGCTTCCTTGATGTTCAACGAAATTACCTTTGCTGAAACCCCACTACCACACTTTTTTTTGAGGGGCTGATGTTATATCAGATACTAAATGAGTACATGATACTAAAAGAGTACAACAGTAGCGAGATTATGCTGCATTTGAATGGGACATTGGGGATCGTACATTAACTAATTCGGATTGTATTGAAGAGACCACAGAAAAGGTTTACAAGCTTAGTTTCAGGGATAGGAAACCTAAGTTATAAGGTTAGATTGAGATACTGGGATTGTTTTCCTTCTTGCATGGAAAGTACAGGGGATATTTCCTGGAAGTTTTCAAAATCAAGAGTGGTCTGGACAGAATAGATAGGCAGAAACTGATTCTGTTGATGGAAGGTTGAGAACCAGACAGCCCAATTTTGAAGAATTTTGGAACAGGAGAGGTTGTACAAGCTAGGACCTTTTTATTGGGAGCATAGGAGACTGGGGGGGGGGGATCTTACAGAAGTGTATAAAATCATGAGGGGCACGGATATGTAATGTTAAAAGATTAAATTGGAATATCTCTCTGGACATTACTGTAATTTAAGGATTAAACTGCACTGACTGAACATTCTGGAAGTGAGTGGGGACGACATTCATGCAAGAATGCGGACAACTCCCATCCCACTTAGACAGTCATTTGCTACTACTCCCTCTACCATTGTCAAATTAAACTTTCATTCAACCTCTTCCATTCAGAAATGCTTTCACAGTCATTTCCCCAAAGCTAGGTATATCACACCTACATTGTCTTGGGGAATCACCAAATCAGGAAATCATTTGCGTAACGATTCCACAGGATTAGGGCATTTTACATTTACATTATCTCAGAGGATGATCTCATTCTACCATTGTACCTTGGGTAATATGTGACTGTGAGGGAGTGGCTGGGGTTGTCTTGAGTGGCATGTGACTATGGGGGAGTGGCTGGGGGTTGAGTGGCATGTGACTGAGAGGGAGTGGCCAGAGTATCTGAGCATTGCCAACTGACCTCTATAAAGGGGATGTGTTTATTTTATTCAGGGTTTCGTTGACTCCTCTTTGCACACCTGCGAAGTGGGTCAATGTGGTCACCTAGCTTGTATCAGCTTTAATAAACTAACTGTTTGCATAAGTTAGTGTTTGCGAATTGTATCTCGTGTGTGAAACCTCAGGAAAAGAACCTAACAGATAGGGTGAATGCACTCAATCTTTTTCCCACAGTTGGGAAATCAAGGACTACAGGGCATCAGTTCAAGGTTTGAGGGCAAAGAATAAAAGCTACCTGAGGTGTAACTTTTTTTTACATAGAGGGTGGTACACCTATGGAATGAGCTAGCAGTGGAAGTGGTTGAGGCAGGTGCATTAACAACATTTAAAAGGCATTTGGATAAACACATGAACAGAAAAGGTTTAGAAGGATATGGGCCAGGTGCAGGCAAATGGAGTTGGCGTAGATGGACATTTTGGTCGGCATAGACTAATTTGGGCCAGAGGGTCTGTTGCTGTGCTGTAGGACTATATGACCCTATGATTCAATGTATAGGAAGCAAATGAGAGACAAGAAAAATCTTTTCCACACAGCAGGTAGTTTGAGCCTGGAATGCACTGCCTGGAAGTGTGATGGAGACAAATTCAGCTGGGGCATTCAAGAGGCATAATATGATGAACTTAAATAGAAATATTTTGGGGAAAAATGCAAGAAATTGGCAACAAGACAAAATGCTTTGAGACGGGTTAGCACTGCTGCCTCACAGCACCAGGGTCCCAGGTTCGATTCCAGCCTTGGGCGACTGTCTGTGTGGAGTTTGCACGTTCTCCCAGTTTCTGCATGGGTTTCCTCTGGTTGCTCCGGTTTCCTCCCACAGTCCAAAGATGTGCAGGTTTGGTGAATTGGCCATGCTAAATTGCCCGTAGTGTTAGGTACTTTGGTCGGAGGGAGGTGGGTCTGGGTGGGTTGCTCTTCGGAGGGTCGGTGTGGACTTGTTGGGTTGAAGGGCCTGTTTCCACACTGTAGGGAATCTAATCTAATCTAAAAACAAACCCGTGCAGACACGTTGGGTTGAACGGCCTACTTCTGAATCATAACAACTCAATGATTTGCCATAACCTTACCAAATGCTTCAGTAGGCTCAAGGATTGCCTACTCACATTTGTTCATGCATAGATTGGAAATTCACAAATATAATATTTCTATTCAAGAAGAAAGAGACAAAAAGAAAATAAACTGTGTCATTTAGCCTGACTTCTCCCGTAAGGAAAATGCTTCAATCCATTACTGAAGTTAAAGTAGAAAAGGATTTTTATTTCCTTAACTTGCAATCTTTTAAGATGTAACAAGCAGAATGAAGAAAGGAGAGCCAGTACCAGTCCAAAAGGTAAAGTAAGTGCTCATTGTGTTGGGGAAAACCTGTTAGCACAGATTCACAATTTGTTAGTCAGTTGGAAACAGTGAAGATAAATGGGTCTTTTTCAGTTGGCAACCCATAACCAGCAGAATGTTATGGAGATCAGTGCTTGGCCTCAATTACTTACAATCTATATTCATGACTTGGATGAAGGAACTCTATGTGGTATCTAGACTTGCTAATTATACTAAGCTAGGTAGGAAAGCAAGTTATGAAAGGGTAACAAGAGTCTGCAAAGGGAGACAAATAAATGAGTCAGTGAGCAAAGATTTGACAAATGGAGTATAACATCAGAATGCCTGAAGTTTTTCTCTTAGCAGGAAGATTGGAAAAAGCAGATAATCAAGTTAAACGGAGAAAGACTGCATAAACTTGTGGTATAGTGCTGTCCTCATAAAAGAAGTACAAAAAGTGAGTATTGTGCCACTGAGATTTATTGAGAAGTGTGAGGTGGTAGAATTGGAATGATGGATTTTATTGTTCGGGCAATGAAGTGCTGCTACATTTACATACATAGGGCCCTAGAGAGACTACACCTATAGCACTGTTAGTTTTGCTCCCAACTGAATGAAGGATATAACACAGGATGCAAATCTGATGACGGTCACTTGGCTGGTCTTGGGATAAAAAGTTATCTTTTGAGGAAATATTGAGTGAATTATTGCTATACAAATTACTTAACATATTAAAAACTCAAAGACCAGTAGGTTTATTTTTAAAAAAGGGACTCATTGAAGAGGAGGATACAAAAAGAAATGCAGTTATAATCAGGTATAGTACAGTCAAGGGAATAGACAATGTCCTCTGTGGCCAATGTCTGGAACAAAGATACTGTCACAAGCTCTTGCATTTTGGCAAAATTGGTTCAACCAGACTATGTACTGGATTTTTTGTCAGAAAGGAGAACTCTGTAAATGTTTGCTTTTCCTCTATCTTCCTTGCCAATGAAGTATTTCCAGAGGTTTCTCTCGAGTCTGGCTATGAACTCACCAAGAAGAATCTCCCTTTGTAAATCACAGGCAATGTGTAGTCAGGGCTAGATTAGAATTCAGGATGTAGTCAGGATTAGAATTCCTCTTTGGCTTCACCAATTGCTTCTAGGGACGGGGCATGTGCACTTAAGACAAAAGGACATGAACCATTTGTTTGCACCACAAGGGGCCTCACTGAGATGGTCGACTAGCTTGCTTTCTATAGTGACCTCACAGAGTCAACAGTTGTCTTCCAATTTACTTTTCCAGAAGGTGCATCCACCACTTTTTTCTTTCAGCTGGCTTTCTCCTGCCTGCTGTGTATCACTCAATCCAGTTGCCAATTTCCTGGGGTTCTGGGTAATGATAGTAGTGCAAATTTCAGGCCTGTTGCTACTGGGCTTGTCCTTAAGGATCCTGATTTTCCAGATCCCAAAATTGATTATGACAAGACAATTATAACATCAGGTGACAATGACATACCAATTACAATATGGTCCTGCCAGAACAAAATCTTTATCCTGGATAATTGGAGTTAATTGGAGTCAGATTCTGCTGCACACACAGGAACAGATGGACAGACACAAACACAAACATGATGTAACCCACTCCCTTATCCTAGGAGCCTGCAATCCTGCTTACTTGTGGGAAAGAAATAATGCAAGTCCAGGCTTGCACTCCTTTGTGAGACTTTCCTCAGCTCCTTGGCACTGCATTATTTCAACCCCCTCTGCCACTGGTTCCACACTGTCTCAGCTTTCTTACATCATCAATGTGGGGCTTGTAACAGCATCACTCACATCTTCCATTAAAATAATGCGTGGTATAGATTTTGTTATGGACCAGACCAAACCCACTTCAAATATATCAAGGAGATAGTCTAGACAAGAACTTTTATCTTATTTAAGGGCAAGGGTAAGCTGTTGTGTTCCAGATGTAATTCGATTGTTACACTCCTCGGATTTAAGCAAAACACACTTTATTCTTACTCTACAGTTAAAATACAAAGAAAAGAAAGTAGAATTGGTATAACTTTAATTGTATTGGAAAACTTAACGGAAAAATAGATTTAGCTACTAAGCAGCAACTGTTCCAATATAGTAACATCCCATAAACACATACTTGGCAAAGGCAAAGTCAGTAAAACAGGTTGTCTCACATGCGATTCTGGCAACAGGCAGAGAACCCAAGCTTTTAGCTGTTTCCACAATCAACTTCAAAACCCCAACAACTGCTGAAAGCTAAACTAAAATCCTGGTCCTGTGGGAGCCTGACTCTTTCCATTCATGCTGCTTTTATTGTTCGAACTTAAAACAAAGCCCGGGTCTCACAAGCTATTTATTTTATCAGCTTGGAGGAGACATCTTCACACCTGTGGCTCATAGAACATAGAAGAATTCAGCGCAGTACAGGCCCTTCGGCCCTCGATGTTGCGCCGATCCAAGCCCACCTAACCTACACTAGCCCACTATCCTCCATATGCCTATCCAATGCAAATCCTCTCTTCAAAAAATTCCACAACAAAATACGCCTCAAAGCCATAGTACTGTCGTAAGTTGATTTTCATTACAATAATATGTTTCCATTTTTCAAAAATTAATGACTACAAATAATGGTGCAATGATCCAGAAAGTAAGAAAAATTGTATCATTATCTATTTCGAAGTTATTTTTAAAGCACAGCCAAAAAGAAGGCTACAACATTGTTAAAATAAATGTCATATTCTTTTTTCCACCATGATAAAGTTCTTGAAAAATGAGGTTCAGATTTATATCACTTCTCATTAGTCATATTTCAATTGTTCAATATGATAACCCAAGGTGATAGGACAAGGAAGCACAATTATGGGGTGGATAAAGAAGAAACAAAACTAGCTACACTGAAACTTTAGGTATTTTTAAAAGCCATTTAATTTTTTGGCTAACCAGCAGGCGTATAAGTACCAAAGTTTGAGATGTTTCAGCAGTTTAAAATTAAACAGTCATAAAAATAAGCTTCCTCTGTTTTTCATTGGAGATGCCAGAACTCTGCACTGTGTGCTCCAACAGGACTGCAACCCTGTTAATTACATTCTCAACAATAATCTTTGTTCTGCATAACATTTATTCATTTTTCTGCTTTATCGAGTTCTTTATTCCCAAATACAGTGCTTGAAGTTCTGATATGTTTTCAAAGCTTGAAAGAAAAAAAACTACCAGATGTGTTCAGCAGACAATCACTGCATTGATTAAGCAGCCCAATCTCCAACAACTCTTTACTGTATGTAATTATACATTATGCAAATTTATATAAGATTCAATAACAATCTTCTGTTCAAATCTCAAAAGTCCCTGCCCCCACTTATACCGTGGAACTTCCAAACACAGAACCTACACTAAGTATCTAATGATTGTCTCCAATTTTTCAGAAATTCCGAAAAGAAAAATCTGCTGGATATTTTTGACAAGTTTGGTTTCCATGCTTTGTGATTTCAGGAACATGGTTGCTTGAGATTTGACAGAACCAGCACATAATATATTCATCCACATCTTCCTTCATGACTTCTATGACACAATCGAAGTTTTGAAGCAACTTCAATTATATTCAATTCAATTGAGCAACTTCTACCTCATCAGTATTCACTCAACAATGCACAGAGAATATGTGGAGCTGAAAAGGCACAGCAAGTCAGATCACATCTGAGGAACAGGAAAGGCTACCTTTCCGGTCAGGACCTTTCATCAGGAGGGCAAAGGCAGCTCAGAAAAAAATGGGAAGAGCTGGTGGAAAGGTAGCTGGGATGGTGATATGTCAATGAGTTTCGCAGATGTCTAGACGTCAAGCTCTTTTTCCACCGCCTCTGTGCCGACTTCTTCAAACTTGGATTCAACCCACTCTCTGAAGACTTTTTCTCCTGTCTCTAACAAACTCCATCCTCCTGGACGTTCCCTCCCTGCCTCATACCCTCCCTCAATCTCTTCAACTCCAACTGCCATCACAAAATCAGTTGCCTGAATCTCTCCACCCCTCTCACCTATTCCAACCTCTCCCCATCACAATGCACTGTCCTCCACTCCAACCCTAACCTCACTATTAAACCTTCTGACAAGAGTAGCACAGTATTAGTATGGCGTCCTGACCACTTCATCATTAAGGCCAGACGCTCAACTCTCTGACACCCCCTCCTACTGTTCCCTCAATTAAGACCTCACCTCTTATCACCAAATCATCATTTCCCAGACTATCAACAACCTCATCACCTCGGGAGATCTCCCTTCCACAGCCTCCAAATTGATGGCTTCCCAACCTTGCACTGCCCGTTTCTATCTTCTACCTAAAATCCACAAACCTGACTGCCCGGTTCGACCTATTGTCTCTGCCTGCTCCTGCCCCACTGAACTCATCTCCTCTTATCTCAAATCCGGCCTCTTCCCTTTGTTCCAGGAACTCTCTCCACCTACATTCAGGACACAACCCATGTTCTCTACATTCTCCAAGACTTTCAATTCCCCAGCCCCCAACACTCATCTTCACCAGGGACAATCAGTCTCTCTACAGCTGTATCCCCCTTGAGGAGGACATAAAAGCCTTCAATTTCTTCCTCTCCCGCAAGCCCATCCAGTCCCCCTCCACCAAAACTCTCATTCACTTGGCAGAACTGGTCTTTACCCCCAACAATTTCTCCTTTGACTCCTCCCACTTCCTGCAAACCAAAGGGGTGGCTATGGGTACCCGCATGGGTCCGAAATATGCCTGTCTCTTTATAGGAAACGTGGAACATTCCCTCTTCCACAGCTACACCAGCATCATCCCTCGCCTTTTCCTCCACTACATTGATGACTGCATTGGCATTGCCTCATTCTCCCACGAGGATCTTGAACAGTTCATTAACTTCACCCACACCTTTCATCCAAACCTCAAATTCACTCAGACCATCTCTGACACCTCCCTCCCCTTTCTGGACCTCTCTGTCTCCATCTCCAGTAACCGACTTAGATATCCATTTCAAACTCATCGAGTCCCACAGGTACCTCGAATACACTTCCTCTCAACCATCTCCTATAAAAATACAATTCCATACTCCCAATTCCTCTGCCTGCACCGCATCTGCTCCCAGGATGAAGGATCCCACTCCAGGACATCCCAGATGTCTTCCTACTTCAAGGACCATAATTTCCCTTCTCCTGTGTTTAATAATGCCCTCAACCGTATCTCCTCAATTTCTCGCTCCTCTGCACTCCAAATCCCTCCCCCCAGCCTCAATAAGGATAGAGTCCCCTGGTCCTCAAATACCACATCACCAATCTTCAAATCCAATGGATCATCCAGTTTCACCACCTGCAGTCAGACGCCACCACCAAAAAGAAATTTCTTTCCCCACCCTATTTGCTTTCTGCAGGAACCATTCTCTCCTCGACTCCATCATCAATTCCACACTCCCCACTAACCTCTCCTCCATACCTGGCACCTTTCCCTGCAACCACAAAGTGCAATACCTACCCCTACACCTCCCCTCTTACCTCCATCCAAGGCCCCAAACAATCATTCCAAATCTGGCAGAGATTCACCTGCACTTCTTCTAACCTAATCTATTGCATCCGTTGCTCCCATCAGAGGGACCAAGTGTAGGCTTAGGGACTAGTTTGCAGAGCATCTGCATTCTGTATGTTCCAATTAACAGCAACTTCCAGTTGCCAGCCATTCCAACTTCTTCTCCCACTCTCCTGGTGACATGTCCATCCTGGGCCTCTTCCAATGTCAAAATAAGGCCACAGGTAAACTGGAGGAACAACACCTTAAATTCCACCTTGGGGGTGTACAGCCCAATGGCCTCAACATAAAGTTCACCAGCTTCAAAATGTCCCCAACCCTCAACCTCATCCCATGTCCATCTTCCTTCTCACCTATCCGCTCCAAACTTCCCACTGACGATTCACAACTATACTCTATCTGCATCCACCTATCACCATCCCATCTATGTTTCCTTCATCCACCTATCACCACCCCACCTACTTTTCCTCCAGCCCTATCTCCTTTCCTCTATTTATTTGAGCTCCCTTCTCCCTCCCCAGTCCTGAAGAAGGGTCCTGACCCGAAACATCGACTGTCCTGCTCCTCTGATGCTATCTGAACTGCTGTGCCTTTCCAGCTCCACACTGATTTCCAGTATATGCAGTCCTTACTATCTCCAACATACAGAGAAGCCTGCCCTCTTTTAAAGTGATCTTCAGAAACAGATTAAATAATTGACACAGGGATAAAGAAAACACAACTTATGAAATAGATAACTACATAATTCATTCATTCCTTCCTCGCAATTAAATCACACTAACTTTCAGATGCATTTAGAATCACTATTTTAAAACATTTACAGAGAAAAGTGGCTAATATATTGATTCCACTTTTGCATCTTTCTCAACGTTTGACCTCCAAACTGGTCAGAGCGAATGTATTACTGCATCATGTTAGAAACAATATGCACCAGCTTTAAACATCATTATGATATTCATAAAAAATTGAAATATCAATTTGAATGTGATAGCCATGTAAAATACAGAATTCATGGAGTAATCATAACTGAATGTAAAAAGAATGCAACAAGTCTAATACTTCAATCCTCCATCTCAGTCAACTTGCAACTATAAGCAGCAGCTGAATAATTCAAACTGCACATGCAATTAGCTTCAAAGAGTCAACATTCTTCAATTCACTATGTTAAGTGATGACAATATTCAAGATCAAGAACCAAGACAACCAGGTCATCTACAATTCTTACAATGACAGGAAATAAAATTGAAGCAGCTTCCTACAGTGTATTTTACAATTAAGACAGTTATGAAGCTTTTTAATTAGCAAAATGCTTGCAACAATACAAACCGTCCACAGAATTATTTTACTCATACTTCAGAGATTATTCTAATAGAGCAGTGTGTTTTGGATTCTTAATTGAAGTTGCAAATCACTCAAAGCAATTGGAAAGATTTTGCATGCATATTTCCTATACAATAGTCAAGATGAACTTTAATTTTACCTAGTTTATTGTAACTGACCTCACAGCAAGATTGGACATTTCATAAAAGCTTAATGGACCACAAATATATTAACAAACTGGCTAATGAGGATACAGCAGTCAACCACAAAATATTTGAAGTGTTTTCTAAAGTAAAATTAAACCTCAACACACTTGTATTCAATTATCATTTCTGTCATCCTGTTCAGTGTTGTTTCAAAAGTGCAGGCAGCCTTATCTAAAATGTGTACAGTTAACAGTGATTTTCAATATTTCATCGCTCCCTCTCACAGTACTCAAAAGTTAAACGGTCAGTAGTAACTGAAGCTATTAGCTCATAATCACTGTAATAATTGATGTCATCTTGAGATTTCTAAAAAGTGAATTATTGTACTCAAAATAAATGCTGGTAGCATTGGTGCATGAAATAAAATATTTGACTATTTTGGACGCCAGTGCCAACTTCATGCACCCACCCCGTACAGTAAAATATAATGCACCATATTTGCTGTTGCACAGAATCTAACAGCATCTCTTGGCAGTTAGACTCTTACTCTTCAGCTTCAAAATGCAGGAGCTACAAAATAATATGGCGAAACAAACAGAGTTGAGCAAGCAGGCAATCAACTAAATTCAAGGAACAGGGAAATAAACTGTCAAGTGGTTTAGTAGAACGGTGAAATAAAAGATGGATCATGCATACAGAAAAAGAATTAATGAGAGGAATATGATTAGAATAAGTAACGATTAAAAGGAGACTGGAAGGAAAAAAATTATTTAAATTCAATATTCAATATTTTTATCGTCTCAAGTAATAGAAGTCTCAAGGAATGTGACTTCAAACTTTTCAGCATGGAAACAGACCCTTCGGTCCAACCCATCCACACCGACCAGATATCCCAACCCAATCTAGTTCCACCTGCCAGCACTTGGCCCATATCCCTCCAAACCCTTCCTATTCATATACCCATCTAAATGCCTTTTAAATTTTGCAATTGTACCAGCCTCCACCACTTCCTCTGGCACCCTCTGCGTGAAAACGTTGCCCTGTAGATCTTTTTTATATCTTTCCCTTCTCACCCTAAACCGCTGCCCTGTAGTTCTGGACTTCCCGACTCCAGGGAAAAGACTTTGCCTATTTATCCTATCCATGCCCCTCATAATTTTGTAAACATCTATAAGGTCACCCCTCAGCCTTTGATGCTCCAGAGAAAACAGCCCCAGACTGTTCAGCCTCTCCCTATAGCTCAAATCCTTCAACCCTGGCAACATCCTTGTAAATCTTTTCTGAACCCTTCAAGTTTCACAACATCTTTCCGATAGAAAGGAAGACCACATTGCACACAATATGCCAACATCTATGACTCTATAACTTTCAGTGCCATGGAGAATGACAAGCAATTATTAGTACTAATTACATCATACGAAAAGTATCCGGGCTTACTGTAATTATCCCTTCTCAAAATGTTGGAAATACCATCAAGTAACAGTACCTTCATGACATTCAATGCATGTTCAAAGTGAGGTGGAGAGTAAAACATTATTTTAACAGTGGACTGAATCTGGATAGCAACATTTGGATATTGGCAGTTAACTATGCAAATCACTGTGCATCACTGGTCTGTTATTTTAACAGCAAAACAGAGCTATTAGTTGCAAACAAAACCTATTTTGATTCAGCACAAACTCTTAACATCTCTGAAGTTCTGGCAAGCTACATGTTTTATGCTTAGGATCCACATTCACTAAGAACCAATTAAAATTATCATTTGTAACTCCTTTCATGCTGGATGAACTGGTACTAAATTTGGATATCATTCCTGATTGCTGATGGAGATATTAGAAATTTCACCTTTCTAAAAAAAACTACCTGCCTTCCTGTTTTTCTCTAAGTTTTTCTCCCTATTTCTTTATTTTCCTGTACCTGACCTGACATTGAATTTATCCATTCTGATTTATTTCTTCTCCAATTTTTTGTTATTCATTCCACAATCCTTCAATCTTATTAATAGGGGCGATCCACTTATACATCCTGTTCACCCATTTTCTTTGCATGTTATCAACTCTCTTTTTATACACTTTTAGCATGACAATTGCAAAGGCCTAAATGTGCACAAGTATGACCAAATAATGATATAATTGTATGTTCTGCTGCAACAAAAACAGAGACATTGTCACCACTGTTAGATGCACTGATGAGTAAACTAATGTTTTGAAATTATTATTTTCCCATTAGCTGTAATTCCATGGATTCAGGCAAGTTTCTCTTTCAAGGATAGTGGAAAAGCTAGTACCTTATTGGATTACTGCAACTAAATTAGTTTGGTTGTAATCTCAAATTCAGCCTGTGTGTGCACTTGTGGTGGCAATGTGAACCCATAAACATTGGTTAAATTGACCTATTTAAAATCACACCATCAATAAATCAAATACAATACAGCCTTTCTTTAACTTCTCAAAAGTGTTGAGAGAATAGAAATGGATCAACGCACTGATCATTGACCTACAGATACAATTTCATTACTTTCAAATTGTTTTGCATTCAAAAAGAAATATCACAGTTTCATAAAGAAATTATTTTGATTGGTGTCTTTATGAAATAACAACTGTTTAGCACAAATCTTTAGAAGTTAATGTTTTACTTGATATATTTGACACATTTCACACAATAATTTGAGGAACTTTTGAGGGTAGGAAGTGAGGTTGAAAAATATACATTATATTTAAAGAGATGTTTTAATGGCTGAAGGTGGATGTGCAGAAATAGGTTCATTCTAAGCCCATTAAAACTAGGGCAGTTATAACTAAAGGTTGAGATGGAGTCTCAGAACCGATACAAACAAAGCAGATGTCAATTGCTTACATATTCCACATGTCAGATGAGAAAAATACCAGTCATCATTACGCAAGAATGATGCTTGCTTAACAGTTTTTGATAAATGAAGAACTTTTGAAAGTAGAATTTTGCAGAATTATCCTTGAAAAAGCTTTACTTTGAAGTGACACAGTTAGTACTGGTAGATTTACAATGTTTTGCACAGTCATGTTTCATGCATATTGAGACACTATTCAACTGGGGTTGCCTCAGGAGCCAAATACTCATATATGCCAGCCCCAAATAACTAACAGAAGATGAAAAATCAATTCCTTTCCCTACAAAGTAAAGCGAACAATTCAGAAACAACACATATTGGAATTACATGTAGAAAAAAGAATTCATTTGGCAAGGACTCATCTTAAAATGGAGTTGTATTCAGTACTTTATTATAAGAACCTGAATTACAAAAAAGAGAAGTTCGGAGTAGTGATGGGTTTAGAAACGGAAGTGGGATACAAATGCAAAAGAGGGATACAACATGTTTAGCTGAAAGTGTGATGTTCACTTTTCAGGCATTTTGTATAGGGGGGGGCATAGAGATACCAATATTTTAAATAAGCAGTTACAATAAGCAGCTTCAGCTTTTGAAGAAACGATCTTCTCTAAAAGCAACAGCTGAGCGTACTCCATAAAGATTCATCAAGTAAAACACATTTTTCACGTTTTAATGCTACAAAGTGCTAGTTATAACCTCTTCAGAGGCAACCACTTAAAATGTGTGGAAGAATGACTTCACACCATCAATTTACTTGAAAATACTGTAATCTAAATGTGTGTACAACCAAGAATTGCTGAATGAGTGGCCGAACATATTTCAGTTTCCTACCCTCCAATTAAACAAAGTATTGGTGATAGAGGACTCAGACAATTGGGTTGACTTATTTGAATCACTAAACCCATTGGGAAAATTTAGGTTTCCCTGAAAAACAAATAAGTTGACAATTGGGTTAGAGCATTGCCATGAATGCTAACCCGCACAAGGTCACTGATGGCAAATGCAGCAACTCAATTTCAATTCTGGTTATGATAACTTATCTCAACACAGGTTCAGAATCAAGTTACTCTAGTTTGTATGCCTTAATGCTAAACTAGCCTTTAACTACTACACTAGGGAGGACTTCTTGGGATGCTTCCTTTCAATACATGACTATATTAATTTAAAAAGTACACCAAGCAAGCCTTTAAGACTATGATGAAAAATATAAAGGTGAAGCATAAAATTCAGAATGAGGTTTGATAATCAATGAGGTTGCGCTGCCATAGCCTGAATTTCTAATGGAAATAGTCCTTGTGGGTGATCCTTGTTACACGTGTCACCCTCAGATGATAAACTAATGGCATCTTATTCATATCATTTTCAATGGAATTCAATGGAACAATTTCAATGGAACACCTTGGATATACACCCATAAGTTTTACACTTTTATTTGGAAGTATTTCATGCATGATTAACATCTAATTTTGCAGATTTTAGTATACTCTGTTGTTACTGTAGTCGTATTTGAAACAAAGATCTGCAATACCCAATGGGTATTCCTACTGATCTATACTACATCTCCTAATAAGGCTTGTTTGAAAAGTGCTGAGAAACAGTGATTTACATTTTGCACAGGCAGTGCCTACAACCTTGAGATCACTGTTTTGGACCTTTCACAATCTGCTGTTAAGACATTATTGGCAAATATGTTCAACGCTGACTTGCCATGTTTTGGTTAAAAACAGAGGAAGTATCAGTTGGTATTTTCCAGGAAAGTTCAGATCTCTGACAATAAAATTTTGGCAAGATTAACAATGTCTCACCACCAAATATTAAAGCATTTTTGGTAGTGCATTGTTTAACCTCTTGGATAAAATAGATGGGTATGTCAGATTTTCAAAAAGCATCGCAAAACAGCAAATGAATTAAGGTCAGAGAATCTGGCACATGCAAAGTTAAAGAACATTTGGACATAATTATGGTCACATAATTAAATGCTTTGAATGTTTTGCAGAAATCTCAATTACTGTGTAGGATTTTTGGAGATGTCTACTCAGAATAAAAACCAGATTCACTTAAAAAAGCCAACTCAGGAACTAAACCACAGAACTCAAATGTTCAAACCATTTGCATTGAAAGTAATTAAGGCAGACATCATGGATATTTCTAAGGCAATCGCAATGTGTGGGTAGAATTCAGAAACCGCAAGGGTAAAAAAAAACATAGTTGGAGTTATGTACAGGCCTCCAAACAGTTGTGAGGTGCTGGGGCACAAGATACACCAGGAGACAGAAAAGATGTGTAGGAAAGGCAAAGTTACAGTAATCATGGGAGATTTCAATATGCAGGTGGGCTGGGAAAATCAGGTTGGTAGTGGATTGCAAAAAAAGGAATTTGTGAAATGTCCATGAGATGTTTTTTGAAGCAGCTTGTGGTGAAGCCCACTAGGGAACAGACAATACTGGATGAAGTTTTGTGCAATGAGGCAAAATTCACAAAGGTGAAGGAACCCTTAGGAAGCAGTGATAATAATGATTACATTTACCCTGCAATTTGAGGGGGAGAAAATAGAATCAGAGGTAACCATGTTTCAGCTGAATAAAGGCAATCACAGAGGCATGAGGGAGGAGCTGGGATGTGGGAGTTTAGGGAGTGTGTCCAGGTTACTGATGATTACATCTGCAGGAAGTGTCTTTGGTTGCGAATCATATCAGATCACATGGATTGGCTGGAGCAGCAGTTAGAGGCAATGAGGAATTTACAAGAGCTATGGGGTCTGATGGATGGCAGATATAGATAGGGAGAAAAACCACAGATACAGTCAGGTGGATGGGTTAACTCCAGAAAGGGCAGGAAGGGCAGGCAGGTAGTGCAGGAGTTTCCTATGGCTATCCCCATCTGAAACAAGTATACTGTTTTGGAAAATGTAGGGGCTGATGCACTCTCAGGGGAATATAGCATGAACAGCCAAGTTTCTGGTACTGGGAATTGCTCTAATATAATGAGGCGTATGTCGGGTTCCAAGCGATTGATTGTGATAGGGGACTCTCTAGTCAGAAGCACAGACAAACATTTCTGCAGCCAGCAATGAAAAATCAGAATGGTGTTTTGCTTCCCTGATACCAGGATTAAGGATATTTCAGAGAGGGTGCAGAACGTCTTCAAAGGGTAGAGGGACCAGCAGGAGGTCATTGTATACATTGGAACTAACAGCATAGAAAGGGAAAAGGATGAGATTCTGAAGGAAGAATATAGAAAGTTAGGCTGGAATTTAAAAAGGAAGTCCTCAAAATTGGTAATATCTGGATTACTCCCAGTGCTATGAGCTAGTAAGGGTAGGAATAGGAGGATAGAGCAGATGAATGCATGGCTGAGGAGCTGGTGCAGGGGAGAATCTCTTCTGTAGTAGACGTGCCCTGTACAAGGAAGACAGATTGCGCCTGAATTGGAATGGGACTAGTATACTGGCAGGGAGACTTGCTAGAGCTGCATGGGAGGATTTAAACTAGGAAGGTGGGGAGTGGGGGGGGGAGGGCGTGGTGGGACCCAGGAAAATAGTGAGGAAAGAGATCAATCTGAGACTGGTACAGTTGGGAAAAGGAGCGAGTTAAACACTCAGGGCAGGCAAGAACAAAGCAGAGAACAAGATAGAACTGATGAATTAAACTGCATTTATTTCAATGCAAGAGGCCTAACAAGAAAGGCAGATAAACTCAGGGCATGGTTATAAAAATGGCACTGGGATATCAAAGCAATTACATAGATGTGGATCAGAGATGGACATGACTGGTAGCTTAATGTTCCAGGATACAAATGCCACAGGAAGGATAGAAAGGTGGGGGGCAAGAGAGGAGGGGGGAGTGGCATTTTTGATAAAGGATAGCATTACTGCTGTACTGTACTGAGGAAGGATATTCCTGGGTATGTATCCAGGGAAGTTATTTGGGTGGAATTAAGAAATAAGAAAGGGATGATCACCCTATTGGGATTGTATTACAGGTTCCCTAATAGTCAGTGGGAAATTGAGAAACAAATTTGTAAGAAGACTTCAGTTATCTGTAAGAATAATAGGGTAGTTATGTTAGGGGATCTTAACTTCCCAAATGTAGACTGGGACTGCCAGTGTGTTAAGGGTTTAGATGGAGAGGAATTTGTTAAGTATGTACAAGAAAATTTTCTGATTCAGTATGTGGATGTACCTACTAAAGAAGGTGCAAAATTGAACCAACTCTTTGAAAATAAGGCAGGGCAGGTGACTGAGCTGTCAATGTGGGAGCACTTTGGGTCCAGCGACCAAAATTCAATTAGTTTTAAAATAGTTATGGAAAAGGATAGACAAGATCTAACAGTTGAAGTTCTAAATTAGAGGAAGGCCAATTTTGATGGTATTAGACAAGAACTTTCAAAAGTTGATTGGGGGCAGATGTTCGCATGTGAAGGGATGGCTGGAAAATGGGAAACCTTCAAAAATGAGAACCCGGGAAGCAAATACTGTTAGGATGAAAGAGAAGGCTGGTAGGTGTAGGGAATGCTGGATGACTACAGAAATTGAGGCTTTGGTTCAGAAAAAATGACATATATGTTAGATATCAACAGCAGAGATCGAGTGATGGCTTAGAAGAGTATAAAGACAGTAAAAGTATACTTGAGAGGGAAATCAGGCGGGAAAAATTGGGTCGCGAGATAGCTTTGACAAATAGGGCGAAGGAGAATCAAAAGGGATTTTATAAATATATTAAGGACAAAAGGGTGACTAGGAAGAGAATAGTGCCCCTCAGCAAGGCCTATGTATAGAGCCGCAGGAGATGGGGGAGATACTAACGAGCATTTTGCATCAGTGTTTACTGTGGAGAAGGACATGGAAGATATAGAATGTGGGGAAATAAGTGGTGACATCTTGAAAAATGTCCATATTGCAGAGGTGGTGGTGTTGGATGTCTTGAAAAACATAAAAGTGGTTAAATCCCCAGAACCGTTGAACTCTGTGGAAAGCTAAGAAAGTGATTGCTGGGCCACTTACTGAGATATTTGTATCATCGATAGTCACAGATGAGGTGCCAGAAGAGAGGAGGTTGGCTAACATGGTGCCACTATTTAAGAAAGGTGGTAAGGAAAAGCCAGGGAAGAGGGGTGGGGGAGTCCAGAACTAGAAGCAATTGGTTTAGGGTGAGAGGAAAAAGATTTAAAAGAGACCTGAGGGGCAATTTTTTTTCACACGGAGGGTGGTGCACATATGCAATGAGCTGCCAGAGGAAGTGGTGGAGGCTGGTGCAATTAACCCATTTGAAAGGCATCTGGATGAGTATATGAATAGGAAGGGTTTAGAGGGATATGGGCCAAGTGCTGGCAAACGGGACTAGATTAGGTTAGGCTTTCTGGTTGGCATGGGCGAGTTGGACCGAAGGGTCTGTTTCCGTGCTGTACATCTCTATGACCCCATGACCGAGATAAGAGTTTCGCAGGAAAGACAGTGGAACAGCAATGGCAGGAGTTTCTGGAAATAATTTACAAGACATAGCAGAGATTGATCCCGAGGAAAAAGAAGCATAGTACAGGAAACATGAGGCAACCATGGCTGACAAGGGAAGTCAGGAATAGCATAAAAGCAAAAAAGAAAGCATGTAAGGTGGCTAATGGCAGTGGGAAACCAAAAGGTTACAAACAGCAACAGAGGGCAACAAAAAAAAGATAAGGAGGGAGAACATTAAATATGGGGGTCAGCTCGCCAGTAATATAAAGGAAGAGTTTCTTTCGATATATGAATGGCAAAAGTGAGGCAAAATTTCCAGGCCGATTAACCGAACCTCGGTCGTGAGTGAGATCTTGGAATCTACTGTAAACAATGAGATTTCTGAATACTTGAAAGAGCATGGTTTCATCAAAGGGCGGTCATGCCCAAAATTTCTGCTCGAATTCCTTGAGGAAGTAACAAGCTGATTAGACCAAGGAGAGCCAATGGATTTTATCCATCTGGACTTCAAAAAGGCCTTTGACAAGGTGACACAAAGGCGCTATTGAGTAAGATAAGGGCCGGTGTTGTTAGAGGGAAGAGGCAAGCATGGATAGAAGTCTGGCAGAAAGCAGACAGAGGGGATAAAAGGGTCTTTCTCAGGATGGCAGCCACTGACAATTGGTGTTCCACAAGGGTTAGTGGTGGGACCACAACTTTTCACTTTATACAATAATGATCTAGATGAAGGAATTGAGGGCATTCTAAATTTGCAGACAAGGCAAAGATAAGTAGAGGAACAAGTAGCAACTGAGGCGGGAGGCTGCCAAAGGATTTGCACAGGTTAGGAGAGTGAACAAAGAAGTACAGGTAGAGTATAACGAGGGAAAGTGTGAGGGCATGCACTTTGGTAAGAAGAATAGAGACATGGACTATTTTGTAAGTGGGGAGAAAATTTAGAAGTCTGAAGTACAGAGACTTGGGAGTTTTAGTCCAGGATTTCTCGCAGGGTAAACTTGCAGGTTGGGTCAGTAGTTAGGAAGGCAAATACAACAATGGCATTTATTTTGAGAGCACTTGAATATAAATATACTTCTGAGGCTCTAGAAGGCTCTGGTCAGACCATATTTGGAATATTGTGTGCAGTTTTGGGCCCCCTATCTCAGGAAGGAGTGTGTTCAGAGGAGGTTCACAAGAATGGTCCCAGCAATGAAAAGCTTAACATATCAGGAATGTTTGAGGACTCTGGCTTTATACACTATGGAGTTTTTAAAGAAAGGGGGGGATTTAATTGAAACTTACAAAGTACTGAATGGCCTGGACAGAGTGGATGAGGCGAAGACGTTTCGATTGGTAGGAGAGACTAAGACCTGAGGGCACATCCTTAGAGTAAAGGGAAGACCATTTAGAACGGAGATAAGGAGAAATTTCTTCAGCCAGAGAGTGGTGAATCTATGATTTCATTGCCACAGAAGGCTGTGGAGGTAGGCCATTGCATACATTTAAGTAGATAGGTTCTTGATTGTCAAGGGGAGCAAGGGTTACGGGGAGGAAGTGGGGAAATGAGGTTGAGAAACTTATCAGGGAGGAGAAAGTGAGGACTGCAGATGCTGGAGATCAGAGCTGAAAATGTGTTGCTGGAAAAGTGCAGCAGGTCAGGCAGCATCCAAGGAGCAGGAGAATCGACGTTTCGGGCATGAGCCCTGGAGAAGGGCTTATGCCCGAAACGTCGATTCTCCTGCTCCTTGGATGCTGCCTGACCTGCTGCCTGACCTGCTGCGTTTTTCCAGCAACACATTTTCAGCTGAGAAACTTATCAGCCATGATTGAATGGCAGAAGAGACTCAATGGGCTGATTGGCCTAATTTTTGCTTCTATGTCTTATGGTCTTATAATTATTTCAATTATTGCTTTACAGTCATTATCTGCTTGAATAAATCAGGCTTAAAAAAACTTACTCGTCATTCATTACAAAGATACAGTTTTCTTGGGATGTATGTCCTGTCACCGGATGCTTGCAGGTTACCTTCCACTCATTATGACTGCAGGGAAGAAGAAAATGAAAAAGATCTCAATTTGTGATTTCAATACCTTAATCGTTATTTCTCAATTATCAAGATAACCTAATCAATTCATTTTGCATCATGTACTAATGGACACAATTTCAAATGAGAAATTGGTTGACTTTCTATTTTGCAATCATCTTTTATCCTTAAATAATGGACATACGTTGTTTGAATTTCCATTAAATTGACTGGCTATGGTGAATTTCTGTAGTTAGCACAATCTGAACAAGCTTGGGTCATGCTAGACATAGGAACAAGGCGGCTCAGTATCCAACTTTCTCTTTCAAATTTGAATTATCTCAAATGACTTCATACTATCATCTCAAATCAAATAAATTACTAATGCCTATTATTCAAAGGAAAAAACTCTGCAGTCAGAAAATGCTTTAAACAGCCAATGCCAATTATGAGAACAAATAAGCTAATGTTTTGATTCCTCAATCGAACAGCCCTGAAATAGGGTCTACCAGTTGATGTGTCAGCTTCTCTACCCTCTTCATGGATAGTGAATGATCTGTGATTCTAGCATTTCTATTTTTGATTCCAAGAACAAAGATAATCTTTTGCACTTCAAGCCAACAGCCACCCAAAGTTGGGAAAAAAGATGTACGGTTACAAGCATTGAACCTTTTTGCTAAATCCTGTGCATTTTTTACAGTAATGTGCCGCCCTCAATGGCAATATCATCATGAGATAATAAACAAAACTGCATACACCACTTTACATTTGGTATAACTATACTCTTGCGCAAATGAAGCAAGACTTCATTATTCCTGTACTCAGGTAAGATCCTTGGGGGTTTTGCTGTACAGACATCTTGGAGTGCAGGTTCATAGTTCCTTGAAAGTGGAGTTGCAGGTAGATAGGATAATGAAGGCAGCGTTTGGTATGCTTTCCTTTAATGATAAAAGCATTGAGCATAAGAGTTGGGAGGTCACGTTGCAGCTGTATAGGACATTAGTTGGGCCACTTTTGGAATATTGTATGCAATTCTGACCTCCCTATTATTGGAAGGATGTTGTGAAACTTGGAAGTGTTCAGATAAGATTTACAAGAATGTTGCCAAGGTTAGAGGATTTGAGCTCCAGGGAGAGGCTGAATAGATTGGGGCTGTATTCCCTGCAGTGTCGGAGGCTGAGGTTTATAAAATCATGAGGGGCATCAACTAGGTTTTTTTCCCTTGGGTGGGGGAGTCCAGGAATAGAGGGAACAGGCTTAGACTGAGAGGGGAAAAATTTAAGAGAGACCTAAGGGGCAATTTTTTCACGCAGAGGGTGGTGCCTGTATGGAATGAGCTACCAGAGGAAGTAGTGGAGGCTGGTACAATTACAACATTTAAAAGGCATCTGGATGGGTATGTGAATAGGAGGGGTTTAGAGGAGTATGCATCAAATGCCGGCAAATGGGACTAGATTAATGTAGTATATCTGATTGTCATGGACAAGTTGGACTGGGGCGGCACGGTGGCACAGTGGTTAGCACTGCTGCCTCACAGCGCCAGGGACACGGGTTCAGTTCCCGCCTCAGGCGACTGACTGTGTGGAGTTTGCACGTTCTCCCCGTGTCCGTGTGGGTTTCCTCCGGGTGCTCCGGTTTCCTCCCACAGTCCAAAGATGTGCAGGGTCAGGTGAATTGGCCAGACTAAATTGCCCATAGTGTTAGGTAAGGGGTAAATGTATGGGTGGGTTTCGCTTCGGCGGGTCGGTGTGGATTTGTTGGGCCGAAGGGCCTGTTTCCACACTGTAATGTAATATAATCTAATCTCATCTAATCTAATCTAATCTAATCTCAAGGGTCTGTTTCCATGCTGTATATATCTCTGACTCTAATACCCTAAATCCTCTTTCAATAAAGAGAAATTACTCCATTAGCCTTCCTAATACCTATAACAACAAATGCTAGCAATCACAGAGGGTCAGACACCATCCCTGCAGAAACAGCAAGCTAATGTTTCAAGTCTAGATGACTCTTCAGATCTGATGAAGTGTCATCTAGATTTGAAACATTAGCTTACTCTCTAGCATTTGTTGTTTTCAGTACAGATTCCAGCATCTGCAGTAATTTGAGCTTTCCTAATAGGTTGCTGCACTTGATAATAGCATTCAGTGACTTATCATCAAGATTACCTTAGTCCCTTTTGCACATTTACATTTTCTTACCATTTAAGCAATACTGTGCACAAGTGTTCCTCACACAAAAGTGGATAACATCACATGTTTACACATTATTTTTCATCTGCCATGTTCTTGTCCACTCAATGAGCCTGTGCAAATCTTCCTGAAGCTGTTTTATGTCCTCCTCTCAATACACACCAGTTAGCTATGTATCCACCCAAAACTTAGAAATATTATATTTGATCCCAACCTCCAAATCATAGATTTTTATTGTAAACATCTGGGGTCCAAGTACTGATTCTTGCAGTACCCACTAGTTGCAGCCTTTCAATGCAAGAATGAACCACTTATTCTTACTCTGTTTTCAATATATTAGCTAATCATTAATCATGCCATCAAGTTACTTCCTTTCCTAATCTTACTATCAAGCCTCCTTTTTGGGGGCTTAACCAAAAGCCTTCTGAAAATATAAGTATACCACATTCTCCTGGCTCTTCTTTATCAGCGTTGTTAGTAACATCTTCAATCGACTCCAAAAAGTTCATCAAATACAATGTATGCTGTCTCGGCCTAATCAGATCAAAATCAACTATATGTAATAGATAAGTGGGTGACATGCCAGGCCATGAGGATGTACACTGTGCTGGAGTACAATTCTGCTGCTGTTGATAGCCCACAGTGCCTCATGGATGCCCACTCATCTTTATACTAAATTCCAGAATTTTCCCTGCTACTGATAAAAGGCTGGTAGGTCTGTAGTTCCCGGTTTTCTCTCTTGCTCCCTTCTTAAATGGTGACTTGACATTTGTTACTTTCCAATGTGCAGGAATCATCCCAGAATCTAAGAATGCTGGAAGATAATAAATGCATGAGTGATCTCTATAGCTACCTCCTTCAACACTCTGGGATGTAGACAATCGGATCTTAGAGTTATCAATTTTCAACCCTATAATTTCTCTAGTTCAACCTTCTTAATAGCGTCTCGTTTTCCTTAGCCACTTGCATCTCTACTTCTGGGATATTCTTGTATAATTCTCAGTAAAATAAACACAAAGTAATAATTTAAAACAAAAATAGAAATTGTTTGAGAAACTTAACAGTTCTGGCAGCAGCTGTGGAGAGAAAACAGAGTTAACATTGAGTCCAGTGATCATTCTTCAGTTTCAAATATGGTTTAACTAAGCCTCGATTAGAAGTTTACCGTAGTTAATTTATAATTTTTCTCCCTCTAAATACAAAACCTCATGCCTGGTGTGTTTCTTTGCTGTTATGTTAATCTGTGTCACTAAGTGTAGTGATATATATATAAATAATAAAAATCTGGAATTAAGAGTCAACTGATGACCATGAAATAATTGTCAATTGTTGGAAAAACGTGTCTGGTTCACTGATGTCCTTTAGGGAAGGAAATATGCCATCCTTACCTGGTCTGACCTACATGTGATTCCAGAGCCACAGCAATGTGGTTGACTCTCAACTGCCCTCTGAAATGGCCTAGCAAACCACTCAGTTGTATTGATTGCTAGAACATCACAACAAATAAACAAAACCAGACGGACCACCTGGTATTGACCTTGGAACTGGGAAAGACAACGGCTAAAACACAAACAGCCCTGTCAACCATGCAAAATCCTCTTTATCAACATCTGGGGGCTAGTGCCAAAACTGGGAGACCTGTCTCACAGACTAGTCAAGCAACAGCCATTCTTACAAAATCATACCTTACAAATAACACCTCAGATAGCATCATTACCATCCCTGGATATGTCCTGTCCCACCAACAGGAAAGATCCAGCAGAGGTGGTGGCACAGTGGTATACAGACAAGAGGCAGTTGCCCTGGGAGTCCTCGACATACACTCCAGACTCCATGAAGTCTCAAGGCTTTAGGTTAAACACGGGCAAGGAAACCTCTTACTGATTACCATATATCATCCTCCTTTGACTGATGAATCAGTACTCCTCCATGTTGAGCAACACTTGGAGGAAGCACTGAGGGTGGCAAGAGTGCAAAATGTACTGTGGGTGGGGGATTTCAATGTTTACTACCAAGAGTGGCTCGGCAGTAGCATTAATGATCGAGCTGGTCGAGTCCTAAGGGATATAACTACTGGACTGGGTCTGCAGCAGATGGTGAAGGAACGAACAAGAGGAAAAAACATACTTGACCTCATCCTTACTAATCTGCTGGCTGCAGAAGCATCTGTCCATGACAGTATAGATAAAAGTGACCACTACACTGTCCTTGTGGAGATGAAGACCCACCTTCACATTGAGAATAACCTCCATCGTGTTCTATAGCACTATCACTGTGTTAAGTGGGACAGACTTTGAAACGATCTAGCAACTCAAGAGTGGGCATCCATGAGGCACTGTGGGCCAACAGCAGCAGAACTGTACTCCAGCACAATGTGAAACCTCATGGCCTGGCATGTCACCCACTTATCTATTACATCAAGCCAGGAGATCAACCCTGGTTCAATGGAGAGTACAGGAGGGCATGCTAGGAGCAGCATCGGGCACATATAAAAATGAGGTATCAACCTGGTGAAGCGACCAAACAGGACTACTTGTTGAGCTAAGTGATACCACAACCAACAGATCAGATCTAAGCTCTGCAGTCTTTCCACATCCAGTCTTGAATGGTGTTAGACAATTAAACAACTCACTGGAGGAGGTAGCTCCACAAATATTCCCACCCTCAATGATGGAGGAGTCCAGTACATCAGTGCAAGAGATAAGGCTGATGTATTCGTAACAATCTTCAGTCAGAAATGCCATGTGGATAATCCATCTCAAGATCCTCCAGTGGTCCCCAGCATCACAGATACCAGTCTCCAGCCAACTCAATTCACTCCACGTGATATCAAGAAACAGCTGGAGGCAATGAGTTCTGATAACATTCCAGCAATAGTACTGAAGATGCTTGCTCTCGAACTTGCCGCTTCCCTAGCCAAGCTCTTCCAGTACAGTTACAACACTGGCTTCTACCTGACAATGTGGAAAATTGCCCAGGTATGTCCTGTACACAAAAAGTAGGACAAATCCAACCTGACTAATTACTGCCCAATCAGTCTACTCTTCACCATCAGCAAAGTGATGCAAGGGGTCATCAACAGTGCTAGCAAGCAGCACCTGCTCAGAGATGCCCAGCTTGGGTTTTGTCAGGGTCACTCAGCTCTTGATTCATTACAGCCTTGGTACAAACATGGGACAAAAGAGCTGAATTGGGGCAAACACTCTGCTGGTAAAGTCATACCTGGCAATAAGGAAGATGCTTGTGGTTGTGGAGGGTCAGTCATCTCAGCTCGAGGACGCTTCTGCAGGAGTCCCTCAAGGTAGTGTCCTAAGCCCAAGAACCTTCAGCTACTTCATCAATGACCATCCCTAAGTTGTAAAGTTAGAAGTGCGGTTGTTCGCCGATGATTGCACAGTGTTTAGCACCATTCGAGACTCCTCAGATACTGAAGGAGTCCGTGCTCAAATGCAACATGATCTGAACAATATCCAAGGTTGGGCCAACAAATGGCAATCAGCATTCGCGCCACACAAATGCCAGACAATGACCATCACCAATAAGAGACAATGTAACCACCGCCCCTTGACATTCAACGGTATTAGCGTGACTGAATCCCCCACTGTCAACATTCTTGGGGTTACTATTGACCAGAAACTCAACTGGACTCACCAGGTAAACTACAGATACTGCTGCAAATAACTCACCTCCTGACACCCCAAAGTCTATTCGCCATCTACAAGGCACAAGCCAGGAGAGTGATGAAATACTCCCCATTTGCCTGGATGGGTGCAGCTCCAACTACACTTAAGAAGCTTGACATCTTCCAGGACAAAGCAACCCATTTGATTGGCACCACAGCTACAGACATTCAATCCCTCCATCACGAGCACTCAGTAGCAGCAGTGTGTACTATCTACAAGATGCATTGCAGAAATTCACCAAAGATCTTTAGACAGCACCTTCCAACCCCACAACCACTTCTACCTAGAAGGGCAAGGGCAGCAGGTACTTGGGAACACCACCACCTGCAAGTTTCCCCTCCAAGCCACTCACCATCCTGACTTGGAAATATACTGCCGTTCCTTCATAGTTGTTGGCTCAAACTCCTGGAATTCCCTCCTTACCAGTGTTGTGGGTCAATCACAGTTAGTGCCTCAAAGGTTTCATCTAACAATAAGAAATTGTACAATCTCCCCACACCCCAGTGGGACTGTTTGTTCTTTCAACTCTGACAGTTAGACACACCATTATCATGCCATTCCTACATTCCAATCACCTAATTAGTGGGCGGCACGGTGGCACAGTGGTTAGCACTGCTGCCTCACAGCGCCTGAGACCCGGGTTCAATTCCCGCCTCAGGCGACTGACTATGTGGAGTTTGCACGTTCTCCCAGTGTCTGCGTGGGTTTCCTCCGGGTGCTCCGGTTTCCTCCCACAGTCCAAAGATGTGCAGGGTCAGGTGAATTGGCCATGCTAAATTGCCCGTAGTGTTAGGTAAGGGGTAAATGTAGGGGTATGGGTGGGTTTCGCTTCGGCGGGTCGGTGTGGACTTGTTGGGTCGAAAGGCCTGTTTCTACACTGTAATGTAATCTAATCTAAAAAAAAATTTGAACTATCATCATCCTTTCTCCCCCATCACTGTGAACTCCATCTCTCTTTCTCTTTCCCTCTCTGTTTTCCCCTCACCCCCACTATTACATAAATGCTGTCACCTCCAAACTTGACGTTAGGTCTGATGAAGAGTCATCGAGACTCGAAACATTAGTTTGCTCTCTCTCCATCAATACTACCTGACCCACTGAGATCTCCAGTGGTTGTTTTCAGTAATCAGCCATAGCAACCTCTGCAATACATGTTAGATCAACAAAATGGATACTACCATCACACATGGGAATACCATTCACCAAGCACATGGCAGACACTAATGTGACTCAGCCAATGTTGTCTACATCACATCCACTCCATAACACTAAAATAGATTATCTGATGAGTACGGTTTGTGGGAGCTTTCATTTCCTACACCACATCAGTGACTACTCTTCAAAAGTACTTCATTGGTCACAAAACCCAGGAAAATTCCGAGGTGTTTAAGGCACTATGTTAAATTATTTTCTTCTACTGCTCTCCGCGCCCAGAGTAAAATACTTCCTGCCACACTCCCCCTGAAAAAAGTTAATAGTTTGCAGTTGCACAGACAAACTCCATATTCAACAAAAAAAAACTACGGACGCTAAAAATCGGAAATAATGTTCGTTGTGTGTGTTTACTATGAACAAGAACAGTATAAAGATAGTTTATCTATTCATTTGCTTTTAAGCCTTTAACCCAGGTTACAATATCAAATTTAGTTTTTGTGCACTCATTATTTGAACAGCATAGTGAAGTTTACTATATTAAGTGAATGCAAGCACTTGGTTACCACACTATTCTCTGTTGACTGAACAGTTGTTGATCATGTTTATAAGCTAAATTGCGAAGAATAACCTTGTTACAGTCATTGTAGAAACGCACATTCTACAATGTAACAGAACGTCAATTTCTACAATCTAAATAAAGCAAACTGCCAGGATGAAGCACTTTTTATTTTGGAAGTCCTTTGTAGGTGATTCAATTGCCAAACATTAACCGGCACAACACATTTGCCTTCACTTTGTTACACATTAATCATTCAAGCAAAGAATAATTTATAGGCTAAAGCCCGCACACATTTCATTTTTAACAGCATGTTTTGCACAACAACTGCAGTTCATAGTCGAAATATAAATTATGAAACATGGTTCAAACCTTCATGAATTCCTTCAAAGCACATTCCCTTTCTCAAAATACAATCAGATCCAATCAAATATTTCTAAAAATTACTTACATTCTGCTTAGTGGTAAAATAGAAAACCATAGCCTGTATTAATATTCTAATAATCTTTTAGTTGTGAAGGCATTGCTTGTCCAATTTATTATTTTTATATGAAGCGTTAAAAGATGATAAAATCCACAACAAATTAATTTGCATGCTGAAACATTCTTTTTTGAAAACATAGACATGACCCGCTTACAAATATGAAGGTTGAAGGCAAGAGTTAAGCTTATTCCACATGAGGAAAGCAAAAACCCTTTAACGGAGGTCCACCCATGATTTTTGTTTAAAGGATTTCTGAATTCCTTGTAAGTATTATTAATTAGAAAACAAGTCAAAATCAGTTTAAAATCTTTAACAACCTTGGTGGATCAAACTATGTTAACTTTAATTCTCCATTGATAAATTAAGAATCTTTGATATTGCAGAATTCCATCAAGTAAAGAAACTTCATCGGTAGCGTTACCTTTTGATCAAGCAGCGTCTTCCAAGGTTGTAATTGGAAAAAAAAAGTCTTCACATAATCCTTAACAAGGACTATTTTTTGATTGTAATAAGTTGTGGAATGCACATTGTTTGTAATTCATAATTATTTGACTAATTTAACAAGACTATTAAATCAGCTGCAGTACCAAATTTCAATAGGGTGGAAGTAGAAAAGAAATCAATGACAAATATCTTGCCTCAAAGTACATGCTTTTCAATGCCTGAGAAGTATTTCAATAACTAAGACTCTGAACTCTATTTAAGTAGTGATGATCTTGAAATAAGCACATTGGAGGATTTGTCATATGGAGGTTGATTTTCAAGGAAATCTAATGATGCCTTAACTTCAGAAACATCACCAAGACTCAAGACTGATACATTTGCAGAAAATGTTCCAGGTCAAAAACACCCTTCAGATTCTGAGTTCTCATATTAATCAGTAAAGTCACAAGTACATTTACACAAATACCCTCCCCCAGTATGTGGCAAATAAAGAATTATTCATAATTTAAATCATACCAATGGAATCTAACATAAACACAAGAAAGACTGTTGTCTGTTCACTTATACGACACCAGATTATAGTCTAACAGGTTTATTTGAAATCACAAGCTTTTGGGGCGATGGTCCTTAATCTGGCAGAAATACAAAGGCCAAGTCAGGCACTGAACTGCAGGTGTGAAGCCTCGCTCAGAATCCGTTTCCAAGTTTTAAATCAGGCTGATCTTGTTCCGGAAGCAGATACATTCAATTTTGTTCAAAAACACACAATTTGTAGTCACAGTCAGTGTAGCATTTTGCAAATTCCTACTTTCGCAACAAGGCCAGCCTGATTTAAAATTCTGAGACAGATTCTGAACGAGGCTTCACACCTGCAATTCCATGTCTGACCTGAGATGTCACCTTTTACATCTCTCCTGATTGAGGTTTGGAAAGTTAGACAGACACTGATAAAAATTTTAATTATCTCATCGCAATGACTTTAAACAGATTCTGAATTTGCAACTTAATCAATCGAAACTTGCATTGCCTTTCTAATAGAGTTCTCCATCAGATATTTTAGGTTTGTCCACTTTACTTAAACCAATTGAATGGTCCTTTGATCTCTCTGCCAATAAACTCTGTCGGTGTGCCCTCTCTTACTGCACCTGACAGAGTGTCATTCCGAAAGCTTCTGGTTTCAAATAAACCGGCCTTCCTCCTCTAGGCGGCGGGTGGTAAGGGAGTGGCGATGAAGGAGGTCCAGGACCTGCATGTCCTCAGCAGAGTGGGATGGAGAGTTAACATACTCAGCCACTGGGCGGTGGGGTTGATGGGTGTGGGTGTCCTGGAGATGCTCTCTGAAGTGCTCTGTGAGTAGGAGAGGAGACCTCATCGGAAGTAACGGATATAGTAGATGACGTGTGGAAGTGCAGGTGAAACTTTGCTAGATGGTTGGTTTGTGCGGGTACCCCGGAGATGTTCTCTGAAGCGCTGTGCAAATAGGCTCCAGTCTCCCCAGTGTAGAGGAGACTGCATCAGGAGCAATGGATACAGTAAATGACAGTTAATGGATGTGGAAAGCTCCTTTGGGTCTTTGGACGGAGGTGAGTGGGGAGGTGTGGGTGCAGGTTTTGCAATTCCTGCAGTGGCCATTTCCACCACCGACAAACGGACTCCACCACTAGAGATGTATTTCCTTCCCCACCCCTATCCGCTTTCCGTAAAGACCATTCCCTCAGTGACTACTTCATCAGGTGCAAGCCCCCCAAAAACCCACCGTCCCCTCCCAACACCTTCCTCTGCCACCGCAGGAATTGCAAAACCTGTGCTCACATCTCACCCCCTCTCACCTCCGTCCAAGGCCCAAAAGGAGCTTTCCACATCCATTAACTGTCATTTACTGTATCCGTTGCTCCCGATGTGGTCGCCACTACTTTGGGGATACTGGATGCCTACTCACACAGTGCTTCAGAGAACATCTCCAGGACACCCGCACCAATCAACCCCACCGCCTGTGGCCAAACACCTTAGCTCCCGATCCCACTCTACCGAGGATATGCAGGTCCTGGGACTCCTCCATCGCCACTTACCACCCGATGCCTGGAGGAACTCATCTTCCACCTCAGGATCCTCCAACCCAATGGCATCAATGTGGATTTCATTAGTTTCCTTATTTCCCATCCCCACTCCTTACCTCAGTTCCAACCTTCCAGCTCAACACCAACCTCATGACCCATCCCATCTGACCATCTTCCTTCCCACCTATCCGCTCCACCCTCCCCACCGACCTATCACCTTTACCGCCACTTTCATTCACCTATTGCACTCACAGCTACCTTCTCTCCAGCCCCACCCCCTTGCCATTTATATCTCCACCCCTGAGGCTCCCAGCCTCATACCTGATGAAGGGCTTTTGCCAGTAACGTTGATTTTCCTGCTCCTTGGATGCTGCCTTAATGGCTGTGCTTTTGCAGCATCACACTCTTGGCAGGAAAATTAAGTACCAAGATACCTTTTCCCAAAGTTGCACACCAACTTGTACATCTTGAGAACTATGCGCTAATCCTATTGAAGGGGGCATTAATATCTATCCAATTCAGTATGTACCTCGGTATCTAGGTTCACTGGATTATCTTTAATCTTTATTGGAACATGTCGGCCCTGTACTCTCCATTTCCTTCTTGAATGTGCCCCACTGCTCTGACACAGATTTACACAAAGTATCAACTACCGGTCCACTCTGGCCAAATCATACTATCTTCCCCCAACCTTAATATCTAGATTAAGGGTCATGTTCTTCAATCTACTTCCCAGCTCCCTAAAATTTTACTTGTAGAACCTCATCCTTTTTCTACTTATGTTGTTCATACAATACGTACCATGGTCACTCACCATTTGCCTCCCCTTCAGAATGCCCTGAAATCATTTAGTTGACATCCCTGGCCCTGGCAATCTGGAGGCAACATACCATCCTGAAGTTTATTTTGCAGTTACAGAAATGCCCAATTGCTCCCCTTAGAATTGAATCCCCTATGACTATATACCTGCTGTTCTTCCCTTTGATGCAGCTGACCTACCCATAGTGTCATGAAGTTGGCTCCTGCTTTTCCCTGCAATCATCTCCCCCACCAGGATCCAAAAAGGTATATCTGTTAGGAGGAGGATGGCCAAGGGAACTCCTGCACCATCTGCATTCCCCTACACTGCCTGGTGGTTATCCATGCTCTTTCTGCCTGTTCAGTCTTCATCTGTGGTATAACCACCTCATTGAACATCATTGATGCTCCATAGTGAATCCACCTGCAGCTCTAGCTACAAAATGCAGATTGCCAGGAGCTGCAACTCGACAACTTCCTGCTTATGTGATCACTGAGTCAACTGAAGTTTCCCCGTTTCTCCTATGATAGGAAAATCATATCTACTGTTTGGACTCTGTTAAACCACTTAGTTGCTCGCTTTTTAAAAAAATTATAATGCTTATGTAAAAAGACTATTAACTTACTTCCTTTAGACTAACGGTACTTCCCTTACTTATATTCCTTTACTATATCGGCTCTTTCACTTATTCTTGTTGTTTCTCAAATAATTTCTTCCATAAAATACACTTTTTAAATACATGAATCAATCAGCCCACCACTTTCCTGTGACGTCACAGTTTGATTTGTTTTCCCAATCAGCAGACCCTGAAGCCATTGCTGTTAACCTTGGACTCTCCTCTCTCTGCTCGACTCAATCTGAAAACTATAGGATTACAAACCTGTTAAAAAAAAAGAAAACGCTACTATCAAACAGAAAAAAATAAAAAGCACCACTCCCTCTCTGCACTGAATTTCCATGGTGCTACAAATTCCCAAAAATGCGCACACAGTCTCACTATGTGTTCTCTTCCAACTGCTCGTGCGACTTACTGATTTTACTGTATTGATTTTTTTTCTGTAGCAAAATACAAGTCTATAATGATGACTTCTCTGAGATGGTGAGCATCAATGTGCGAATACTGTCTGTTAGCGTAATTGGGGACAATTCAGTTTTAACAGAGTTTCAGTAATGAATTTGAATTGTTTTGTTATCTTTGATATACAAAAGAGGTTTCAAAGATCCTCTTTTCATGACGTATTTCAGATTATGTCTTTGTTTCAGCAAAACCTGTAGTTGAAAAGTCTTGTTCCCAAGCACACTGGAAGGTCCCATTGTGACATACCCATTCTGAGCAATATGTTCCTGGAAATTAAGATCAATGTTGAATAAACTTTGTAGGGGTCTGATGGACAGCTTCAACCATGTTATTTAGAAATTCCAATATGAATTCCTATTGAGCTTAGGTGCTTAAGCTTTCAGTTCAGGTGACATCAGTAGCCATTTTTAAGAATCCCAGCTCATTTTTAACTGTTTCTCTCAAACCAAAGTCTAAGGTTTTTAAGTTAATGAATAGTGACAGTCTACATTTTACATCACTTAAATACTATTAACTAAATATGGTTTACCTATGTTATTCATTCAGTTTTATTTCTTACTTTCCCCAATAATTCCCTTATCTTGGAGTCACCGACTTCTGTTGGGACCACCCAAAGTGTGCCTCAACCCTCTGGAATTTATTTCAATTCTCCTCAGTTCTAGCTGTTCTCAGAGGCAATATTCTTTGTTTTCTGCCTCTTGACTGTCAATGTCTCAGGCCTTTATTCTCATTACTTTCTTGATATGCCCAACCTACTCTGCTGTTTGCTTTCTTATAGTCCATAACTGTGAGGACCACTGTCAAGTTTTCCAATGGCTGCAAACTTGAACAAATCTTTCAATTTCAGTTTCCTCACAAAATTTAAACTGCAGTGAACACACTTAGCATTCTGTCTCCTTAAACTGCAGGTCCAACCTGCTCCTCGGATGCTGCCTGACCTGCTGTGCCTGACCTTCAATCTAGACTCTGCTCTCCAGCATCTGCAGTTCTCACTTTCCCCATTATTTATTTTGTCTACCTTCTCTCAGTGACCTGCACTACAAACGAAATCTAAACTGAAGCAAAACTCTCAGCAAACACCCAAATAAATTGAGACCAGAGTCTTGCTGGGCTCTTTCAATCTTCAGGATGTGGATGTCACCCACCTTGTCCCAAACAAGCCATGTTTCTCCTCTTACTACTGTTATGATCCCATTTAACTTCCAGTCAATGACTTTGCTTTGTCTAGTCTTATTACAAGTGAAGCATGTTCTTTCTTTATATCAATTTTTGATTCTAACTTTTCCTCTATTACTTTGGCACCCATCTATCTGTTCTCTAAAACTGGTACCTCTTCCATTCTTCTTTGTTCTAAGCTACTTCATGGCAAACTTGTTTGTTTGTCAATTTAATAACTCTTAAGTTCGAACTAAAGAAAAACTATTCCCCTCTTGATTTTTTTTCTCACTTTCCATTTTCCTCTGTTCTTTGCTCTGCTCTAATTCAAATCATTTAATTTCTCTTTCTCTCTCTAAGTCGTCTTGTTTTCATTTCTAACTATTTTAGCTAAATCCAGTTGTGATGGTGAATTTCAGGTTTCCTTTCTCCTAATTCTAAATGTTGGATAATAAGTTGAAGCATTTCATCCTTATAAATTCTGGCTTTTACTTCTACCTTCAATCTGCTATCTCATTCAATTTAATTTTCTTAAAGATTTCATGTCATCCAATGTTATATCTTCTACTTCAGAAAACTCTTAGCAATATTCAAAGCCTTCTTCAAATTTCATGCATTAGCCTAATCACAACAAAGCTGTCGTATGTCCAGAACTACTTTTCCCACTTTAACATTGTGATTTTCTATTATAACACAAGTATATGATGCGGCAGATTTGATTCCAACAATAAAGCTTATGTTTATTTTATGAAACAAATGAGGATAAAATAGAATAAGCCAAAGCATTTATATATGACACACATTTAAAGATTTTGAAACAGACAGGAAGCTATAATATATTATTGTCGAGAGTGTGATGCTGGGAAAGTACAGCAGGTCAGGCAGCATCTGAGGAGCAGGAGAATCAACGTTTTGGGCATAAGCCCTTCATCAGGAAATTCATACTCCTGCTCCTCAGATGCTGCCTGACCTACTGTGCTTTTCAACACCATACTCTCAACTCTGATCCCCAGCATGTGCAGTCCTCACTTTCTTTATACTACATTATTCCCAACAGCATTCCTTTCCAGTACTCAAATACCAGAGAGGGAATTCACTTCTCTTTCATCCAAAGGGTCTGACTTAGATGTGGCTTCAATCTCCAGTCTCAAAAATCTGACTGTCTCTTCATTGAGCCTTCATAGAATTGAGCTTAGATATTCTCAGATTCAAATAATTCCTTCAAGGATTTAGCCAGACACTTCTGGTCTGGAACTTTAAAATCAACCTCCTTACAATGAGGAAATCTACTTTTAAACTCTCTCTCTTTCTGAGAAGCAACTGTTTTACATAGTTCAGCCAAGACTTTTATAAACATGCAAAACTGAAACTCATAAGCCTTTTCCAAGCTACGGGTGTTCCTCTGTTCAATAGAAAATGAATAAATTACTGGCATTTTGCATGGAGTCTTATGCATAACTGTTTGCTCATAAAAATTCTCCCAAAGAAAACAAACTCCATTGCACACCAGGAATTCTCTCTTTCCCACCCCTTTTTTTTAAAAAGAAAACCCTATGGTTACGGAACTATCTGCAAATTAATTAATAGGTCCCCTTCAGACCAAATTCCACATGCCATGAGTTCAAACCCAAATTCTAAAATGATTGTTATTAAAATACAAATCACAACCCAAATACCAGAAGATGGCTTTTGGATATATTTTGACAATAACTGCATTCTACTTTCACGTTCTCTTTGCCAGTCACACTTTCATCATCATTTCTTTATGTGCTCTCATTTTTGCTCAGAGGCTCATTTGTTATATGTCATACTTGTTTAATCATATTGTCCATCATCTTTGTCATCCAAATTTTAGGTTCCCCTACTTTTTTACACTCATTTGAATACACTTAGGTTGTACCTGAAACATTGCCTATATTGGTGACATAATTCAAACCTCTATACTGCTGATGTATTTCAGTCAGTTTCATAAATAATCTTTCTTCGCTCTGGCTCAAGTTGATGCATCAATGAATGAACCACAGACACATAAGTATTTCTAATGATAGAACCATCAATAACTTTTCATTAGTGTTATTTTATTCTTTTATCCGTTTTGGTTTGGAGATATGAATTGAGAACTATGAACTGAAGATAGACTTTGGTCTGTGAGTAGCAGATTGTATCAAAATAAAGACCAAGTAAACTGGTGTCTAAGAGGATAGACTTGGAAGTTAATTGCAGATTGATTCTTGATCAATAGGTTCAACAGACTTTTTTTTACACCAGAAGAGAACGTTGAAACAAGATAGATGTTTGGCCATTAGCGTGGTCTGTAGCTCGGAACTGGTTCCAGCATGTCTGGGAGACAGCTTATGCTCGAGCAGATGCCAGAGATTGAATAGTAACTGGGACCTCATGGAGACATGTTCTGACAGGGAAAGGCCAGAGTTTGAATTGGGTTTTAGACTATTTTCTGGGAGAATGAGTTTGGCTGTTGATGCTACAACATGAAATTTGATAACTCCCTGCCTAAGCTCCCATTATCAGCTACTGGAAGGTCAGAGAAAAGATATTAAGTATTACTGACTTCACCAGGGTGAATTGGAAAAGGTAGCCCTGATCGGCATCTTCAGAAAATCTACCGAGAAACAATCATCCATGCCTATGGAACAATGCATTGAAAACCACGTCCAGTAATCTAGCCAGTTTTATTTTTTTTAATCCCTTAATGTTTTCTGCCTTTTATGTAACTGGACTGGAAATAAACCAACATGCCTGTCTTAAGCATGCTGCAGTGCTCCAGCAAAGCCCAGTACCTCATTTTCCACTTGGGAACTGTATGGCCCTCTGGGCTCAATATCAAATTCAACAACTTTAGGCCTGAAATTCTCCTGTGTCCTCAGCCCAAACCCCACACTCAGGTCTAGTCATCACATAGTTATTACAGACAACTCATTGTTAGCCACGAATAGTCCCCATTAACAGCTATTCATCCTCCTGGGCTGATCGTTATCCACTTCTTTGTCTGTCCAATTGTCCTTCTCTCTCTTTGGTCTCTAACCTCACCTATCATGTACCCTTTACCCCTTCCCCCCCTCCCCCCAAACCCCATCTTTTGCATAAAAACCTACATATTTCTAGTTACCATCAGTTCTGAGGAAGAGTTACTGGACTCAAAACACTAACTCTGATTTCTCTCCACATCTGCTGCTAGATCTACTGACCTTTTCCAGCAATTTCTGGTTTTGTTTCTGATTTCCAGCATCTGTAGAACTTTCCGTGCTTTTTTTAAATTGAAAATAAAGCTTAGTGGGTTTAAATCATTAGATAGGTAAAAACAATGACTGCAGATACTGGAAACCAGATTCTGGATTAGTGGTGCTGGAAAAGCACAGCAGTTCAGGCAGCATCCGAGGAGCAGTAAAATCGACGTTTCGGGCAAAAGCCCTTCATCAGGAATACAGGCAGACAGCCTGAAGCGTGGAGAGATAAGTGACAGGAGGGTGGGGGTGGGGAGAAAGTAGCAGAGTACAATAGGTTAG